>NC_089144.1:51701170-52035232 GCF_009819655.1 Sylvia atricapilla | reverse complement strand
TGACCAGAGCAGACCCCAGCACATACTCCTGAGGACACCACTGGTGACTGTCCCCAGCTGGATGCAGCATCCTTCACCGCCACTCTCTGGGCCCAGCCATCCAGCCAGTTCCTAACCCAGCAAAGAGTGCTCCTGTCCAAGCCTCAGGCTGCAGCTTTTCCAGGAGTGTGCTGTGGGAGACAGTGTCAAAGGCCTTGCCAAAGTCCCAACAGACAACATCCACAGCATGTCCTGTTTCCACCAGGCAGGTCACTTGGTCATAAAAGTATATCAGGTTGATCAAACAAAACTACTCCTCTTAAACCCATGCTGGCTGGGTCTGATGCCCTGGCTGTCCTTTAAATTCTGTGTGATGACAGTACAAGCTGTTCCACTACCTTACCAGGTACTGAAGTCAGCCTAACTGGCCTATAATTACCAGGATCTTCCTTTCGCTTACTGTCTGTAAATGAGCATCATACTGGCCAACTTCCAGTCATCTGGAACCTCACCAGTGAGCCAGGACTGTTGGTAAATGATGGAGAGAGGCTTCGCAAGCTCATCTGGCAGCTGCCTCATCCGCCTGGGATAGATCCCAACTGGGCCCATGGATTTATGAATATCCAAACATCTCAGCAGTTCTCTGACTGCTTCCTCCTGGATGACAGGAGAACTATTCTGTTTGCTGACACCATCTACCAACCCAGGAAGACAGCTGTCCTGAGGAAAAGCCATTACAAAAAATTAGATCAAAGAGTTTATTTAAAGTATGAACAGCAGAACGTGGGTACTCCTGCAGGCAAAGCTATTTATACCTGAGTTATGCAAGTCATCTGCAGTATACACAGAGCTGAGAGAGCAACAGCTACAATCTACTGATACAATTTAAAATTGAAAACTGGAGAGGAGCCAGGACTGAGCTCACACAGCCATGCCCATCTCTGAGTTCTGTGTGATCTGTGCCAGGCAAGCTCACACGGCTGTGCCCCTCTCCAGGTTCTGTTTGATCTCGGTCGTGTATTTCCCATAGAATCTCTCACCCTTCTGGTTAAACTTGGCATTCCTCTCACTGATGTAGTCAATGACAGCATCATCATTGTAGGGCCGCCTCCGGCTGTACTTCTTCCTCTTCTCCATCTGTTTCTCCAGGTCTAACACCATCCTGTCCACCCCTTCTTTGGAGGGCACATGGGTGTCATGCAGGAGGCTGTCCGAGGTGGGGTACAGGGCTTCCCCGTACTGCTCCTTGAGCTTCTCGTACTGCTCCAGGTCAGGTTTAATCTGCCTGGTCAGCCTCTGGTACTGCCGCAGCTGCGCTGCCGCATAATCTGAGAACCCCGCGTCGGGACTTTTCTTCCTCTTCTTCCTCTCCCACCTCTCAGCGTCCTCGGCACTGATCTCCAGCAGTTTCACCCTCTCATAATCCTCACCCCTGGCTGCACATTCCTTCTTCTTCTCCTGCACCTGCTGCTCCCTCTCCAGCCAAGCTTCTTTAGCTTCCCAGTTTGGGGGCAATTTCAGCCTTTTGTCCTCCTCCACCACCTCCTGTCTGTTCAGCTTGCAGACCTCGTAACGCTTCATTTGCAGCTCCTGGCACCGCCGCAGCTGCTGCTCCTGCCTCTGCTCCACCACCATGGCTGGGCCGGGCTCCTCCTCCTTCTCCTTGCTCTCAACATTGACCTCAGGCACCCCCAGACTGCTGAGGGCTGACCCTGCCATCACACGCTGCCCGCACCTATGTTCCTTCTTATAGTCCTTGAAATCTTTCTTTGTATACCGCCCACCTTTTCCCTTCCATTTAATCTTTGCAACAGACTGGCTAAAATCCACATGGATCCGTCTGTCATCTATCAGCACATTGTTCATTTTGAAGTAGGCCTTCTCACAGTCTTCCTCCTTCTCAAATTCAATGAAAGCATAACAAAGAGATTCACCAGTCTTCCAGTCTCGGATCACTTCGCAACTTTGAATGGGACCAAAGCGGGAAAATATTATCTCCAGGTTTTCAGCTGTGGTCACAGGATTCAGTTTACAAACAAACAGCACATTTTCTGGTGGCTTGATGTCTGCATGTGGTAAGTCTCCCACCATTTCCAGAAGAACAGAATGAGTTTTTGCTTCTTTTTCTGCCTGAACTTCTTCTATTTCGTCTGCAGACCGTCCTTTCATGTCATCTATTTCTTCATCTGCTCCTATTCTGCCACTGTCGAGCTGCTCCTTTGTAGGTTCTGGTGAGCGATCAGGAACACACAAACCAGGTGGATCATCAAAGGGATCATCCAAAATGACTGTGTGATTTATCCTGATATCTTGATATGGGATAAAATCCTTATCTACAAAGGTTTTGTTAATTGTCATCAATACATCCATGCCTTCTGTCACTTCTCCAAATACTGTATGTACACCATCAAGGTAATCCAGGTTTTCCCCTGTGGTAATGAGGAACTGAGATCCATGCTGATCACTGCCATTGTTCACCATTGACACAGTTCCCTTCTTCTTATGCTCGATTCTGGGCACCTTTTCTGCCTCAAAATATCTGGCTTGATCACCATACAGTTGACAAAATATGGATTCCCCTCCATGGCCAGTTCCCACGGGGTCACCAGTTTGAATCATGAAATCCCTCTGAACATTATAAATAAGACAGTAGTTGTAGTACTTGACTTTGCAGAGCTTCAGGAAATTCAGACAAGTACGGGGCCGCTCCTCTGTGTACAGGTCAATGACGAGGTCACCCACCGTGGTCTCCAGCAGCACTGCCATGCTCTCAGGCAAATGGCAGTAACAGGTTTTTACTAGGAAAATTAAAATCAAATGTATTAGTACAAAAAAATCCCCACTGACAGAGACAGAATACAACCTGACAGCCTGTCAGGCTGGGTGTTGGTAGCAGTCTGAATAAATGGTGGCTGCAGTCCTCTGGGGGTGCCAGATGTGGTTCTATTGAAGCAGTGATCCTGTAGAAGGATGTTGTTCTCCTCTGAAGGTACAGTGGTGGTGTAGATGGAACCAGTCTTCCTCTGAGAATCCAGTGGAAAAGGCTGCTGTGGAGTTCCAAATCCCAGATTATATCCAGGTAGAAATGCTTGACTCCTCCCCCTTGGTGGAGCATCTCCCAGTGGGATGATGCCATTTTATCAGTCAGGCAGTGATGGGCCATTAACAGAAGATATCGCTCTCCCTGGGTGGGGAATGGGTGATGGAAGAGATACAGAACACTGCCCTACCTGGTTTTAACAGATGGTAAGAGAGTGCCCACTTGTGGTTACCTCTTGCATTGCAACATAAGACAAACACGCTTTCAACAAAAGAACTTTTATGTAACAGGCGTTCCTGTTTTATATGCCAGTGA
Organism: Sylvia atricapilla; assembly: GCF_009819655.1. Taxonomy (NCBI): domain Eukaryota; kingdom Metazoa; phylum Chordata; class Aves; order Passeriformes; family Sylviidae; genus Sylvia; species Sylvia atricapilla. Next base: position 52,031,898 of record NC_089144.1, on the reverse strand, counting down.
GACTAAACACATACAACCTATTCCTATACACATGCAGGCACACATGCTCCTAAGAAAAAAACTCATGCTATAACCTTGAGAGGAATGAAAGACTCCTCTTTACAAACAAGCTGTGGGTCTGCTGGTAGATAAAACTAGAACTGAGAGACAAAAGAAACAATGGGAAGGATTCCACCGACTGATGAATGGAAAAGAAAATATTTGCTTTTACTGTAGGTTTGCTGGTAAATAAAATTGGATATTGAAAGATGAAAGAAACAAGGGGGAAAGCCCACAAATTCCTAAAGAATTCAAAATTTAAATGAGAGTTAGACATTAAAGGGGAATTTTAGTTATTAGGCACTCGGGGAAGTCTGTAACTCTCAAGTACCTCAGCCAATGGGGAAAGAAAGAGGGAAATGCAGACAGGAAATTAGGATAAATAGGAGGCTGCATCCTCCAGAAATTTGAGAGACCCCATGAGAAATGCCCCATGGCCTCTCCCTTAATTTGAATAAAGTAAGAGGACTCCTCTGTCTCCATTTTGGACATAAACCTCTGGCATTTGTGGATTAATTTTGCTAACAATTTGGGGGCTCTTGTCTGGGATATTTCCACCACGTGGGGTGGCAGCAGGGAGCGGAGTTGAAGGTGCCTCACCCAATTTGGGGGATCGGTTTTACTGAAATGCCCCAAGTGGCAAGGATTAAATATCTTCTGGTAATAGTTTGTCAGTTTACTGGTGGCCAGAAGCATTTCCAGCTGTTTCAGCAACTGTAGGATCAGTTATTAAAGTATTTTTGGAACAAATAATTGCAAGATATGGGATTGTGGAAGCAATAGATTCACATAGGGGAACTCATTTTATATTAAAATTTCTACAAGAAGTTATGATGGCTTTAGGGATACAATGGAACCTCCATACCCCTTGACACCCCCAGAGTTTGAACTGGGTTGAGAGGATGAATGGAGAAATAAAGAAACACCTTCTGAAGCTGGTGATAGAAACTAAGATGCCGTGGGTATGGCTCTTGCCACTGGCTTTAGCATTAATAAGACCCTGACCCAGGGGAGATATTAAATTATTTCCTTTTGAATTGATGTTTGGAATTCCTTTACCCTTAAAATTTTCAGCCTAGTGGGGGGTAGAGATAAGTGATGTCTATTTAAAACAATATGTGGCCAGGATACTGTCTTGTGAAATCTCTTCAACAGGAAGCTCTGCTGCACAGACCCTGCCTTTGGACTTTGCTGTTCACAACATCCAACAAGGAGATTGGGTCCTAGCTAAGGAGTGGAAAGAAGGACCACTGGTGGCTAAGTGGCGTGGACCTTTCCAAGTGTCACTAACCACAGAAACAGCCATCGAGACAGCAGAACATGGGGGTACCCACCACACACTTCTGTCAAGGTCTCTGAGGCCCCAGAGATTTGGACATCTCAGCTGGAAGAGAAGGATGGGAGGAGCAGGAATGGACCGGAGCAGCAGCCAGTGCGTTGACATTGGGGGAAGCCTCGTGTGCCTACCCACAGACTGCCTGCTGAAGTGGTTTGTGTGGACATCCCTCCTCCCAGATCTCCAGTCGCTGGGAGCCAATCCTCGCTGTCACTGTTTTCTTTATGCTAAGCTGTTTCTGTGCCTTCACTCACCATGCAGGTGGTGCAGAAGACAATGCCAAAGTGAAAATTAGGTTAGGAGGTTAGATTACACCATTCAAATGTTTCTCTTAATAATCTTACCTTTATACTGTCAGTCAGGTTGGGGCCAAAAGTGGGAGAATAATTTTTTGACCTTAGAAGTAGCAAAAACCTTTAACCTTAGCAGTTGTTGGGTCTGCAGAGGACCAGAGGGATCTGAAAACTGGCCATGGATGGCTAGCCCACTCAAACCTAAATGGTGGGTTAGCACCCTGAGTGAGGGTCATAATGGAACAGGATTTTGGGATGAATAAGGAAGTCCATTGTGGCTTCATTCTTCTGAAAAAGGCATTTATTGTCTAAATAGAACAGGAAGCATACACGTGGGAAAAACTTTTTGGGACTGGACTTTATCTTTGGGTTAGATTGTTGGACACCCAATTGCCCTCCTTATGTTTGTTCCAGATATCAAGGCAGATGGAATCAAATGCATGTTAAGCTCACTAATGGTAGCTAGGTAAGGTGTTCCTTCCATAATTACCAAAAGGATTTTGAAGGCTGTAAAGCAGTGGGGAAGGATAAGCTTTTTCACCCCTTATTTTTCATAAGCTGCCCCTGAGATAACTCCACAAACAAGACACATGTTGTCTGTGACTATCAGTGGAAGTGGCAACACCGGAATGGAACCCTTTTTAATAGGTTCTGGTCCAGATCTAACAAAACAGATCTGGGATGTAACTGCCAGTGGAAACCTCATGCAGGAGCTTGGAGATAAAAATACTGTGATTCTTATGGCAGGGCAACTATTGTTGGGGGACCACCAGGACAGGGAAGCAACCTGTATTTTGACCCACCAATTGATGATGGAAATTAGGAAGGTCCCTTTACAAACAGGACCTGGGCTTTAAAAGGGCATTACTGAATTTGTGGCAAATATGCTCACCGCAGATTACCCCCAAACTATCCCCCAAACAGGGATATGCTATGTGGGGTATATTAGACCGTTGTTCTTTCTGTTGCGACAAGTTCAGAGAAATCAGTTAGGAATCAAAGTATATGATTTAGAAAATCAAAATTAGAAAGATAAATCATAATTTAGAGAAACCTAATTAGAGAAACATAGTCAATTGATACATCCCTGGTGGGAGAGAGCACCCAAAAGTGGGGTAAGGATGAATGGCCACCTGAACGAATCAAATAACACTATGGACCAGCCCCATGGAATTCTAATGAATTAATATCAGGTGCCAGAGAATCCATTTCTAGTTTAAGTCAGATAATTAGGTTACAAGCTGTCTTTGAAGAAATAATGAACCCGACAGCTAAAGCTCTTGACCTTCTTGCTGACCAATTTACTCAGATGAGAAATGGAATATTCCAACATTGGATGGTATTACGTTATTTATTAGCAGAAGAAAGAAGAGCGTGTGGGAAATTAAATGTTGTTCTGAGTTGACGCTGTCTCCTATCCCATATCTTGGACTACATTGTTATGTCTAACAGCTGCCCCCCTTTGGGGAGGGGCCTGCCGCTTTGCTTCTCGCTCTTGGGCTCAGCTGCTTTCGCTCGCTGCTGGCTGCTGCTGCTGCTGCTTGGCCGCTGCTTCTCTCTCTCTCTGCCTGCCTGCTGCCGCTCCTGCCGCTGGCTTTCGCCGCTTCTGTTTATTTTTTTCCTTTCCTTCCTTTTCTTTTCCCTTCCTCTCACTCCCCCAAAGATTTTGGACCGGCTCTGGACCTGACCTGACCTAAGAAGTCAGAGAATCTCCAGGGCCCACAGAAAAGCTCTGTGTCCTCCCCCTCACAGTAACTTGAGCATTGGTTTTTTTCCCTTTTCCTTGGTGTTGGGGAGTGGGTTTTTTTTCATTTGTCAATAAACCATTTTTTTCCACTTTTCCTCCAAGGCATTTTCCTTCCTGAACCCAGGGCTGCGGGGGGAAGGGGTAGTGGAGGTTTGTTTTTAGGGGACTCCTTTTAAAGGTTCTCCCCTAATTTATTCCAAACCAGGACATTTCTTGGTGCGTTGGCCAGGAAAGGGACAGAGAAAGTGGAAAAAACCTTAATAATAATATTGGTGGTTCTAATTGTTTTGTGGGTGTATTGGGATGGTCTTTTCTGGACTCATAATGTCATTCAGGGTGAAAGCCTGCCAATATTTCTGGTCCCCAGGGTTTTTTGAGGTATTAATACCTTTGTGGTACCTAGGGTTATTTCCTTACCTAGAAATATCTCTGGTATTGCTCCTGATACATAGTTTTTGGGGCTGTGGGGCACTAACCAGAATATTCATTGGGCTGGGCTTGCTTGTGATATTTTATAGGAGGGTTGTTAAGATGCCTGAATCTATTCCAGGGGTGTATAGTTCGTTGTTATGGTTGTGCATTCAATTTGTTAGGGGAGAAGCAGGGGAAGAGTTTTTTCAGCCTCTGTTTTCCCTCTTCTCCTTTGAATTGTTTACATCTCTATTAGAAAATGTTCAGTTTCCCTTGAGTGTTAAAGAGACCATCTTTCTGGCATTTAATTTAGTAAGTTTTCTCTATTCTGTCTGCAGTTTATATAAAATGAAAGCTGAGATTTCCAAAGGGGCTAATGAGACTTCTGATTTAGGGGCAAGCCAACTAAGAGAAATCTTGAGTGGAGTGGGAAGTGGGAAGATATAGACCAAATTTTAAAGGAATTTTCTGATCCTATAGTCTGGGACTTCCCGTCTGAACAAATTCAGAACCCAGCTGAGGTGGCAAAGTATTTGAAAGAGAAGTGCTGTGGTAATACTAAGGAGAAAAGGATTATTGCAGTGAGCTGGGCCCTGGCATATGTTTACCGTACTCTGCTAGATACTGGAGGACAGCAGATAAAGGAAAGGGAACAGGGAGATAAGCTAGTTACCACCCCAGTCACTCAGGCTGCAGCTAATATCCCGGGCTCCAGGCCAACAGCTAAACCAGACAGGGTAGCTGCTGGGGCAAAGAGAGCACGAAAGACTGATCGGCCAGTGGAGGATGATGATGATGAGGAAGGTGAAGGGCCCTCAAAGCCTCCCGAGGACACCCAATCAGAAGCTGGAAAAATTGACATAAAATCAGAAGTCGAACCAGCTGACACCCAATTGGAAGCCGGACCAACTAGCCTAAGATCAAATGTCCAACCAGCTGGCACAAGATCAGGAGCCACTATTGATCCCTGAAGGACCTTCAAGGCCTAAGAAAGGATTACACTCAATGACCAGATGAGTCTATAATTAGTTGGTTAGTCCATCTTTGGGATGCTCCAGGTGAGGCTACAATTCTGGCTGGCACTGAAGCAAGGCATTTGGGCTCCCTGTCACATGATCCCGTTATTGACCAAGGAATGATGAGGGTAGCTACCCCTTGCAGTCTCTGGGAACGAGTCCTGGGAAGTGTGGCACAAAGATACCTGTGTGCAGACGATCTCTACATGCAACAGACCCAGTGGAAGACCATAGAACAAGGGATTCAATGCTTGAGAGAAATGGCAGTGGCAGAGATTATCTTCTCAGATGACCTAAACACTAAGAACCCAGATTTGGTACCATGTACACCCGTGATGTGGCGAAAACTTGTACGACTTGGACCATCTGAATACGCTTCTGCTCTAGCAATAATGAAGCAGGAGGAGACATATGAAATCGTGCTCGATATGGCAAGGAAGCTTCGAGCATATGCTGATGCAGTACATGGCCCAACTCACGCCAGGATTGCAGCTGTGGAAACACGACTGCAGAAATTGGAAGATAAATTAGAGGAATATCATAAAAAGCTCAGGGAAGAGATTAGGGAGGACTTCCTCCAAATTTCAGCCATTCAAATTAGTTCAATGCGGGTGTACCTCTGTTGGGGAGAGAAGGCGCACCCCGCGAACCAAGTTGTGGGTCTACTTGCGTGAAGCTGGGGAGGACATGAGGAGATGGGATGGAAAACCCATGGCAGCTCTGGTGCAATGGGTGCGTAAATTGGAAGAAGGTAGGATTCAAAGAGGAAGTCCTACTGAACAGAGAGCAGCACCAGTTGTCTGCAGCCGGGATGTTAGGTATGGTGGTGATGATGATATGGCCGATCCGCTGGAGGGAACCTCTGGGACATGCACCCAGGGAAAGAAGGATAATCACGCTTACAGGAGCCCTGCCTCTAGCCAGGTAGAGGTTAGGGAAAATCGTGTGTTTTGGACAGTGTGGGTTCATTGGCCTGGCACATTAGAACCACAACAATATGAGGCCTTGGTTGACACTGGTGCACAGTGCACATTGCTCCCATCAAGACAAGTGGGAGAAGAATCTGTTTCTATTGCTGGTGTGACAGAGGGATCACAGGATTTTACTTTAGTGGAAGCTGATGTTAGTCTGACTGGAAATGAGTGGAAGAGGCACCCTATTGTGACTGGCCCAGAGGCACCACACATTTTGGGCATAGACTTCCTCCAAAATGGGTATTTCAAAGACCCAAAGGGTCTTTGGGATAGCAGCTGTAGAGACAGAGGGTGTTAAGCAATTGAACACCTTGCCTCGACTATCAGATAACCCATCTGCTGTAGGACTTCTGAAGGTGGAAGACCAACAAGTGCCAATTGCCACTTCCACAGTGCATCGACAACAGTACAGAACAACTTGAGATGCAGTGATCCCCAACCGCAAGATGATCCGTGAGCTGGAGAGCCAAGGGGTGGTCAGCAAAACCCACTCACCCTTCAACAGCCCCATCTGGCCTGTGCGCAAGTCTGACAGAGAACGGAGACTGACTGTGGACTACCAGGCATTGAATGAAGTGACTCCACTGCTGAGCGCTGCTGTGCCGGATATGCTGGGACTCCAGTATGAGCTGGAGTCCAAGGCAGCAAGGTGGTATGCCACTATTGACATCGCAAATGCCTTTTTCTCCATTCCTCTGGCTGCAGAATGCAGGCCTCAGTTTGCTTTCACCTGGAGGGGTGTGCGGTACACTTGGAACTGACTGCCCCAGGGGTGGAAGCACAGTCCTACGATTTGTCATGGACTGATTCAAACTGTATTGGAAAAGGGTGAGGGTCCAGAACATTTGCAGTACATCAATGACATCATTGTGTGGGGGAACATTGCAGCTGAAGTGTTTGAAAAAGGAGAGAAGATCATCCAGATTCTCCTGAAAGCTGGTTTTGCTATCAAGAAGAGAAAAGTTAAGTGACCTGCTCGAGAAATCCAGTTCCTGGGAATTAAGTGGGAAGATGGATGGTGTCAGATTCCCACTGATGTCATCAACAAGATCACAGCGATGTCTCCACCAACCAACAAGAAAGAGACACAAGCTTTCCTAGGCACCATAGGCTTTTGGAGAATGCACATTCCAGAGTACAGCCAGATTGTGAGCTCTCTCTACCTGGTAACTCACAAGGAAAACACTTTCTAGTGGGGCCCTGAGCAGCAACACACCTTTACCCAGATCAAACAGGAGATTGCTCACGTGGTAGCCCTTGGCCCAGTCAGGACGGGACCAGACATGAAGAATGTGCTTTACTCTGCAGCCGGGAGCAATGGTCTGTCCTGGAGCCTTTGGCAGAAGGTGCCTGGGGAGACTCGAGGCCGACCACTGGGATTCTGGAGTCGAAGTTACAGAGGGTCTGAAGCCAGCTACACTCCCACAGAGAAGGAAATTTTAGCAGCCTATGAAGGAGTCTGGGCTGCCTCAAAGGTCATAGGCACTGAAACACAACTCCTCCTGGTACCCTGACTACCAGTGCTAGGGTGGATGTTTGGAGGAAAGGTTCCCTCCACCCACCATGCCACCAGTGCTACCTGGAGCAAGTGGATTGCCCTCATTACACAACACACCCAAGTTGGGAAATTGAATTGCCCTGGAATTTTGGAAGTAATTACAAACTGGCCCAAAGGTGAAAGTTTCAGTGTTGCAGACGAAGAACAAGAACCAGTGACCCGGGTTGAGGAAGCTCCGCCATACGACCAGTTGCCAGCAGAGGAAATATGTTACGCTTTATTCACCGACGGTTCCTGCCGTGTCATAGGGATGGGTCGGAGGTGGAAGGCAGCTGTATGGAGCCCCACACGACAGGTCGTAGGGGTCGTTGAAGGAGAGGGTGGATCCAGTCAATTTGCTGAACTCAAAGCCATTCAACTGGCCCTAGATATTGCAAAGAGAGGTGGCCAAGGCTCTATCTGTACACTGATTCTTGGATGGTAGCCAATGCTCTGTGGGGATGGCTGAAGAAATGGAAAGAGGCGAACTGGCAGCATAGAGGAAAACCAATTTGGGCTGCTGAAGAGTGGAAAGATATCACTGCCTGGTTAGAAAACCTACCTGTGAAGATTCGCCATGTAGATGCCCATGTCCCCAAGAGTAGAGCTAATGAGGAGCAGCAAAATAATCAGCGGGTAGATCAAGCTGCAAAGATAGGCAGTTGAAGATAGACCTTGACTGGGAGCACAAGGGAGAGTTATTCCTAGCCCGATGGGCCCATGATGCCTCAGGTCACCAAGGCAGAGATGCCACCTATAAGGGGGCACGAGACTGAGGGGTGGATTTAACCATGGACAGCATTTCTCAAGCTATCAGTGACTGTGAGACATGCGCTGCCATTAGGCAAGCCAAGCGGATGAAGCCTCTCTGGTATGGAGGGCGGTGGTCTAAGTACAAGTATGGGGAGGCCTGGCAGATTGATTACATCACACTGCCTCAAACCCGCCAAGGCAAGCGTCATGTGCTGACCATGGTAGAAGCCACCACAGGATGGTTGGAAACCTATCCTGTGTCTCATGCTACAGCCCGCAACACCATCCTGGGCCTTGAAAAGCAGGTCCTTTGGAGGCACGGCACTCCCGAGATAACTGAGTCAGACAATGGGACTCATTTTAAAAATAATCTTATTAAAACCTGGGCTAGGGAACATGGCATTGAATGGGTATATCATATCCCCTACCATGCACCAGCTGCAGGTAAAGTGGAGAGGTACAAAGGGTTGTTAAAAACCACCCTGAAAGCACTGGGTGGGGGGTCCTTAAAAAACTGGGAGCAGCATTTAGCAAAAGCCACCTGGTTAGTTAACACTCGAGGTTCCACCAACCGAGCGGGTCCTGCTCAGTCCCAGCACCTTAATACAGTAGATGGCGATAAAGTCCCAGTGGCCCATGTTAGACGTTTGTTGGGAAAGACAGCATGGATCAACCCTGACTCGAGTACAGGCAAACCCATCCGTGGAGTTGTCTCTGCTCAAGGACCGGGTTGTACATGGTGGATAATGCAGAAAGATGGAACAATATGATATGTACCTCAGGGAGATCTGGATGTGTGGTAAGATTCATATGTGCTGAATGTAACTACCATTGTCTGCACATTAGATCAGTTAGACATGAAACAGAAGGGAACGTATAAGTGTCAAAGGTCTGAGCAAGTAAGACGGACAGAAACGTGTAAGTGTTAAAGGTCTGAGTAAGTGAGATGAAAGTTTTTATTGTGTGTCCACGATATGGGATAAGGGGTGGAATGTTCTGAGTTGATGTTGTCTCCTATCCCATATCTTGGACTACATTGTTATGTCTAACAGCTGCCCCCCTTTGGGGAGGGGCCTGCCGCTTTGCTTCTCGCTCTTGGGCTCAGCTGCTTTCGCTCGCTGCTGGCTGCTGCTGCTGCTGCTTGGCCACTGCTTCTCTCTCTCTCTGCCTGCCTGCTGCCGCTCCTGCCGCTGGCTTTCCCTGCTTCTGTTTACTTTTTTCCTTTCCTTCCTTTTCTTTTCCCTTCCTCTCACTCCCTCGAAGATTTTGGACCGGCTCCGGACCTGACCTGACCTAAGAAGTCAGAGAATCTCCAGGGCCCGCAGAAGAAGCTCTGTGTCCTCCCCCTCACAGTAACTTAAGCATTGTTTTTTTTCCCTTTTCCTTGGTGTTGGGGAGTGGGTTTTTTTCATTTGTCAATAAACCATTTTTTTCCACTTTTCCTCCAAGGCATTTTCCTTCCTGAACCCAGGGCTGCGGGGGGAAGGGGTGGTGGAGGTTTGTTTTTAGGGGACTCCTTTTAAAGGTTCTCCCCTAATTTATTCCAAACCAGGACAATGTCTCAAACTGCTGTGTACAAATAGATAAAATGGAAAAGTGGATGAAACTAATAACAAAAGGAACAAGAAAGTTAGCTCAGGTACAGGTTCAAACACGGAAAGGATGGGAATGGGACATGTTTTTGTGGTTACCTGGTGGACTATGGGTTAAACAAATGTTTTTTTCTTGTGTGCTGTGGCAACTCCAATCTTTTGACCATGCATGATCTCTTGCTCAGTACAACTTATATGACATATGATCAAAGGGATGCAGGTAGTAGCCATATTTACTGATCCAGAGATGGCTACACAAAGACAGAAATTGTTGTCAGTGCAAATAATTGCAAAATCAAAAAATACCCAGGAACAGAAAGTTAAGTTAATAATAACTAAAGTTTGTAAAGACAATTATTAACAAATAAAATAGGAGGGATTGAGAGGAATGAGACAATCGTATTTACAAACAAGCTGTGGGTCTGCTGGTAGATAAAACTAGAACTGAGAGACAAAAGAAACAATGGGAAGGATTCCACCAACTGATGAATGGAAAAGAAAATATTTGCTTTTACTGTAGGTTTGCTGGTAAATAAAATTGGATATTAAAAGATGAAAGAAACAAGGGGGAAAGCCCATAAATTTCTAAAGAATTCAAAATTAAAATGAGGGTTAGACATTAAAGGGGAATTTTAGTTATTAGGCACTCCAGGAAGTCTGTAACTCTCAAGTACCTCAGCCAATGGGGAAAGAAAGAGGGAAACACGGACAGGAAATTAGGATAAATAGGAGGCTGCATCCTCCAGAAATTTGAGAGACCCCATGAGAAATGCCTCTCCCTTAATTTGAATAAAGTAAGAGGACTCCTCTGTCTCCTTTTTGGACATAAACCTCTGGCATTTGTAGATTAATTTCCATAACAACCTGCAGCACTCAAACCTGCAATTCCTTTTTGATTTTCTCTTTTACCTACACCTGAGGCTTCAACTCAATGCTTCCACAAAACAGCACACAAGGGACTGAACCCCACAAGGCAAGAGCTGCAGAACTGGCTTCACAACTCAGACCTGTCAGTTCTGGCTATTCCATAACAAACCATTCAAAAAGGCACAAGGGGGGACTTCAACCCAAACAAAACCATAGCTGCAAAATTGACAGTTCACCCAGGCAATTACAACTTAGTAATTTAGTTGACCGAGAAGGCCAACAACATCCTAGTATGTATCAAGAGTAGTATGGCCAGCAGGAGCAGGGAGCTCATTCTTCCCTTGTACTTGGCACCTTAAGTGCTATGTCCAGTTCTGGGCCCTCAGTTCAGGAAGGATATTGAGACACTCAAGCGCATCCAGAGGAGACAACAAGGCTGGTGAGGGGCTGGGAACACAAGCCCTGTGAGGAATGACTGAGGGAGCCAGGGTTGTTTAGCCTGGAGAAAAGGAGACTCAGGGGTGACCTTATCACTCTCTACAACTTCCTGAAAGATGGCTGTAGTCAGGTTGGAGCTGGTCTCTTTCTCCAGGCAAAACTGACAGAACGAGAGGACAGAGTCTTAAGCTATGTCAAGGGAAATATATGTTGGATTTTAGGAAAAAGGTTTTACAGGAAGAGTGATAAAGTATCGGAATGGTCTGCCCTGGGAGGTGGTGGAGTCACCATCCCTGGATGTGTTTAAAGAAAGACTGGATATGGCACTCTGTGTGGCTTTTGAGACAGCCACAACACACAGAGTGACACAGTGAAGTTTCAGAAGGTTTCTTCTTTATTATGGGCACATGCTGTCTTTTTATATATTCCTTAACATAGTTTCTATTTCATTCATTGGGTACAATAAATCAACACAGTGTTCATTGGTACAAAGCAATCTCCAGCACTGTTTTCAGCTAGCATTTACAAAGCTTTTCTAAAAATACTTCTTCCAGCTGCAGGTTTCTTTTGTTTATCTTCTTCTTCTCTTCCTCTTCTCAGTTTCCATATTAATGACCTTGCGAAAACTCCTTTCAGGGATAAACACGAATCTTATCAAATTCTTAGGTAACTCACTCCTCTGGCTCACAGACCAGGTGTCAGCCCCTTCCACACTCTATGCAATGGTTTAGTTGAGGTGTTGGGTTGGGTTTGATGGTCTTGGATGTCTTTTCCAACCTCATGATTCTGTGTGTGTCTGTATTGTAATGGTTGCTTATCTCCTGTGTATCTGCAGGCAACTCCCAATCTGTGGATGTCAAGATCATCAGGCCATGCCTGTGAACTGGGTTTTAGGAAGGTGTCCTGGATGTGGGGTGTAACCAATGTGTGTAATCTACCACTGTCTACATCACCTTGTGATGAACTGTTAAGATGGGTGGAGCAGTGTTTATTTATCTTTGCCATGACTCCCCTGAAATAACTCCCTCTGGGGAAGCAGCCACACTGAGGGGGGGGGGCGTCTTTGTTTATGGGCCATCACGAACTCAATGGCTCCAGCAGAAAAGGCAGCTGGAACAACCATAAGGGACTCCAAAAATATACTATGACTCATGGGATTATTTCATTCCATTGTGAAACTCCCCAGCCTGGGGGAGTCACTGAACATTCCTCCCTGAATTTTAGAGTATATAATCTCAAAGTCTGGGGAGTGAAACCACCACCACTGGACACATCCAGAGAAGGGCCAGAACTTTCCACAGGACTATTGCTTTCAAGCACCACTTCAACAGCACTGTTACCACTGCCTAACTGGACTGCAACTCTGATGTGCTATGATAGTTTCAACAGTGGGCCTAAGACTGACCTGACATACAAGATGAATCTTGAGCATGATGCTATTAATACCACCATAGTTCTTTAGTTAAAAATAGATTATTTAAACATTTATAGTAGTTGTTCTTAATGCAAAATGTTGTAGAGATGTTTGTACAATCTTGTGAAAATTATATGAAGAAATCCTCCCAACAGATATCCATAGAGGCTTGTTAGTAGAATATTTTAAGCAAACCCTCACTAGTTACGGCCTGGGCTCTGGCCAATCCCTGGCTGCAGCTGGTCAGGAAACTGCCATCAGAATCAGATGTTTTCTGCACAAAAAAGGTAAACAAGTCACTTGGACTTGTCAATTTGGGCCTATCAATGAAGGGCCCCTTTTCTGGATGAACTAGAGACCTAACCAATGGGTGGACACTCTGTGTAGGATTTTCCAAAGTGCCAGGAAGGGTTCTCCAGGTCCTCACTGTGAAACAGGGCTGCCCAGTGACTGTGGACTCTGGATGATGGTATTATGTTAGTCTGAAAGCAAAGCAGTGGGAGACTCCAAGTCAGAACTACAATTTAATAGGAAATGTTGAATACCAGTCATAGTTTTGGAGACAGGCACACAACTGGACACACCGAGATCATGTGACAAACAGCCAAGGTTTATTGAGGGTTGCTCTCTTTTACAGAGGTTTCACAATCTCTGTGCTTCCATGTCTGATTGGTCAAGGTCTTAACCCTGCCCAAGTCAATTACCTGCCTGCATGAAGCTTGAATGAGATTAGTTGGGGTCCCTGTTTGAGTTCAAATTCAACCTATCATTATCTTAACCCAGGCGCTCATTTACTTCTGCTCTCTAGCATCTAGGCTGATCAAGTTAAGGTCTGCTATGGCAGATTTATCTGTACAGCTCACAGGCCTCTGTGGCTGTGACAGTTCTCCCCTCCTCTGCTTAAAAAGGGCAAAGTGTTCTTTGCCATCCTCTGCAGGGCCCTTGACAGAAACGATAACAAAGACAGCATGATGACACAGATAATAAGCCCAGTTTGAAAAAGGCTTTCCACCCAACTCCACAAGCCCAGCTCCCCCAGTCAGTGATGTATCCCACCTATCATTGGAGTTGTAACATTCACATCCAGGATCTGTCAAATGAGATCACCAGTGACAGAATCTTTCAGGCTACTATGCTGCACACTCATTACTTACAAGTTACAAATTATAAATCAACACTACAAAAAAGAAACAATTCAACTTAAGAACAGGTAGAAAAACAATTACCTGAAGAAACAGTTTGTCTTAGTTTTGGTTTATGACCCATGTCCTTAAATAAATAAAATCCTTAAGCCTTCCTATCCCAAATGTATTTACAAATTACAATTCAACACTAAAAACAAGAAAGTGATCAACTCAAAACCATCTCAATTAAAACCACGCATCCTTCTGCTATTGATGTTTCTCAAATGCTTGAGTCTTGGGGTTCCAGTAGGGTGATGGGTAGATTGTCTTAGCATTGTTGACAACATTCTGCATCTGACAAACTGTCAGCTTGCTAGGTCATGTTGAATGTAATTGAAAAACATGAGAACACCCAAGACTTTTGTGGGGGGTATAAGCCCACTCCACACTCCCTCCTTTTTTTTTTTTTTTTTTTTAATCTCTTTTCCTCCTACAAATGCTTTATTCAGTTATGTACAAAATGTATTCTGCTACTTACTGTGTCTCCTCTTCACAGTCTGACTGTTGCTTCTCTTCTTCCTCCCCTTTGTGTTTTCCCAATTTTGCCATGAGGTCTTTTGCAGGGTTGAAGACTCCACTGGTTTGCTTGTCACAGACATAGCAGCGGTGGGATCTGCGATAGTGCTGGAGGGCGCAGCTCTCACAGAAGTAGTGCCGACACTTGGTGACCACAGGGTTCTTGAAGGAACCTCTGCAGATGAAGCGTTTGAAAGGCATGTCCTCCTCATCACTGCTCACCTCATAGTTTTCATTGTCGTGGGTGCCATAGCAGCCTTCATCCAGCTCCTGTTCGATCTGCCAGCCATGCTTGTAGTCGGAGCGGTCATGCAGGAATTTGCAGCTGTCCCCAAAGCCACAGAACCCTGTCTCTTTGTAGTCCTTGCAGATGTCGGGCTGGTAGTCCCAGCGCACCATGGCCCGCAGGTGCTCCAGAGCACGGATGGGGCCTTTCTTGACCATTCCTGAACAGGCATTTCCCATCGATGTGTCCTTGGACTTCATATACTTCTGTTATTGTTAATGCCACAGTAAATTTTATCATCTTCCTTTCCTCTCAGCTCCTCCTGGATTTTCTGGCTACACTCAAAGATTGTCTGGGCATCCTTCTCCTTCTCTGTGTCCAATTCATACATTGCTGTGGCTCCCATGTCTTTTGGGCCAACAGGTTTTGCTGACCTGGTTGATTTGTAGGTGATTCTGATCTCCTTGGCAGGATGCTCATCCTCACTGCTGCTCGGCACATACTCCAGCCTCTCCCTCGTGCAGCACCTGGTTTTCTGGATCATGGGGTTGGGGGTGTCCCGCTGTGGCTTCTTCCACACCACGGTGCTGCCCTCCTCCCCGCTGCTCTCCCACTCCTGCTCACTGCTGGGTCGTTTTCGCCAGCCGCTGCCTGCAGCTTGGACCCGCTTCTTGAACACAAAACTGCAGACATTGCTCTCCTCTGCCATCACACGCTGCTGATTAAAATAAAGGCAGAAAACACTGGCTTAAACTGACAGTTAGGATACAACCTCACACCTTGTTGTTCAGGGTGATGGTAGCAGCCCAATTAAATGGTGGCTGCAGTGCTGTTGAAATGAGATGTGGTTCTGGTTGAAGCAGTGATCCTGTAGAAGGGTCGGGTCTCCCTCTGAAGGTCCAGTGCTGGTTACGTAGCTCTTGTCCTCTGGGAGCCCAGCAGGGGAGGCTGCCCATGGTGTGCCAAAACTCGGATTCTGTCCAGGTAGAAATGTTTGGTTCCTCTCCCTGGGTGGAGCATTTCACAATGGAATGATGTAATTTTATGAGTCATGAAGTGAGGCTTAATGGCCCATTAGCAGAAGATAGTCCCCAGAGGGAGTTATCACGGGTGAGTCATGGAAGAGACAAAGAATACTGCCTCATCTGGTTTTAACAGCTTATGAAAATGGTGATGGAATACACACTTTTGATCACATCTTACATTGTAAACTAAGATACTCAAGAGAACAGTCTTATTTGGTGAGGTCTTTCCCTTTGCCTGGCCTTGAAGAGGCTGTGGCAGTGATCATCTGGTGGCTTTCTTTAAAGTCATCTGTATGATTCGGTTTTGGTCTGAGATAGAGAGAATGACCAGCAAGAAGGCCACTCCATCTCAGCCCCTACCCTCAGAATGGTCGAACCAGGAAGAGAAAGGACACCAAATCCACCTGCTTCACCTGCTGTGAAGAGGAGACCAACATGAGAGATTCACCAGGTTTGCATCTGCTTTTGTTAAAACTGCTGCATCAAGCATTTGGTTTTTTAGGGGTTTTTTTGGGTTTTTTTCTTGTTTTGTTTTGGGTTTTGTTTTTTTTTTTTTTTTATTTTCCTTGAAACACACACAAAAAAAAAAAGCCTAAAAGCTTTTTCTTACCACATTGCCAGCCATTGTGGGGTTTCTTCTTTCCCTGGAATTTTGGATGCTTTCTTCCATTGCAGGGGAAGAGGGGCATTTACTAAGGTCTGATAGTTCGATATCTAGCATATATTCACTCACCCCTTTCTTCTGTGTCACGTGGGCACTCTGTCTGTCAGTAAAGGGGTTCAAGTCTCCCAGGCCTATGGGGACTGAAGCTGAATCAATATGCATATTGTAGATAGTTTGGGCACTGGAAATGGGAATGTCCCCAGAGGCAGATAGAGGTGGAACTAGCAGACCTACCCCTACATCAGGAATGAAGGGAACCAGGGGTAGAATCCCCAGCTGAATCTCTGGTTACAATAGAGGCAGGGAAGAAGAAAATTGACTTTTTAATAGGCACTTGGCCTACTTACTTGGTATTAAATACAAACCAGGGAAAATTAAGCTGAGAAACTGTAAATGTTGTTGGTTCAACAGGAAAAGTGGAAAAAAAATCAACATTCTTTAGCCCCATTGCCTTTAAATTCCGAAAAGAGTGGATAACACACAGATTTTTATATATGCCTGAGTGTCTTGTTCCTCTTTTAGGAAGAGACCAGTTAAGTAAATTAGAGGCTCAGTCTGCATTTAAAGATGGAGAAATACAATTATTGGTACTTGATACTAAAGCAATCAAGGCAAGGATTTTATGTTGCAGGGAACACCAGAAGCAGATAACTCTGCAGGAATACCCAGAAGCAGTAGCAAATGCAGGAACATCCCTGGTTCGAGCAGGTGGAACTGGCTATTCCCAACAAGCTCAGCCTGTAAATGTTACCCTAAAAACTGCATCAAGACTGGTAAGTCAGAAATCAGATCCTTTAAAATTAGAAGCTAGAAGGGAAATTGACAGCCTAATAGAGAATTGCAGGGAATTTGGATTATTGCTAGAATCTGAATCAGAATATAACACTCCTATTTTGCCTGTTAAAAAGCATGGGAAAGATAAGTACAAGTCGGTACAATCAATCAAATAGTCGAGGACATCCATGCTGTTGTAGCCAGTTCTTAGACCCTGTTAACAGCCCTTGTGGAATATCACTAGTGGTTTAAAGTGATAGATTTGAAGGATGTCTTCTTTTGCATACCTCTTGATAAGCAAAGTCAGGGCATTTTTCCTTTGAATGGGAAAACCCCCAAACTGCTCAGAAGACACAGCTTACCTGGACTGTGTTACTGCATGGATTTAAAAACAGTCCAATGATTTTTTGGAACCAACTGGCAAAAAAATTAGAAGACTGGAAAGAAGACAACCCAGAAGGGTTGGTCCTGCACTATGTTGATGACACCTCTGAAACTAAGGAAAGGTGGGTGTATGGAATTGACCGTCAGTGCTCTAAATTTCCTAGGCCAAGGAGGTTACAAAGTATCTCAGGAAAAAGCTAAATCATGAGGCAGCAGGTTACCTACCCAGGATTTGAAAAACTATCAGGACAGTGGAGGTTGGGAATGGACAGAAAAGAAGCCATCTGCCACGTATTCCAACCTGTGACTGCCCCAGATTTAACAGTATTCGTAGGTATGGCTGGATGATGCAGATCGTGGGTCCTGAATTACAGACTTCTGGTCAAATCATGAGCTTTTAAAGGAGGCCTGGAAGGACCTTTGATTTGGACTCCTGAAAAGGAATATGCATTCTGTAACCTAAAGCTGGCCCTGATGTCTGCACCTGCCCTAGGACTTCCGGACTTAACAAAACCCTTTGAACTTTTTGTGCATAAATGACAGCACCTCAGCCTTGGAGTTCTGGCTCAGAAGGTGGGAAACTTCAAGAGGCCTCTGGGCTACTTTTTGAAGCACCTAGAAAAAGTCAGCCAAAACAAGGACTGAGCTTGGGAACTTGGGGAGGGTTTTGTGTTAATGGACAAATTGTAATATGCATGTAGTGACTGTATACAAGCAACACACTTGTAAAATCATGTGTGCACACAGACTGAGTAGTTATCCTTCACGTAACAAGGTGCCTGAATAAATTATGTCCTTCTTAACATTAAATGGGTGTTAGGGAGCCTTATTCAACTAGATTTCAGTGGATTTGATGACAGTTCAAGCTGAGATTTCCCTTTGTTTCCAGTTCCATTAGTTCTCTGATAGTCTCAGTTGTCTCTCATTCCATAAAGCTATTTCTTCACAGTACAGTAATGCAGAAGCAGCTCAAGCTGGTGCCTCTGAGGAGTAACAACAAAAAAAGCACTCCTGGGCTTTTATCCTCTCACAGTCCAAGCAACATGCAAGTCTTCCTCTTGACTCTTCTGCTCCTACTGTCTCTCCCAGTGTTCATCTACCTGGCTGGCACCACACATTTTCTTGCCCTGTGTTGAACAAAGTGTTGGTAGTTCATTTCCTCTTGTCTCTGGCTCCCACCCAGAGCTCAACCTGCAGCTTGCAAACCAAGTTACTTGCACCAGATTCCTCAACATTCACATCATGATGCCTAGTAACATCCATGGTGACAGTGGATCTGCCAGGGATCTATGCTGAGCTGCTCAGGGACGAGGCACAAAGCACTTTGGATGGTTGCAGAGGAAGGAGCACAAGCACACAGATGAGAGCTCTGTCCTAAGCTGTTTGCTCAGGAGCAGTTTAAGCAGATGCTGGATCAAAAGGGCAGAAAAAGCTGGGCTGGACAAGTCAGCTTGGCTTGAACACACACATGGCTAGAGTGGCTGCAGCAGAACAATATTCCCTGGCATTATGGCACTATGCCTCTGGGCTCTGAAAATCCCCTCCTACAGGATAGGCATAACTTCTCTTCTCATGGGCACGCAGCAGACCAGTGCCCATAATTCAAGGTAACAGCTCTGTGTTGTTCACCCTGCCCCAGCCCTTTAACCTTCACACATTAATCTTTCTGCATCAGGACTTTGCTGGAATACTCCAGTTTGCCTTTTCTCAGCCCCTCACTGCAGAGATGTTTCTTCACACCCTCACTAACAGGTACAGCTTCTGTTATTGAAGGTAACCAACAAGCACCATCTGCCTTGAGGAATGAATAGCCAAGATATTTTCTACAGCAATATCTAGTAGGCACTGTCCTCCCATCACACTCACCCTTTTACTCTGCCTACCCACCCATCCACCCATCCGCAGGAACATGTTTGTGCAGAAAATACTCTGGCTCAGAGGCAACTCCACTCTAAGAAATGGAATTGGCAGGTAATAAATAGGCCTGCACTATGCTGCTTTCATAGAAACACTCAGGGGCTAAGGCTTTTAAATGTGAACACAGGTTATTAGGAGTGCACGGCTATCTTGGAGCCTCTATTATCATGCACCTTTCACTGTGTGCTTCACTGAGTGTATTAAAAAAACCCAACAAACAAAACACCAAAAAGCCCCTCTTTCAGTAGAGTAAAGAAAGAAAAACAAGAAACTGCCAGGACAAAATTGACGCTGTATAATGCAAACTCTGTGCACTGGCATAGCAGGGTTCCCCACAGCAAGTGAGTTGCTTAGGAACAATAATAACATGTAGCCCCCAATCATTCCCTCCAAACATGCAAGAGAGGCCTGGTCCCCTCCCAGAAACAGAGAAGTGAAATATTTATACTCTTTCTTGAGTCTCACTCTCATCCTTACCTGGAGAAGAGGGGACAAGTTATTCCCCAGTCCTACTGAGAACCCCTCCACAAACAAATGCTGTCAAAGTCAGTAATATCTTCACAAATTCACAGGAATGGGGAACCAAAGCACAAGTGCAAATAATGGCTCTCTTCTGGGAGAGAAGTTCTGTTACTTTCCAGAATCAAGCAAGCAAGATAACAGCAGCTATGAGTGCTTTCAGTCCTCATGTTTGGACAGAACAAAGATTAGCTTTATATTATCTTGTTTCCAAATTTCTACTTTTGATAGTACAATGCCTGTCAAGTTGACAGTGAGAATTAATAAAGGTTACTGGTTTCCTGCTTTTATGCCAATGGAATAAATAATTTACACAGAAATCTGATGTTCACGGTACTTTAAAATTCTGTGCTTATTGTTCTGTTTGTTCTTGCCTGGACATAAGTTTTCACATTTGTTGTCTAGAAATTCAATCAAGATCTCATTTCAGCCAAAGGGTTAACTTTGTAATTTATCTTGTAAAAGTTTTGTTCCCTATGCATTAATCCTTTTTTATTATTTTTTTTCGCAGTTATATAAAAATATGTGGGGAGAGATCCTTCAAGGCAACAAAGCTCTGAACAGACCTTCATGGTGGGCAGAATTTTGCCTTAATAAACCTGTTATAGGCAGGCTGAGGTCAAGATTGTAAACCAATTTAAGAGTCCGGATGGGCCTGAGATGGATACCTTGTTACAAAACATCAGGAGGGAATTAGACTGTATGTCTAACACTGGAAATGGAAGAGATTTTCATTGAGAGGTGCCAAGTTTTAAAATAACTTTGAAATCAAGTCCAACTTGATCTGAGGGACTATTAACATAATAATGACAAGAGCAAGACTAACACGTCTGCACGCTATACATATTTACTCAATTAAATTTTAATAAATGAAGATTTATTATAATTGCTGCTTTGCAAAGTTTATATTAAAAAAAATCCAATCAGTCTGTTGTTGTTGCTTTCATATTGCAGAAGGTAATAATAAAAAGACATTCGCCACCAGGAATTATGAATAAGCTGATAATAAAAGCGAAAAGCCAAAATTAGGACAGGCTGGACAAAACGTGTATTAACTATGATTATAGTGAGAGAACATTGGGGAGCATCTTTCCCTCTGCTCCTCTGTCCTCAGGTTGCAGAGAACCAACCTATATTGCCGTTCAGAAGAAAAAGAAAGGCAGATGTAAGGAAAAGCATCATTTCCATGTTAATAAAGCTGGGTATCCATCCCTGGAGGCCCAGGATGCCTTTGGCAGCTTGCTAGCTGCCCCAGTTCTGAGGAACCAAACAGTGGCTGACTAGCATGGCAGTATGGAAAGATGGCTCTGAATAGTGGCACAGCCTGTGTTGTCTTAGCTCAGAAGTGGGAAGTTGGAAACAATCACAATGTTAGCTTCTAGCTGAAAGGAATGTTGTTTTAGTAGATATAACTTCTTAGCCAGACTGAGAGCAGTGTTAAGTATTAATAATTATATCCCCACAAGTTCAAGGTCAATTAAAAATTATCACCCTCAACACACTTCAGTTAAAAAAAAAAAAAAAAAAAAAAAAAAGCCTGAAATTCTGCGGCTATTGTTTATAGCCCCATTGGAAAAAAAGATAAATGCTATCTAGCTTAACTCTATTTTTTTTCCTTAATTTCTTTTCCTTCACCAGAGATAGTCAGTGTTGCCTGTGGTTTTTCTGCCTCTATTCTTTTTTCTTTTCAAATGAGGTACCGTAACTCAGGATGTCCTAACAGGACCTCTTATTCTTCCAATTGAACTGTAGGAAAGTTTAACCTTCTTTGCTAAAAAACCCAACCCCGTATAAAGTATTTATTTTCTTTGAAATGTTTTGCCTCTTTTAATAAAGTCCAACAGGTAGCATCATCCTATGAAAAAAAAAATAGATTAATACAGCTAAACACCTATCATTAGATGCTATGCATTCATGGGGTCTCATGATTATCTTTAGGAATTTTCTGTATCAATAGGGAATCCAACAAGTGACTCTGAAGGAATGAGGTAGAGCTTGTTACGCCCAGTATCCAATGTGAACACCAGGAACTCTGGCAGTGAAAAAGGCAAACGGGGAAGATATGCCATGCCACATTAAATGTAGTAACATTGATCTGTCAGTCCCCATTCTGTACTATCAGTGCTGATCAGCAGCATTATTTCACTGTCACACATGTGTGTGATTTCACCATCACCTCTGAGCTCTTCATAAGGGACTTGGTCTTCTCTTGCCTCCTTCCCCACAGCTGGGAAACAGCTGTGTGTAAATCTTGTGTATAAACTCTGTTTATGAGGCCTTGGTAGCCCAGAAGAAAACACAACTGTGTTTGGCATATAGCTTAAGCCACCTTCATCCCAATAAAAAAAACACAGCAAAACTGTGTCACAGTAGCACAGACCTGGAAACCTGGTGAACCACAAGGATACTCACCAAACAAATGACAGGATAAAGAGACACCCTGTAAGAATATATCCCTAAGCCATTCCTGCTAATCTTATTTGTTATGACTATTCCAGCAATAGCCAAACTATAAAAGCTGAGCCCCTCTCTGTTGATAAGGGCTGTACAAACTGGCAGGAAAAAGTGCTGTTTGTTCTGAAAATCTTAACTTCAACTAGAGCAAGCACAGCAGAGGCTGCACCAGTAAGAACATGGTTATGGGCAGGCACAGTGGGATACTCAGTTAAATAGCCCAGTTATGGACCCTAAATATGAAATATCACACAGCCTGCAGTAAGGTTACAGCTTTATGGGACCCTTGGATACCTGGTTCATGGGAGGAGTTACAGACCTGAGCAACAAAGCTGAAATAAGTAGAAGCACTGTGAGGTCTTGGGCATTTACTCTTTAAAGAAATCCTGCATTCCCAGCCACTGGGTGCTGGTGGCTGCTCATCAGGGCTGTTTGCACGCTCAGTGCAGGTGGTCAGCAGCTGTCAAGCTTTACATGCTGCAGCAAAGGCACTCTTTACTCTCGCACCCTGTACAATGCCATAGTGCAGCAAAGGCATGCTCATTCTATGGGCCAGAGCCACCCTGCACTCAACATGATCAAAATTAGTATTTTCTGTAAAAATACCTGGATGACTGGTTCTTTAATCAGGTATGACTATGAATTTCTGATCTGTATTTTTAGCCAGATCTGTGTAATCAAATGAGTAAAATGTCCTTTTCCTGTGAAGTCGACAGTCAGAGGTTCCAGAGGTCTACATTCAGCTTCTCAGAGCGGGAGAATTTGTAACTTTGAACTTGCAGAGATGCAGCATGGAAAGAGAGATGCCATGAAATTTGGCATCCGATGATCTACTAAATCATAGGGCAATAATTCAACAACTACCACAAGATGTCATTATTATATGCAGTTTCTTCCTATTTGTAGAACATTAAGTAAAAGAGGCCTCTGGCAGAACAGAGAAGTCATTTCACTCCCACTTCAAATGCCAAATAAAGTTGGACGTGTCATTTTATCTTGGTTGTGGAGCTCGGTCAAAGTCAGTCAAATAACTTCAGTCCAAAACAACTTGGCCTCAAGAATCTGTCCTTTTAAGCTGCCACATGAAGGCACCAGAAAGCTGAATCCAAGCAGGCCTGAAAGATCACTAACACTGCTTCCCCAGTGCCCTGTGCCCTGCTCCTCTCCTGGAGAGTGACAATTTTCTGCTTTATGACTGTCAAACCACCTACCTGCCGTGGATATTTCAAACCAGGTATTTCTGCTATGGTAAGATACTTCTGATGTGACTCAAAGCAAAAAGGTTCTGACAGAAAGAATGAAATTGTTTATGCGCGCTGGAACGCTGAATGCACACGCCTTCCTTGCTGATGTGGCAAGATAAATACATGAATATTTCACATCACCTTTTCAGGAGTGGTAGTTTGAGGCGGAATGCTTTGTGGGTCAGGTGGAAGCCCTGCCATATTTTACATCTGCAGTTCTGTGGATATGGATTCAGAGATGTTTGTTTTCTGCAGGAATAAGTAGACTCATATGCTGCTATTTCTATCTAAAAGCCTCCTTCCCACTGTAATAAATGATTTATCATGCATTCTGCAAGAATGCAAGTTCCTCTTTTGGTTGCCTTTGTTCATATGTTTTCTTAACTGACTTAATGTGTTTTCAAACACAAGTGGTGACTTCATACCAGTCCATGCTACCAGCATGACCAGTCTGTCTCTTTCCTCCAGCCACAGGGACAGCACAGAGGCCTGTGTGTCCTCTGGTAGCACCATACCTTCACAGACCTCAAGTGTTTTGTTATTCCCAATTCTCATTAGCCTGAGATCAGAGTGAGATCATTTTACCTTGGTTCAGTGGCCTAAGGAGCACCATAGGCAAAGGGGAGCTCGCTGCATGAGACATCCATGTGATGGTATAATCTGAGCCACATGCTGCAGCCAAGTGGGGGTCAGCTGGATCACAGCGGGCTGCCCACAGCACTGTCACTGGCAACAGAAGCAGAAAGCTTTGTTCCTCTCCAAGCAAGACAGTCACTGATTTATGAAATACAAGCAGAGCATTTCACATCAGTTCCTTTCAAGGCAAAGACAGATGTAAATGCTGAGAGCAGCAGTTCTGCTGACTACCTTGCCTTGTCGTTTTCTCAAGTGTTTGCAGCCTGGTTGCGTTTGTTTGGCATTGCCACGGCATGAATCTCTCTTGAATAAATTTAAGTTCCATCAGGAATTTCTTCACTGTGTTTGTCAAATAATAGACTAGTAAGCTAGAAGAATTCCCAGTGTATTTCCTGAAGACAGTTTACAGATTTTTACATTTTTTGTTTTGTCAGCTTTAGTGTAGAGCTTCTGCTGAGACTTGCATCAGTCTCCAAAGACCCAGCGTCATGGGGCATTAGTTGCCTTCACCTGCTCGTGTGAAGTGCTTAATAAGTTTAAACCAGACTTTTTTTTCTGACCTAAGTATGCAACATCTTCAAAAATGAAGGGGTAAGGAGAGATTTTGTCATCCTCGGCCAGACAGAGCTGAGGGAAAGTGAGTGCTTTACTCTCCACACTGGCTGATTGCTCTCATTAAAGACTGCCCTCAACCGATGTATTTGGGAGAGAACTGAAATTTTTCTAAAGGCCACAGGAGTGTCACGGGAAGAATAAGAAAATGCGAGATCATTATAACCTTAATATGATCAGAGAATTGATTCTTGTCCAGTCCTGTTTAAAAAGCCAGCTCCAATTGCCATCCTGCCTAGAAAATGGAAACTGTATTCTGTATGAATATTCATCTGTGCTTGCAGAAACCATATGCTAAACTCCTGCTTTCCTTGCAGGGCACAAAATTACAGAAAGGAGCAAAAATACTGAATTCAAAGCTGGACAAAATTGTGGTACAACTGGAAACTGAAGAAACTCAATGTTTAGCACGTCAAAGAAGAGCATAAGTTTTGGAGCAATTGCAGTATTATAGGCTTCTCCAAAGTAGAGAAAAATGTTGTATGTCAAAACAAATATAATTGGTGTTTGATCACCGGGGAGAGATTTAAGAGTATGGTGTACTTTGAAGGAAGGTTTGTGCATATACACATTATTTGGGATGACCAAACCCTGGTCTATGCTGTACCAAGATCCTTTAAATCAGAACAGCTGGTGCCGTATGAACTGCCCTCCAAAAACATACTTGTCTGAGTGTCATTAAATAATTATTTTTTTTTTTCTAAGGTCACACAAACACTTGGCTTTTTCCATCCAGTTTATCAATGATGAGTGTTTGCAAAGTCCAGAACTGAGCACTGGCTGTGTTTCACTAGTGTGAGGTAGAAGCCATGAAAAACATATCTCCTGGGGAGTATTCCTAGCTGTAAGTTTATTTTTGACACATATAAGATGCAATTGGGTTTCAATGCTTGTTTTGATCTCCTTACAAATTCTTATTAAAGGGATGTCTTCCAGCCCTGCAGAATTGCATATCTTGTTCCAGTCCTAAATCTGTGGGTGAGTCCTGCAGCCAGAAGTGTGGGGCAGTGGGACAAATACACAAGTGCCTCAGACACTCAGCAAGCAGCAGCCCAGTTCTTTGCTCAATACATAAATATTTGCATGGTTGAACTATGCTCCATGGCAGATGAAAACCATGTACTTTTTTCACAGCCATCAGTTGCACTCAGTGTTGTTCAGCCAAGGCACAGCCCATGGGCACAGATCCAGCCAGAGCCACTCTTTGCTCTCTCTGCTGGGCTCTGTTCCCGGGTGGCTTGTGACAGTCACCAGGTGATCCTTTGGAGGTGGTGAAGGGCTGTCCTGCTGTATTCTCCTGGAGCTGAAGGAACAGGTTCTTGGCCTGCAAAACCCATCATGGTTACAGAGAGTACATGTCTTCATGGATTTTCCCTCTATCTTTTTGGATCACTTTTTGCTTTGGGTTTAATTCTGGTTCTTTTGATGGGGAGGGACAATTAAAAAAAAATCACCTTTCTAATGACCAGATTGTCTGTTTTGACAATTAGGCAATAGGCATGGAATTGCTTAGCTATGTTATGGTTTCTCCTCCTCAGTGTCCAAATTTATGATGTCTTCTCATTAGACTTCAGCTGTGAGGACAGTTTAACAGCAGAAGTTGGAGCACTTGCAGTTTTATTTCTGTTGCCAGGCTCCCTGTTCATTGTGGGAGGCAACCAGATATGGCTTTCCTCTGTGTTAGGAAATAGTCCTGGCAGTAAACTGTTTGAGTCATCTTTCTGTTTGCTTGACTTCTCCCATAATAATATTGTTTAAAACTTGTATCACCCACTAATCTCACAAGACAGGATTTTAGATGTTTAAAGAAAAAAAAAATTCTTGTTTTTCCTTTTTTTTTTTCATTCTGACTGAAGAAAGCTCAGAGTTGAAAGCCTCATGCTTTATTTTGCTTTAATTGGGTAGAAAGCAAAAAACTTCTACAGAAAGGCACGTTCCTTAGAAGGTGAATCTCCAACATGATTGATTACAGCTTGTTTTAGTAGGGAGGAATATGGTGACATCACCATTAGTAATCAGGTGTGTCTCACCACTTCTCAGAACCATCATTTCACCTCTGTGAATTCACTCGTGTATTCTAATTCCTATTCAGGGATGGAACCAAGATAAACAATTAGGAGGTCCAATAAAGACTCACTCATAGATGTTTCCACATCATAGGAAATGAAGCAACTCATTAGATGGTCAAGTGCTGTTCTTCAAGACAAGATTAATGATAGTCCTGGTTAGTCCTGAAATCTCACATTTTCTTCAATATAGATCCAATATTAAATTGCAGTTAACTTCCTGGAACAGGCAGGCATAGATCTCGTTTTAGAAATCTAATACTTTTTCATCACATGTTTTTGTAGATTCTTGGTGGACTTGTAATGCATGAGAGAGGAAATCACAGCCTGGGGTCCCACCATCCTAAATGATGTACATAAATAGATCTCCAAAACACTGCAATTTAAAGACAAGAAATCATGCACTTTGAACAAATCAACATGTCAGTACCGGCTAGCACTATGTGCAGCAATCTCAATGCTCCATTTGCCATTTTTAGCCAAATTTTTCTGAGGCCTTTCTAATTTAGAAAAGAAGTTTATGTGAAAAATGGTAGCCAGTGCTCAGCATCCAGGATGGCATCATGGAGGCTGGAGTAAATATCCTGTCAGTGAATAAAAGATTTCAAATTTAGGATTATGCTATGAGGAGTCCTATTATGCTATGAGAGTGAAGACCAAGGGTTTACACTTAGTGTAGGAATAAAGTCAGTGGAGAGACAAAGAAAGCAAAGGACAGCGCCAAGTCCTGTGCTAAGAGAAAGTGCAAATAATATCTTGTATTTGGCATGGAAATGATAAGGACAGAGGTGCATGTTCCAAGGACAGAGAATTAGAAATAATGGGTACATAGTTCTCTAAGTATGTTTTGCTGTTTTAGAAGGAAGTCAATAGTTTTTACAGAGAACGCAGAAGAGTTTTCAAGTCTAGAGACAGTTTGGACATAAGAACAAGACTGGCTGATGGTGAGCTTTCATCCACATTGCAAATCTCTCCTTAAACCACTACTTTAAGTAATTACATCTGTTAAAATTTTTGTTCAGTTATTTTTTTGCTTCCATGTGTATCTAGGCAACACCTGGAATAATATTATTTTCTAGAAACTTCTAAAATCCAGTGGTTCACTGCAACATGTTGCAACATTTCCAAATACAAATTTCATACACACACAGACACATACTTATTTACAAAACTCAACCCACACATGTGTGTTCAGAAGCAAAAAGAAACAATTTTAGGCAGGGCTATGCAAATAATTCTCTTTCTGGGTTCTACTTCTTTCAGTCAGAATTCAGCCAGAAGTAAATGTCTAATTCTAGGTTAGTATATATATATATTTTTTTAAGAGTCATAACATTATCACAGTAATCATCTCCTGATGAAAGTGTAATAAATGGCAAAGGAACTATTTGTAACATGGCATATTAATTAGAATAATAATAAAAGTTAATAGGAGCGTTATATCAAGGGTTACACTGTAAAATGTGGGAGAAGGAATTCTGTTATTACACTCAAGAAGTACAGCAGAACTGTGAGCATACTTTACATTGTAAGTTCACAAAAAAATAATTTAATATACCTAATTTTTGTAATTAAGCTGCAGTTATATTTTTGAGTCACATAGGGGAATTCCTGTTGTTTTTTCAAATGCATCTTACAGAAGATATTACCACTTAAATTCCCTCAAGATGTCTAGAGACATTTCCTCTTAATTTAAAATCAGAGAACGTAATGGCAGTGGTATGCCTAAGAGCCCAGGGAAATCATTTCTTGATCTGTGGTTGCTATGAAGCTGTTGAGAGCTATAGATTGTCTGTAGATTAACATATAGCTATGTAAACTATAAATGGTTAGAGAAGCTTGAAGGTTTCATGCAAACTCCATGTCAACACAAACACTCTCTCTGATTACTGAGGCAATAAAATGTGTTTTAAATTATTTCACTGTACTCTTTCCACACTTGAAAGGCAAACTGTGCCTAAACCTATTCCTTGAATTTGTGACCTATGCAAACTCTGCCACGTCTCATGCAGGTTTGGATCTGTGTCTATGGCACAGCAAGTAAGTCAGGGGTAAAACCACACCAAAAAAGCCCCAAACCAATAGTGAATAGTCTAGAGTAAGCAGTGGTCTCTGAGCCAGAGGCTTTCAGCTCATGAAGCAGAAAGAAGAAGCAACAGGCAATGCCCTGTGCATAGGAAGCTGCTTCCACAGCACCAGGGGTGTGCACTAGCTGATCCAGTGCCTCAGGAACCTGTGGGCAGGAGACCCAAGGGAACAGCTCCATCCAAGTGTCCCCTAGCTGGGCCATAGCACAGGACAGGACACACTGGGGAGTCACCTGGACTCACAGTTTGAGAAATGTCTTGTTGTTTTCTCTTGAAACATCATGAGGTATCTGAGTAACACTGATTAGTTCTGTCAAACATCACAGGTATGGGTCACACCTGAGCAGCGTTTTGTAAGAGTCACAAGAGGAGCACTGGGAAGATGGGCTGTGGTCTAGCCTGGCACCAAGCCTGAGCTTAAGGCACAGCCTGAACCCAGCTGCCCAGCCCTGTGGCTGGACAGCACCTGCCATTCCCCAGCAGTGCAGACAAGCAGGGCATCTGCACAACATGAAATATTTCAGGTTTCTGGCCGAAACATCTGCGTGTCACTCCACAAACACAGGTCACCATGGGCTACTGAATTGCCAAGACAGCCTGTGATTCAAGAACAGGACATGCCAAAAGCAGAGGAAGAGTGTAGGTGGAAAACTTTTTTATTTACAACATAGTGTGACCAGAAGCATGTTTGTAATTGCTTTTAATTTTACAAAGCAAAGTAACAACTGACACAGCTGTTTCCTCCTCCCACCAGTCAAATTCCTTTTTTTCCTTGTTGCTATTTCAACATTTTGGTTATTTTGATGAAATACATTTTTACCATATTGCTTTACTGTCTCCCTTATTTTGCCTCAAGATTTAAAGATGCTGTGAAAGGTCTTAATGTGGATGATGTGGCATGTGTACCATGACATCTTCCTCAACAGGGATTTGTAGATGGAATATGTCCTTTCCAGGAAGCTCTGCAAAACACAGGAAAAAAGCTCTGTTTAAAGCTGCCACTTTGCGAAACTAAGCAATGTCCTCCAACAACATGACATCAGAGGGTCTGTATGATGAAGCAAAATCCTGCCTTGCCTATCACCTCTCTTATCTCCAGGAAACAACATCTCAGAAATCACCATCCATCTGTTGCCAGCTGGCATTTTTTGACCCAATAGAAGAGCCAGAAGACAGACACAAAGGCTGAAAATCAAGATTTTTGATCTGTGCTCAATTTAGGTTCAATTTGAGCAGATATGATGGGGGTTTTCTTTTTTAATTTCCCACAAACGATTCCTCAGAAAATCAGCTGCAGAAGAAGTGCTATTCCAGAAACTATGTTCCAGAATCCTCCCACGCCATTGAAACTGCCTTGCTGCTGTGTCACAGGATCTCAAGGGTTTTACATCCAGGTGAAATGTGAACATGAGAGAAGGTTGTTCAGCCCTTTTCTTCCCTCTTCCCTCCATCAGTTGTATACTCCCATCTGTCTGTAGGCTCATCTTCCTATCCCACAGCGATGTAGAGGGCAAGGTTGGATCCATCACTGTGAGTGGTCCATACTGGTGAGCCACAGGCTCATGCAGCTTGGCTCTAGTCTTTCTTGCAGCAAGATTTCTTCTGCTGGAACCATAATCCACCCTGTCACACCCCACTTCAAACCTTTAAATTCCCAACACGAGGCATTTGTATTCAAAGTCACATAATGAGGTGGCTCTGTGGGAGCACTATGCCACAGAGCAGGTGACAAGTACACCTATGAGCCTGCCTAGTCACAGGGGACCAAGAAATCACACCATGTGATGATGAAAGGACATCACAGAAGGTTTGCAGTGCTGCACTGAGGTTTTCTGAGATGCACTGACCAGGACACTGAGTGAGTGTCAGCCTGGATTCCTGTGCTGAATCTGTATTCTGTTTCAGGAGTTCTCATGCCTGATCTATATGAAATAGAAAAGCAAGAAATTCAGTCACCATAGGGTTAGCAGATGTCACAAAACCATTGGGAGGCAGGTAGTGACACCCTTCAGCTACTAGCCCAGAGGCTTGAGTATGTGACAGCAAGTACAACACACTTGGCATTGTCTTGGTTTATTTTCCATGAAAACAGGTCCTCTTTTCAAGATGATGTGATGCTCTCAGCTTCTCCTCTGTGCCTCCAAGCCAAGCCCACGGTTCCCACAGTTTCCTTCTTGTCCCACAACATTCTACCTGTTTCCCCAATTTTCCTCTGCTACACTATGTCCCCTATTGTCCTCCCCAAAAACACTGATGTCTGACATTCACTCCATTCTTGTGCCACTCTTAGTGCCACTGTATGTTTTGACACAAATTTTGAATCATATAACATACTGAAAATCCTCCTTTGACTCAAGTGCATCTACAGCCAGAGGCTCCTTTTTTCCTTTCCTGACTCTGGGGTTTTGCCAGTGGGACAATTAACACTGCCACAGGTGTGGCATTGTCCCCTTTAGTCAGAGAGTATGAGGCGGCCTGTGCCCTTCTCCCCTGCCTGGCAGGTGAGCATTCACCTTTCTGCAGCTCCTCCCTGGCCACCATGTTTGAAATGGTTTCCCCAAATCACCAAAGACAATGGTAGAATCACCCTCTACACATAAATAAATAAAAATGCAGCCTGTGAAGAAGCCATTGCCATTTTCCTTTCCACTTCCACCCCCTGTGGGCAGCTAGCAAAGGAAGGACCTCCCAAATGTCCCTTTGCAAGCACTGAGCACCCCTTATCCTGTTACAGATCTCCTCATATTAGAAGTTCTACAAGCACATTTATCTAAATTATGTGCTCACATTTGAAAAATCTAGGCACTCACAAGTTACATGTCTGTACTGAATTGCAGTGGAAGCATTACCATCACAAGAGGGGTTTTTCAGCATCTTAAAGGAGCTGATGACCTTGGCTAAGAATATATAAATTGATAGTTTCTACGGCAAGATGCTTTTTTATCCAAGACAAAAGTCAAGAACATCTGGAAGATATAATAGATGTGTTCTATAGAGACTACATCAACTATCTTGCTGCCAAAATCTACTATAAACAGGCACAAAGGGCCAATCTGCTGATTTTCCTAGCTGTCACTGGTTTAAGGGGCTAAATCAGTTTTCAATTATTGCTCAGTTAAGAAAAAAATGAAACCTATTGTTTAAGCTCTGTGCCATATTACCATTGCTGCATGCTATGATTCTTGAAGTTTCGAAAATCTCTGTTTCTATTCTACTTATCTGCTTGGACTGTACACAATTATTAAATGGTACCTAAAATCTTTTAGCCATTTCACACATCAAATTAAACATCTTTATGAAATAATTATAGCAAGAAATCTGCTTAAAGTTGGACAACCATTCGCTGTTCCAATCCAAAACTGTCCAATGCACCATTTAAATGTACCAATATTCATTTTTACTTTATTTACAAAGTGCTAAACAAACTCACTGCAATCACATTACTCAAAACTGGCATAACTATGGGTCAAAAATGCTAGAGCACAAGTATAAGCAGGTGTATGTATTGTGAACAAGAGAGGTACAGGACCTGGTGATAGGAGGCATGATGCAGACGGGTGCATCTAAAGCCCTGCTTCTGTCTGCAGCTAGTGAGTCCAATTCAGGATGGTGATGAACACTCAGGAGATTGCAGAGTCCACAGCCCCCCTCTGTGGGTAAGGCTGAGCTTTTATAACCATGCTGCCAGCAAGGAGGTGACCAATTCAGAGAAGGCGAGGACAGCATCGAGCTCCCTTCTCAGCGGGACCTGCACTTCCCTGGGAGGTTCTTCACCACTTGCTTCTGACTGGAGCAAGTTGAAACCAGCCCTGGATGCATCTCAAGGTGTCAGAAGCAAAGCTACAGCTCAGCAGTAGATGTTTGGTCTTGGTAGGTGGCTCCCAGCTCCTTCTGTGCTCCACAAAGCCCCCAGCACAAAAACTTGTGTGACATCCTTGGCCGAAGCTGAGAAGGAGGAGTGTGAACTGAACAACTGCACCACAGCCACAGTGACCAGGGCCTCTGACCAGGGCCTCTCCAGTTACTGCACCTGACAGTGCTTTCAGTTTATATTCACCACACTGGATACTTTCTGTGTTTAAAAGGAAAATCAGTCTGATATTGAGTTGTCCATTTCATTATAAACCTTAATCGCTGCTTGAGACCTTACATTAGCAAAGAGGTATTAAATGCAGAGAAGTATTACAATGGCTGGACTTGTAGCAGCTAGTTTGAATGGACAGGCAGGAAGTGAAGCATCAGAGGTTGTTTTTTGTCTTCACTCCTGGAATCAGAGGAAGTGAGAAATTGCCATTGCTGTTGCTCCTTTTGCTCAAGCAATGTTATTCTTTAGAGAGCTTAAGGAAAGAAATAGACATAAAGAAGTAGAGAAATGAAGAGTCAAACTTTTACTTCTAATTTACTCCACTAATTATATGAAGACACAACATTTGGGGATACAGCTGGGGATAAAGTTTGTGAGGGATTTTTGCTAGGGATTCATAGCACTTAGCTGTGCACTAGCTGCCTTCAAACTTACTTGCTCATGGTCTCAACTAAGTTTTGGAGTGCTCTCTCCCTAATCTGGGCCTTAATAGACTTTTCTTTATCCCCAAACTTAATTGCTTAATCAGCCTTGTAGATATAAACAAAGCATGAACACACTGAGAAAAGACAGATACATAGATAGATAGATAGATAGATCGATAGATAAGGAACAAGTTTTCTACCAATACTGGCCAACATCTCTCTAGTTCTTGGTTACACTTTGCTAAAGCAGGACAAATTGGACATGTACAGTATGTTTATAAAAATGTTTTTCTGCTCTTATCCTTTTTTGTTGGCTGGGTCAAGTTAAACACTCATGAAAAAGATGATTCAACTCCTCTATTTACATGGAACTTCTGTAGCTCACCAGAGGTGGAAGACAATTAAATGCTTGTCTTATGAGGTCATTCATGAAGGATGATTTGTTTTCCTGGAAATCCTGTGCTATTAGAAGTGATAAGGTCTGAAGAAACTCCAGGACAAAGGGGGAGACTGCTCCAGCGTATAATGGGAGAGGCTCTGATGAGTCAGCACTTCTGAGACAACAGAAAACCCAGACCACAACCATGATGTTGACAGGGACCTGTTTGAGCAGCAGGTGAGGTGCACGTTAGTCAGCATCTACCAGGAATATTCACAAACGCAGTCCCCAGTGTACTTCTCTGGGCACAAGCCCAGATCTTGAAAATGCTGATTCTGAGACTGGAAACACACAGGTCTTCCTCAAATACAAGTCAGGCAAGCTGTAAGGAAAACTTGGGCTCAGTCTGCAAGCTGGGCATTGGCCAAAGGGGTGGAGAGAGACCTGTTGGAGAAACAAGAGCCATCCTTCCTCCTATTGCTTTTGAAACAATGAGGGCAAATTTATGGCTAGCAGGATAGTCCACTTAATAGTAACATAAAGAGTACAACCTACAGTCCTCAGTTTTATTCTCTCTGAAAAAAGTAGTGCTTTTTACGGATCTGCTTAAGTGTGACCTCTTAAATGATCTCTGCTAGTGGGTTGTAGCAACAGTTCCCCAGCTGTGCTGTTATTCATAAGTAACCATAGAAATTAAAGTGCTGCCAAGTATGTGCTCTTTGTTTTTTTCGAAGGGCTGGAAGATGATGCAGTGATGTCTTTGCCCCTCCTGACTTAGTTCTGAACTCACCCCCTGGCAGCCCTGACTGAGAGGTGAAGATGAGACTTGCTGTTATTGGAAAGCTCTGTCACCAGAGAGCTCAGACAACAGTGCCACTTCTGCCACTGAGATGCTGCTGCATTTTCAAAAGGCCTGCAGCTAGAAATAGGATGTGGTGGGAAGTTAAATCCTGTTATTCAGTAATCGCTGGTTTTAGTGAAAAATATATTTTATTTATTCCTATTGAGATTGAACTGAAGCAGTAATGGTATCTTTAGCCAAATAATTTGCTTTGGAAAGAAAAAGTTGTATAAAATTTCTTCCACAGGGACACTTTCAAGTTATTTATTTGCCCACATTGATCTTCCAGTTTTTCTGGGTAATTCTGTTCTTCAAATAGGATTCTCTGACTCTGAACTGGCTAAGCTTTTTCAGTACCCTCTAGAGTGACACACTTCCAATGGGCAGTACTAATTCTGTGTCACGATGGGATTAATCCTCTTTTTCTCTCTGAGGGAGACAAATAGCTGAGACCTGACTCCTGTCTTACAGGCAGCTACAGCTCGGTGAGAGGACTACTCATGACAGTTTACTGCCCATTTACTGGGAAATTTAAGGACTAAGAAACCTTGGTGTTTTGCTTTTTATTACCCTGGTTTCTTTTCTGTCACACCCTGTCCTTCCCACAACACCCAGATATCCACGGGAAATGACAACCCAATGTGCTTTTGCATTCCATTGACTAGGCAGCATCTGCCCTACAGGAAAGGAGACTGCTTCCCACTTGCCCAGGAGAATTTAGAGAATATCCATCATGTGGTGCAGTGATTTCTTCAGGACCTTTTCAAGGAGGAAATCACAGAAGAGGACTTTCTAGCTTGGCGTGGCAGCAATAAATTGTGCACAGCAGACTCAGTTGTCTCTGAGCACTTCTAGCTTGGCATCAGTGTGGGAGGAAGTAACTCATGTCTCTCAACAAACAGAGTGAAAGAATCACCACCCCAGGCCTGTTAACCAAAATTAAACAAAAATAATAGATTTGGAAAAAAAAAAAAAAAAAAAAAAAAAAAAAAAAAAAAAAAAGTTATTTCCCTTTCCCTCAGTCACCCTTTGAGAGGTACACTACTGCCCAGTTTGATTTCATCACAGGAACTTTGTCTGAGAGGAAAAAATCTGATTTTAAAATTTGACTTGTATGTGCCAGATATTCCATGCTGATGTGTACCAAAAATGTTGGATCATTGAAATGCTGCAGTCCGAAAAAAAAAATCACTTCATGTCAGTTCAAATAAGGAAATCATACAAATACCATAAAGACAAAACCGCCAACTCCTGAGTCCAAATGAATTTAAAAGTCTATATTTAGCTCCTACTATTTCTGTTTCAATTATAAAACATTTCTTGTTAAATACACACCATCATTTCAAATGCTACACTTAGTGTAGTTACTTGGAGCCCCACAGTTCATCTCTGTTTTTAGTTTGCTCACAGACAGAGGAATGGCAAAGGACAGCAAGTAAATGATTTAGGCTGGTGTTTTGACAGGACCCTCACAGCTGCTGTACTAGGAATTGCTCTGGAAAAAATCCAGACTTGCCCAAGTCTTGTTAAATAGCCTCTCTTGCTGTTCTTAAGTGTCAGTTCTTAAGCAACCCTTTTCCTGCTTTTGGGAAGGGTAGGAGAAAAGGGTGAATGAATCCCTCATAGAGCAGGAGGAGTGGATTTTCCAAGTGTGCAAATGGCATTAAATGTTGATTTGTGGCCATGGATGGGAGAGCGAAAAGGATCACACCTTGAAAGAGAGAGAGATTTAATTTAAATGCCAGGCCTGGATGTTACTAGGGGTATTAGGCTGTTGGAATTTTTTTATCCTGATTATTTGGATTTTCTTCAAAGATTTCTTAATTTCCTAATTGCATATTAGAAACAAAAGTGTTTCCATCTTCTAATAAATGCTAAATTTCTTTCCAGAGTCCTTTCAAAATGTGTCCATGTGTCTGTCCTGCTGTCCTGCTGTCTGCCCACAGAGCGTTTCAAATTTGCCTGTAGCCTGGATTCAGGAAGTGATAAACAGAAGGGAAATGCAGAAACATGATTCAGTCCCACTTGTGGTAAATAACAGTGGGCTGAAAAACAGAGAGGTTTATTTTATTTTAAATAGAAAAATCAACATATTTAGCAGGTTGTAGAAAAAAGAAATCAAACTGATGGAAAATTTGGATGGAAAGTGGAGATGTGGGCCCAGGCTGGTCGCTTTCCCTCAGGTGTGAGGGGTCAGGTCTCAGCAAACCCACTGGACAATGTGAGGGGAATGTCTTTGCCTTACCACTCTGTCACATGCATGGTGCTTTTCCAAGCTCAAGGGGAGATAGACTAAGCCAACTCCAATTTGACTGAATGAGAATTGGCTCAGCTGCTTGGTATAATTAAATGGGCTCTCACAGGACGAAGTTAGGCAAAAGGAAAATTTAACTGGAGTACAACTCTTACCACTTGAACAAAGTAGGATGTGAAGCCGTGCCATAAGGAAAGAGGCTGTTTCTCGTGTCCAAAGTCTTTCAGAACTGGACCACACAAAATCCTAAGTACTTCTCCCAGGAGCAATCATCTACTGGTGGGAAGATGGAAGGGATAAGGTAATATGAGATAGGTAATTAACTTCTCTTTGAGGTACAAGAAGGGAGGTATATATCCTCAAAAAATAGAAAAATACAGGCAGAGGGGTTAAAGGGTAACTCCAAAAAAGTCGGCTATAATTGAATAGTAATCTAAGTTTTTAAGCGTGATGTGGGAAACTCTTCATTCAGCTGCTGTAAATCCTGGAAGAAGCTCTGTTTTACTGGTAGCTCACTTTCTCTGTAAAGCCTCCCACTTGCACATCCACACTTGCCTCAACACAACGGCATGAGGCAAAGCCCAGCCAGGAGCCCTCCTGGGCTTCAGGAATAATTAAAAAAAACAAACCAACAAACAAAAAAACCACACAAAAACAAACAAACAAAAAAAACACCACCCAACATCTCTCACTTTTTAGCCCAGTTTGTAATCATTAGGATATGATCTAAAAGACCAGTTTTGCTTCATCCTTCTTTCCCTCTAAATATTCATTAAATGTCATCTCTGAGCTGAGCCTTTGAAGAACAAGTGTCTGTGCTCAGGACACAGATCCAGATGCTGCAGCTTAAGGGGGTGACAGCTGCTCCCAGTGTCCTTGGTGCAGGTGCCAGGGCAGGCTGTGTGTGAGGACTGCAGTGCTCAGGGTTGCTGATGCCTGGCTGAGGCACTGGGCACATGTTTCCCACCACGAGCCCCTCTGTGGTGCCAGCCCAACACTGTCCCGAACACAAGGACCTTGAAATAACAAGGGTGATGCTGCACAGCCCCTCAGAGACAGGGAATGCCACGCTTGCCTCCTGGTTATGGCACAAAGTTTGGTAAATTCATTTGGAAATCTGCAAATTTTGCCTCAAATTAGCTACAGACAGAGCTACAGACAGGAGCAGACACAGCATTGTCATATGTCCAGCCTCAGTCCCAAACATTAAACTAGTTAATTATACTGAAGCATGTTTACACAAGCTGACTAGAAGGCAGAAGGTAAATGTTGATGTCTTCATGTTTATACAAGAGTATCGTAAGTTTCTTTATACGTGGAAGAACAGTTTAAAAGTTACAATACAGAATAAAAATTATCACAAGTGTGAGGATTTTTTAAATTAAATATCTATATCAGGAGGTTATCCAATTTGATTAGAAGAATTTTAGAAAGTAGAATTGGCTTGAAATAGCTGCACATCAAACATCTACTCCCTCAAACTAAATTAATAAATAAAATATGAAGTCCTGTACAGCGCTGTGTCACATACATATGGTTCAATACGAACTATAAAGGAAATGGCTCAGTTATTTTCTTCAATGCTAGAGAATATTTAAATACAGAACTATTTTTAAAACATTGAAAACAAAGAGAAGTTTGACACTGGAGCTCTTTGCACAGCAGTACTTTTGCAGCAGCATACTTCTTAAAAAATAGCAAAAAATGAGAAAAGTTTCTAGGAAATATCAAAGACAATGTTAATAAAACCAACTCACAAAAAAAAAAGAAGGAACAAGGGAAAACAAAGCTGACAACTCTCTTGGGACCAAAGCCTTTGATTAAATGCTGAATTTGCACTTGAAAAGACATTTGTTTTGCAAAGTATAAAATTTACTGTCTCTTCTGAACTGCCTGTGTCTTGTTTTATCAGTGGTGAAATAGCATTTGATGTTGCTGATCCCTTGGAAGATATTTGTTTTACACACCCAGTGATGTCTAGTAGGTTCCTTCTCCTAGGAGAGTCTGAGTATTCATTTGTTGCAGCAAATTCCCAAAAACCTACAGTGAACTGGAAATCATCCTAACTCAGCTGAGTCTTCTCGGAATGACATGTACTGACTGGCTGCAGTAAGATGAACTGAAAATGCATAACTTCATTTAATGCTAGGTGTTCCCAAGTGTCCTTGGAACAATTCTCTAGCGATTTTTATTCTCCTTATACTGATATCACATATCCATGCCATCTCAGAGTGTGAAGTGTGAACAAGACAATGAATCATGGAAGCTGAGCAAATACAGACTTATGAGAGGCTGGAGAAACAGCCCATGAAAAACAGCTGAGAAGCATCTACAGACTTCAGTGAACTTTGTGATCAGCCTTGAAAAGCACTGCCTTCTCCAATGACCAGCAAATTAAAAACAATTATTTGGATTTACATCTAATTTATGTTATAAAGAATAGATTTACAGGCCTCAGCACCTCAGCTGAGAGGGATGTATTAATCATGGGGGCAGAAATCACAACTAAGTTAAACAATTTTTCCACAGTAGTGAGGGCAATCTTTCAGACTGTTCCAGCAAATGTCTCACCCAGATCATCTGCAGTGGGCAAATCCCCCAGGAAGGTGGAAAGAACAGTGTGAGGAATTTTTATTTTGTGTATATCTTCTGTAAAACCTTTTGCAGGAACAAGAATATACTACTTTGCTCTATTCATCCCAGAAGTAAAGAAATTGTTCTGGGAGATAAAATAGCCCTTTTCTCTAAGACATCACTGTTTGAAGATGTAAGATCAGAAGCTTTCTCAAGGTTTGAAAAACCTTCTGTCCTCTTTCCAAAATGCAGCGCTCCTGACTTGCAGGGTGTTGACTTTGCAAGCTGTTCTAGTCCCTCCTCATAGAAAAGATGACTTACCATCATCTGGACAGAACATTGCTACAAGTGACACGAATTTTCTTATTTCTATGGCTAAAAGTTAAATCATTCTTATGGCAAGTGCATTTGAAAAAAACAGATTACTTCTGTTTGAAGCTGCTCAGAGAAAGTTCCAGTGAGTTCAAAGTAGGTAGAACAGGAAGATACAAAATTGAAATGAGAAGTAATTGTACAATAAATGACACTTGCCATGTAATTGCAATATCATCCTAATACAAGAAATATATAATTGATGTTTTTATAAAGACACTAAATAAGAAGAGTAAGATATCTTTTAGTCTTGAAAATAGATGTATTGCTGTGTTCCCATTAATACATTATGGATCCAAACTTGATTGCACTGAAGCCAACAGAAGAAAAATTACACAGATTTTAATAAGATAAAGGGTCTGGCCAAAACTAAGTCAGACTTAGAAATATCCATTTGAATGCATCTTAGTATGATTTTCTTGCTTTCAGTGCTGTTACAAAGGAGATTAAATTCATCTGTCATCTCTCAGAGAAAAGATGAATATATTGCTAATGAGCCTAATCTCATTCAAATTTCTGAAGTGAGGAGCAAATACTGAGCTCACAATGCAACCTGAGTCACCAGACCAAGAGCAAGACAATGGGGAGGAAGGCTTTTACATTGCCTCCCCAGAGACTGCTTCAGT
This sequence comes from Sylvia atricapilla, assembly GCF_009819655.1. Taxonomy (NCBI): domain Eukaryota; kingdom Metazoa; phylum Chordata; class Aves; order Passeriformes; family Sylviidae; genus Sylvia; species Sylvia atricapilla. The sequence continues at coordinate 51,991,618 of NC_089144.1, read as the reverse complement.
GCCACCCCCCTAAAAACCAGAATGAGGGAAGAGTCGGGGAACAGGCATGGCAGCAAGGCCTCCAATCTCACCTCCATCACCACCAAGTGCTGTCTTGCCATTGCCTTGTCTCTGAGACAAGGAGCCTTTTGATGTGCTCCCCAGATACTTTCCATTCTGCTGTCACTGAACCAGCTCAGCCCCTGTGACAGACAGAAGCTGTACCTTGACACACATTTCCATGAACAAGCCCTTCAGCTTTCTCTACAGTGATTCAGTAGGTACCAGTTTGTCACACATAGAAAACGCACCATCTCACATTTGCCAAATGCAAGGTCTGAAGAAGGAAGTAACTTCTATTTTAGAAGTTTATGAGAAATACCTCTACCCTAAAAAATGTGGCCACGTTTGGAATTTGCTGAGCTTGGTAACGTTCAGATGGAAAGAAGATGGCAAAATCCACTTTGCTCAACATAATTACATCCTGATTATGGCAAAAGTGAATAGAACATGGCTCAAAATGTACTGGACAATGATAAATTAACCTTTTAACTATGTGATGTAATGTTAATATTTGTAATAATCCTTTCAACTGCAGAAAAAAAAATGTAGCTATCCAGGCAATCAGGAAGGAATCCCTTCCAACATGTAAATGAGAACTGAAATAAATGTCACTTTAAAAATTTTAAAAATATTGTCTGTTTAGTGCATTGGCCTTAACCTGTCCCCTGCTCCTCTCAGAAAAGGGCAGTGGCACTGACCATAAATGGCCTGTACGTGTGTGACTGTGAGATCAGAGCACTAAAGCTGGCCAGTTTCTGTCAGCTGCTGTGGCTGCAGACACTGGCAACCTGGGTAACAGCCTTGAAGAAGCCCTCACCGGGGGCGGGGGGGTTGCACACTAATGTACCTCCCTCAACATAAGTCAGCAACTTCAAAAGACTCTTCAAGGCTGTCTTGAACACACTGTGAAAGTGGGAAATATTTTTAAAAATCACTTGTGAAGGATGTAGACCATTTCGGTTTAAAGCTGAAAGGCTAAATGCTGGGATGCTGCAATTCAGTGTAGTTACACTGACTTCCAGCTCACTGCTTTATACAAGATTTAAAAATATTAATAATCATCTATTGTATGAAAACTACACAAGTAGATAACAACAATGATCCATGGACACTTCAAGAGGTGCAAACCACCAGGATGGATGCCTATAATTCTGTCCATTTGAGGAACATGGTGTTTCCTATACATTTAAGAAGTCCTACTTTTCCTGGGAGGTAACTTTTACACCTCATCATAAGTCTGTGCTGCACCATTAGCAATGTATTTCCAGGCACTAATGTTTCCAGACTGAAATCTTATCTGACAAATTATCAGCCTGGAAAAATTTAGATTATATCAGCTTCCAACAGCAGCAAGCTTGGCCTTATGCCTAAAAAAACCAAAAAACCCCTAAGCTAATCATGAAAATCTGTCTGTTTTCCTTTCTATTGTTGTTGTGCTAATAAGGAAGGGTGTCAAGTCCTTTAAACTGCTTTTATCTCCCACTGGCATGTAATCAATTCCCAGTACTTGTCCTAAAAGCCACTTGCTTTTGGCAGAGGTGCCCAAACCTGGCTGCGATGAGGGGAGGAGAGCCAGGTCCTGCCGGGGCTGCCCCCTAGGACTGGGTGTGCGGACAGGAGTGGCGTGTCAGGGTGTGTTTGTGTGTGTTTGTGTGCTCTGCCCCTCAAGACCGGTCCCGAGGGTCCGTTTGGCTCTGGCCCCCCAAAATTACCTGTGGGACCCCCGGGCACCTGCGCATCACAGGATATCCTGATCCCACAAAGTCCCCCACCCCGACAGGGGATACTAACCTGGTGATAATGTAAGGACCAAAACAGATGACGAGCGACCCTACAAAAATACTGATTTTCTTGGTAGCCCGCTGCCTCCTCCTTTTCTGCTCGTTCAGACAGCGTTGCTTCACACTACAGAGGGAAAAGAGCAGTGAGGGTGTTAAGGCAAGAAGGGAGGAGGTGAGATGTGAGCCCAAGGCAGAGGGATAGAACCTTCTCCACTCCCCAAGGCCCCTGCGCCCGGGAAAGGAATGGAGAGAGGAAGGCAGCGCCCGGGGGAGAGGAAGGCAGCCCCTGGGGGAGAGGAAGGCAATCCCCTCGGGAAGAGGAGGGCAGCCCGGAGAGAAGGAGGATAGCCCCAGCCCCGCCGAGCCTCGGGACGATCGCACACAACAAAGCAGTGAGTCCCGCTTGAAGGGAGCTCAGGCAAGTGGGATAACCTGGAGACCCCGATTAGCATTTAAACAGAGAAGGCTACAAATGGACAAGCCACCGTTCCTGGCACTGTAAGCAGCGTCTGAAACTAGAGGCAGGAGCGCTCGCCATGCGGCCGGGGCGGGCAGGAAAGGGTGCTGGAGAGGCGGGATATCTTTTCCGCCGGGGGGAACTACCGCGAGTGACCGGGGCTGTGAATCCGAACGCGCAGCGATTACCTGGGGTGGATATCCACCAGCAAAACCAGAGTCTGCATGGTAATAATGTCTATCCGCTTGCAGTGGAACCGGGCAACTTTCAACACCTTCATATAGGTGAAACAAAAGATCACCAGAGACAGCATGAAATGGTGAACACTGTAAACTTTCTCCGCTCCGTCTCTTCCTTCAGGCGTAAGGTGCAAGAGGCATAAACGCTGTTGTAATCTATCCATGAGTAAAACAAGGATACCAAGGGGAACGTGAGGGAGTGGAGCCATGAGTAGCCCATCAGTATCACAGCGTCCTTATACCGCATCTTGCTGGTGTAGCTCAGGGGGAACACCACGGCAATCCATTTGTCGATGCCGAGCGCTGCCATGCTCAGCATGGTGTTGGAAGTCAGGAAAGTTTCCAGGAAACCCATCGCCTTGCAGACGCAGCCCCCGAGAGGTTGCTGGCTCCTCAGGATGCCCAGCAGGGTAAAAGGCATGTTCAGAACGGTGAGAAGCAGGTTGCAGGATAAGTTCACCAGGAAAACCCCGGCGACCTGCTTGCGGATGTCCGTACTGTAGACGAAGCACAGCGGCACCAGGAGGCTGGAGAGCAGAGAAACAACCAGCACCAGCACGAGGAGCAGCGCCAGCAGCCCGCCTGCCAAGTCCATCTCTCAGCGGGTTGCCCGGAGCGGGCGAGGGCAGGAGGAAGGGGGCACCCGCTCCGGCCCCGCAGCCTCGCCTGCCGCCCTGCGCACGGTGCCGGGGGCAGCGCCGGGGGCAGCGCCGGGGCAGCGGGGCGCGCAGAGAAGGGCAGGGCGGGGAGCGGAGTCGAAGGCGCTGAGAGAGGGGAGAGTGGACCGGGACTGGGCGGCTGGCCGGGGCAGAGGGGGGAGGACAGGGACAGCCGGGCCGGGGCTCTCTGACAGCAGTCAGCCAGCGGAGGAGGGGGGCCCGGGAAAGCGTGGCCGGAGCCGAGGGTAGGGGCTCAGGGGCACCCAGCGACCGGATCGGGAGATGAGGTGGACATGGAGGCAGCCTAGAATGGGCTGCAGATCGGCGGCCCGAGGCGCCCGGAGCCCGGGGAGCGCGGCCGGGCGCTGTCCGCGGTGCTGAGGCGGGCGCGGCCCCGACGCCGCCCCGGCCGCGCCTTCGAGCCGCGGAGCGCGGCCCCGCAGCGCCCGAGCCCGCGCCCCCTCCGCGCCCCGCCGGGCCACGGCCTCCGCAGGCTCTGAGCATCTTCCCCCGCCGCCCAGCCCCTCAGACACTCCAGCCGCCGAGCCTCCCGCAGCGACAAATGCGCAGACCAGCGGCTGCGAGGCACAGGCTCAGCCAGGGATCGCGGCGTCGGGCTGATCCACTCCCGGATGGCAGGCGAAAGCAGCAGCAAGCCCAGCTTTCCGCTGGGGTGCAGCTCAGGAAGGATCAGACCCCGAGATGAGTTGCTGGTAGTTTGATCCCTGCGCTATGCTCAGGCACACCCTGAGCGCACCAGCTCTATCTGAAGCTACTGAAACCTGTTCAAAATCTGGTGTCTGTGCTCTTTGGCAGGCTTCCCCCGCGTCCCTCTGAGGGCTTGCTTGCCCTTTTCTCCCTACAATGCTTGCTATGATTGCCCTCTGGGTACTCAGACCAGCATCCTGCTGGCCAGCATTGAGGGATATTTCTTGGTTAGAGACTCCACTCTGAGCGCTTGGAACTCAGCAGCTGGTCAAACAAGTACCCACATTAGGGTGCTGTTGGCACACTCTGTGGAAAGCTGAAGTCTCTCTCTTTACCATTTTCCAGTCACACTGATAACGTGATAGTGTTCTGGTCAGAAAGGTTTCTTCTGTTATCACATTCTGGCAAAAGCTGAAAAGGCAGACATGAAAGAGAACACAAATTCCCCATCTGCAGTTGTCAGAAATGTGGGTCACATGGCGAATTCCAAAATATTCCGTTGATCTTCGTCTTAGATAAAAAAAAAAAAAAAAAAAAAAAAAAAAAAAAAAAAAAGAGAGAGAGAGAGAGTAAGTTTTGGTGCATCAAAATACTGGTATAGAAAAAAGCTGCCATGTCTAATCACTGTCACATTTTACAGTTGATCGCCAGAACTGACATGAAGAAAAAGGAGGAGAAAAGGTATCTTTGCTACTATCCAAAATTACTATTAATATCCTAAGGAAATGCTGTATTGTATATATTGTCCCTACAGTGTAACCTTGTCACGCAAGCGTGACCACTGTGTGAATAACTGTACATAAAACTGCTTGAAAGAGCCTGAAGGCAATGTAGGTTTTGTTGGGCTTTTTTTTCCCTCAAGAGTAGGTAAAGTTTTGGATCAGGCCCTAATTGAAAAGCTTGCCACGGTAAATTATATGTCTTAAGGAAAGAGCAAAGCAACAAGACATGAGATGTGTTATTTGGAAGCAAACCAGTACAGTACTGTTCCTCAGGATGGAAAGGAAATGAATGTTTTCTTGGATCAGAGAGCTGTCATTTCCAAAGTTACAAAAGTGCAGATACATTTGACAGGGCTTATGCTTGACGAACAAAAATCCAATATATATCTGTGTAAATATTTGAGGGGGAAAAAAATCTATAAAAGCATGACAATACCTGTTTTCTTAGTGTTCAATTGTTGCATTTCTATCATCAGAGAGCCAGCACTATTTGGGAAGGGTTGGGAAGAAACGAACCATCGTGGGACAACCAGGCTGTAACCTTACAAAGCAAAGGTTCTGCAATTACTCCCTCTCTCACAACAGCAATTCTTGCAGCTCCTACTAGTCAGAACCCATATATGGCCTACCTTTCATTTAACAGTATCACAGGGTTATGGGGCTTTTATGCTAGACATCTGGGAATAGAGTCTGTCTGTGTCAGGTGTAGTGGGGTCAGGAGGGGAGATGCTATTTTATATCATCACAGAGACAACCTAGATGTGATACAACCTAGATGTGATGTTCCCTTACTGGGATAGCTACCTGAGAAGCTGTTTCCTCTTGGATCCAGAGGACAACTTCTGTCTCTCATTCTCTCCCTCTTCTATGCATACATACATAATTCCTCTCATAAAGCCTTTTCAAATGAAGAATGAATTGTTTCCCAAAACTGATGCAGAAAGGATACATAGAAATAAGACAAGAAAATAGAAAGGTAGCAAAAAGATGGGAGAAAAATTATTCTGATTTTTTTTCACATGTTCAGTGGCTTGTACAGTACTCTGCAACAATATTCTGGGCTCAAAGAACCCAGCAGAGATGACTTTGTTGTGTTGCTCCTTTTGCTTTCAGTGGAACTTCGTTAATGTGACAAGTTACCCATGCACATAACTTCCTGTGGGATGTGAGTCCTCTGCTGACACTTCCCAATTTACAGGCAGCAACCTCATAACACTTCATACCAGACACCTTTCAGTCTTAGTTGAAGCTTATGAGGCTGGAAGCAGTTGATTTCTCACCTGCTTGAGACCAGAAGGCTCAGACTTGCTGTGGTGGGCTTGCAAATGTGGTCAGTGCCTCCTTAGCCCCTGGAAACACATATGCTCCTGCAAACTTTTCACATATAAGCAGACATATGTGTATATAATTTCAAATGCTCCCAGCAGTCATATTAAATACATATATTTTCCCAATTAAGACCTTACAGTATTTATCAAGGATGCTGTCTTGGTGGAGACTGGGGACTGTAGAGACTGCTGCAATATGAAAAGGAAAAATAAAGATCTTCAGACAGTTGTGACAAGTGACATCCTGTTAGTCTCTAAAGAAAAGATGTGAAGCCTGACTCATCAGTCTAATACAGTTCTGAAAGACTGTTCCTGTGGCAGAATTCCAGTCGGCACATTTAGCACCTGTGGAATAACTTTATCCGAAAGATCTTCCTAAAATGGAACAAAGAAAAACTCCACGTGTGTAAAGCCCACACATTCCTTCACTAGTCCTCTACTTTTCAGGGGAAAAATTTGGAGCAGAAATACGAAGCTCAACCATGCCACAGTTCTGCAGACTGAAATTGCTTCCAAATTGCCCAAGTACTATAATGAAGAATCTCAAAGTTCAACAGATAATCTTGCAGTTGGATCAAAAGTCTACACTTGAAAAAAATTCTTTGAGTCATATTTCTGTTTATGCAAATTAGACATATTCCTACAGTCTGCAAAAACTGATCCCAAAATTATTCCAGAGGACAATATTTTGTTTTGCAAGATGAGGGGCAACAGAGATTATGAGTGGCTGAGGGAGCTGGGGTTGTTTAGCTCGGGAAAACAAGACTCATGGACAACCGTATCACTCTCTGCAAGTACCTGAAAAGAAGTTGTAGACAGGTGGGGGTCAATTACTTCTCCCAGGTAACAAGTGGCAGGATGAGAGGAAATGGCCTCAAGTCATATCAGGGGTGGTTTAGATTGGACAGTAGGAATAATTCCTTCACCAGAAGGGTTGTCAAGAACTGAAATGGGCTGCCCAGGGAAAGGGTTGACACATCATCCCTGAAGGTATTTAAAAGACCTCTAAATATTTTTTAAATGGAGGTATGACACTGAGGGACATGGTTTAGTGGGGACTTGGCAGTCCCAGGTCAACAGCTTTTGGGTCATTTCCAACCTAATTGGTTCTATGATTCTATTCTTGGTATTCTTAATGGAAATGGAAGTGCACAAATACTGGAAGATGACAGGAAAATGAAAATGTTCACAGAAATTCAGCCAGTTTCAGTTGACAATTCTGAAGCAGTTATGTAAGGATATGTGTCAATGCTTCCTCTTTCTCCCACCAGTTCGTTTTGCCTTTTTCCTCTTCCACAACATAAAGACAGCAGGTAAAACCAGAATTCTGGGTTGCAAAATTTGCCTTTGGAATTGAGCTGGCTGATTTATTTATTTGTTTGGGGTTTTTTTTTCTTAGAGTGCAATGCAAAAGTGTGAAGGCAAAAAATATGCTATTCTACTGAGCAGTAATATATATTGATTTCAGTGAAGTTTGTGTCAGGAGGTAAACAAACACTAACTAGCTTTTACACCCAGAAGCTTTACAACCATAATACAAGTCTGAAATATTAATGGAGGAATACTGTTGCCTCAAGCAAGTGGCACAGGTACTTGAATCTTTCACAACTCAGGGATGAGTTCTTCAAAATATCCAAACTATGTCTGTTCTTTCCCCAGAGGGGTTCTACAGTACAGTTATTCCCTGTTTAATCAAATATTCAGGACTTGGGGTATAACCAGAACCTGCATTTTGTGGAGGTGCCATTCTTCTGCATTCTCCAGAAAAAATACAATGGTGAATGGAATCTTATTGAATGTAAGAGCACATATAATCTCCTTCCATTTTCATCTGTTTTGTCTCTTTTTAAGGATTTGGTATATCGATGTATTTTTAACCTGGCAGGAATAAAGATAAAAGTGCACTTTTTTTGCTATTTTTTCAGTGCCTCACAAACACAGTAGTTCTTACTAAAAATGCTGTACTAGACCACATTGTTATAAAACTTACCAAAGCTGCAGGCATGGGGATGAAATTCCTAGGAGCCTTTTGCTGGCATTTTCAACAAATGTGACAATGTTTAGCACTTCCAGGGGCCAGTAAACATTAAATGGCATTTTTCAGAAACTGCTGAGGCAATTTATTCAGCTGGTGAAGTTCCAGGAGCCAATACATGAAAAAGCCAGCATGTGCTCTTTTGCTGTACTATTGAAATTCTCCTTTTCCTGCCTTACTTGTTCCAAATCTCCCCCACATCTTAGAAAGATGGTTTGATTCTGTTTTCCCTGAGTCAGTCCAAATCTGAGATAAGTCTCTTAAAGCCAATGGGAAACCAATGAAGTGGAAATGAAAGCAATCAAACGTAAGACTGTAAAACAGTATGAAGCTTCTAGGATGAGGCCATTTTGATTCTAGTTATTTATTATAGAGAGCACTCTAAGCAAGCACATCAAGAAAATATTAACCCCACCTTGTGCAGTGGAGGGTTTTGTCCACTTCTCCAGACTCATTGCAGCAGCTGGCTCAGGTCACCAGGCTGCAACAATTCTTTCACCAAGGTAAGATTAATTCCAGTGGGAGTAGGCAGTAAATCTTGAGAAAATGTCCAAGTTAGATTGTAACAAATGATGGGTTGTGAGCAATAACTGAACTCTCATCCTGTAATTTTAGTAAAATTACAAATACAGGATTTGAGTGATTGGATTTCTCTCCAGTGGTGTTGTCTGTAAAAACAAAATCACAAAGGGTTTATATAAAAATGCATTCTTTTCCAACATACACTAATACAGCTTCAACAGTTTAATCAGGATGTGTTTCAAAATGACAAATATTTTTTTCAGTGTCAAGACACTTGTGTCTTGAGCCGCAATGGTATTCTTTTCTCAAATAAATCTCTATTGTTCCTGTACAACACATGCATTAGCACCCCACCCTTGTGACACCCCCTGCCCTCTTGACCCCCCCTCCCCAGCCATGCCAAAGCCCCTTCAGCAGTTTTGCCAAGGGGGGGGTCCCATGCCCACTTTTTACTTTATTTAATTCCTTTCTATCAGCATGTAAATCTTAACTATTAATTTCATTAACTATTAGTACACTTCTGCGAACACATATATTGAATATATATGTCTGGCCCCTCCTCATCCTCACTGACCACACCTGGGCCTGCCCTAGACTTTGATTTAGGCAGGAATTTCATTAAACCTCACTGAGTCTCACTCAATAAATTGAGCAAACCTTGCTGCTTTGATATTACACGTGAAACTGGCTAATATGGAAAAAAATATGAAGCAAAATAGAAAAAGTGGTTGCGGCTATGAAGTTTACCTGGATCGGGCCCGGGGGAAATCCGGACCGGATTTCACCGGAATACAGAATGTGGGAAAACCCGGGCTGGATCTCACCGGAATACGGAATGGGGGAACCTCGGACTGGATTGCGGCTCGATCCCGGAACGGGTGCACAGGATGGGGTTTGGTCCCTGTCTCTTGCACAGAGATGTGCAGCAGATACTGCACACACGCGGCATAAACAGCAAATCGGCGCGGGAAAGCCGTTCCGGGGCATGCGCGGTGACTCACGCTCTCCGTGAGGAGGAGAGGAAGTTTCGGCGCTGCCGCTCGCCGTAGGTGGAGCCGAGCCGGCGGCCGGGAGCCGGCGGTGGCCGTGCCCGGGGCGATGGCGGGGCCCGGCGGCGCGGCGCGGGCCCGGTTCGCGGTGGTGGGCGGCGGCATCGCGGGGGTCACCTGCGCCGAGCAGGTAACGGGGCCGCGCCCTCCCTCTTCCCCCCGCCCTGCCCGCGCTCGGCGCCAGCCGGGAATTGTCCCCGCCGATCCCAGAGCCCTTGGCCGCCCTGTGCGGCCGCCTGGGCTGGCTGTGAGCCGGTGGCACCGGGCTGACGGCGCCGCCCTGGTGCCCGCCTTACTTAGAGGCATAAACCCCTTCCGGGTCCCCTTCTCCACGGTCATAGAAACAGATCTGCACAGCAACTGCGGAAATATTCGCGTGTGTGCAGTAGTTCCATACTGTCCTACACCCCCCTAATCCCCATTTCTTAAGAATAAATTGTCTCGTTTGAGAAAACAGAAACCAAACGCAGCCCCAGGGCAGTGTTATTGTAACATACGTCTCAAGAGGTTCAAACTTGGTAAGATTATTCTGAAGCAGTTTATGATTCGCTTCGTAAAGAGAGAGTTACAACTTCCTAACTGCAGAAAGCTGGCACTCCGTGCCCTGGTCCAGAGGTCAGGGACTTCAGGATCCCTGCAGGAATTATTCCATAAAGGACTATGCTGCAGCCGAGCTGAAGGCTGCTGTGATGTTCTCCTCATTATTCATACTGCTCTGTTTTTATAGGCTCCATGGTTTAGAGCTGTATACCTCATCCAGCTCTCTGTGAGCCCAAGCTCTAAAATAAATTAATCTGTTTCTTGGTCTCAAGGTTTTTTATGGTTTTAAAGTAAAAGTAACTGGAGATAATTTTGTACCTGTAGAATGAAATTATGTGGGTATTATTTAGATGAGGAATATTTTATCTGTTAGAGCTGCAGAGCAGCATACAGAGTGTGTTTTGGATGCCATGTGTTCTCTGGTGATGTCAGAGTCCCTCTGGTTGGCATCCCTTCTACCCAACAGCACCACTTGTCTTGGTCTACCTGTCACTTTGCTGAGCAATGCACATTTGAAATGGGAGTTCTTCCCTTTGGCTTAGGGCTTTATAAGTCTTGCATTGCTTAATAGCACCCTGAAGATGATCAGTTTACTAAACAGGTCATAAAATATCCAGGATAAACCAGCATTTCTTCTGTGAAAATTAAACCTGTAAGCAATTAGTCACTGATGTGCAGTAAAAAAAAAAAAAGAGAGAGAGTATCCACCAACAGTCTCCAGAAATCACATGATCATAGTCTGATCCATCAGGTGGCCTTTGGAATATTGTGACCATAGTTCTTTACACTATGGCTGCAGTTCTTGAAGGTATATTTATGTGTGATTGAAATAAATGTTGTGTCTCTAAATTCTCTTCAGTCCTTATCCTTCTTTAATCCTGAAGCAGTGTTTATTCAATAAGATTCTACAAAATCGAAGTAATGTATTAAGACATATTGATTTTCACCAGTAGTTTCACTGTGCTAAAGTCTGATGATGACTCTAATCATGGTTTCTGTTTCTTTACAAGCTGGCTGCAGAATTCCCATCAGAAGACATTTTTTTAATGACAGCTTCCCCAGTTATAAAAGCTGTAACTAATTTCAAGCAGGTAAGAGAGATTTAATTTTTCCTACAGTAAGATGTGTTCAAAGTTTACATGTGCAGCTAATTTAGAACCCAGTGGTGAAAATGCTCATGACTCTGAGCTTGTTTTCCTATTAGTGTGATTGCAGTGGTGTTAGAAGGATTGATGAGCTATTTTATAGTGGTGTTAATAAGACTGACAAGCTATTTTATATTGATTAGTAATTAGTGAATATATTCCCACCATGTAAGCAAAGGTTAAACCAGGTACTTACATGGTTGAAAGCGTGTTCAGAGTTGCTGAAGCTTTAATTCACTGCTTTATTAGTGGGTGACCTCTTGTAAGCACTAAAATGGTATCATAGTCTTGGCTCATGTTTGAATTTGGGGCAGAAACAGCCTTCTGACAAGTAGCAAAAGAAGGGATACCCTTCTGGGAAATTGCTTTGAGCTTTATCTACTCCAGCAGCTGCTGATTCAGTGACATCTTTCCTGCTGGTTTGAAAAAGAAAATCAAATGCATGCATGAATTCAGTTTGTGGCTCATAGGATCATTAAGCTGAGTCTGAGAGCCCTCTGTGAGATTGTTGGAGTAACACTCAAATAAGAATGCTTTTTGAAAGTGCTGACAGCAGTGCCATGAGTGTCCAGTAAAGACACTTGCACAGTGCAGAGATGTAAAGTCTGTAATTCACATCAGTGGAAATGTATGTATCTGAAGAATAAGGAAATAACTAAGCACTATTTGGAGGCAGCAGCATGTATGTTTTGGACATGAGCATCTTAATTCCTTTCTGAATTGCAAGCATGGTGTGGCTTCTGGTTCCTAGCTGTGTTCCAAACTCTGAATATTCAATAAAGTAGCAGGCCTAAATATTTCCATGCATCCACTCTCTTTTGGAAAAAAGACGAAATTGTCATCACTTACTTGAATGTTTTTCAAGTTCTGGTTTGCCTCTTTGGGGTTTTTATTTTGTTAGTGTTTGTTTTCTGTTTGGTGTTGTCCATTTCCCCCAAGGTCTCTGAAATACCAAATAGTGGCTCTGAGTGAGTTATTTCATCAAAGTTACAAAGTAGAGAAAAACAATTATGTCACATAAATTAAAAAGTGGTGCTAACAACTCTGATAACAGACTTCTTTATGGAATGAAACATTGTAGCAGTTAGAGCAATTATCAGGGTTCTCCATTTTTGCTTAATCTCTATCTTTAGGATTAAAATGTAGTACTTTGACCCTTTAACCAGGAACAGGCATGAAAAGATTGTGTATTGAAAAAGGAACGTTTAGCAGTTACATGATAACACATTTTCAGACAATATGGACTTTATGTTGTGACTTTTTTACTGGAAGTGAACACAGCACCTTCTGTCAAAAGCTTTAGAAAAAGAGATGGATAAACGATCCATATTTTTAAATATCTCCTTTTCTCCTACAGGTCTCCAAAACACTTGAGGAATTTGAGGTTGAAGAACAACCAAGTTCTCTATTAGAAAAACGATATCCCAATATTAGAGTTATACAGTCTGGAGTAAAACAGTTGAAAAGTGATGAACATGTAAGCTAAGGTTTTCTTTTTTATTTGGTTGGTTTTTCAAGTTATATATATAAAAATAATTTAAGAAGTAACTGAATGTTTTGGGTGAGAAATTTTGTTCAAGAACATTTTGGTTATTGAATTGATAAGTTACCAAAATTACAAGAAAATACTTCCTAATTGTAATTTCACACTACTATTTAACACTGTTTGTCAAGTAGAAATATATACAGAGGACAAAATAAATCTTGAAAGAACCAACATTTCCACGTTTTCTTCCTTCTGTATAGCAGGAAATACATTGCAAGTATGAGCAATGGACAGCAGGTACACACCCTTGTTAGCTCTGTGTCAACATACTATTTTTCACTTCAGCATGTATGAAAAACTCACATTCACATCCAAAACTAGTTTTGCTCACTAGTAAGTTTTGGAGATGTTATTTCAGATAGATTCTGCTAACTTTCTGAATCCAATGGTTTTCTTATATCATTGCTAAGATAGGCTTTTAATATAGGTCTTGGTGGACACAAATAATCAATGTATGTGGATTTGGAGGATCTTTTGTCCAAAACCACTTTAAACTATGCAGCTTCTAGTTTGCAGAATAAGAAATAAAGTCATAAAATGATAAAATTTAAGTTCTCCTTTCTCAGAGTGACGTAGCTTGTTTAGTGCCTCCACTTTTTCTTCAGCAAAGAACAGACTTGCAGTGTTTCTAAACGTTGTCCTATCCTGTGCTTGGTTCACTCAGAGCAACTGCTGTTGAAATGTTTTGAATGAGATTCTCAACTGCTAATGTACAGTAGTGCATAGTTCTGTTTCTCGGGCCTGAGGGACACTTGTCAGGTAGGAAACACAGAACTCTTTTGGCACAGCCAGTGAGTACAAAGTGCCACCAAGTGGTAAACTTGATCTTGCTTCAAGTGCATTGTGCACACTTCCCATTTTATTGGTTACATGTTTGTGGTGGGTGTGATGGGAATGAATGACACACAGTCAGTAAGAGTATGAAGGCTTGCTCCTTAGGAAGCTCCTTACAGCTTTTAATGTCTGCGAATTACTGTGACATTAAGGAAAGAGAAAGCTGATGTTCTCTTAGATGTGTTGATTTAGATGAATTCTCCTCGATGAATTGGTTTTTCTTTTCTCTTCATTGTTAACAGAAAATTTACACTGAAGATGGGAAAGAATATATATATGAAAAGCTTTGCCTGTGTGCTGGAGCCAAACCAAAATTAATTGTTGAAGGGAACCCGTATGTATTAGGAATCCGGGATACTGACAGTGCACAGGTAAATGTGTTTTGGACTTAAAAATGTGTAATAGATTCCTGCATCTGGTGCAAAATACCAGAATTGTTGTGGAGTGAAATGGAGAAACAGAAAATTATGTTTGTTATTATATATTCTCAAATAAGAACATTTTCACTAGCAGGAAAAACTAACTGCCTTCTAATGCCACTAAATTAATTAGCCAATATATTTGTTAAGTTTATAGATAGCTCATGCACATTATTTCTAACATGATAATATGGAATAAACAATATTTTTTACCCTCCAGGCAGAATGCAACTGGAAAACACAAACAGGAAGTAGGCACCAGTAGAAATTTCCCTAGGAAGGTGTGTGTGGTACCTGGTACAAAGGGCTGCTTCTTACAGTGGAAAGCTACTGAAGGAATTACTTTTTACTGTCTTTTAGTTCTACTGTAGCTTCTTCTCCGTACAGAAAAGAATTAGATATAGTCAAAGATGTGAGAAGGTTTTCACCTGAGAAATGACTTAGTGGACTAAAAATTAAGCTTGGAAGGCAAAGGTGAAGTTTCACTGCTATAGGTTTTCAGAATTAGAGGAAGCAAGGTGAGCACTGCTTCTCCATAACATGGAACTGCCATTCCTCAAGTGAAGCTGGACCTTGAGGATAAAAAAGGAGTTACATTTTCAAATAATCTGAAATGAAACTGAAATTGTTGTTTGTTACAACAACAGCTTCTGTTACAGGTCTCAGCCTAGCTGTATGTTATTAGTAGTCTGAGGAAATCAAGACTAAAAGCAAGAAAATACTGAAAAGTATATAGTTGATCAGTGTGAAGGAACATGCTTTAAGTTCTAACTGACATTTTTCCTTTCTTAATGCAGGCTTTTCAGAAGAATTTGGCTCAAGCTGAGAGAATAGTGGTGGTAGGAAATGGTGGGATTGCCCTTGAACTAGTGTAAGTGAACAAAAAATACATAATCAAATAAAATCTTTAACAATACAATGCTAAATCTAGTGTACATGAGTTTGGGAGAAGGTTGACTTATAAAATTGAATCTCTTAGAGCATGTAGTAGCAAAACTGATTAGAGGGGGGTTTTTTGCAACATAGTGGTTTTTACTAACGCATTATTAGGAAAGCTCCAGAAGAAGCTTTGACACATAGATATCAAGAATATACAGTTCATGTTCCACATAGTGCAAACAAGATCTAAATGCTTGTTGTTAATAGTGAGAGTCTGGCAGAAATGCACTTCTTTTTCATTATGGGGGAGCAGGAAATACTAATCATTGGTATAAATTTGATCTGCCCCCTAACCCTCTACCCCAGTTCAGTCAAGGTTGTTTTGGTGAGAAAGTATGACTTGTCAACTTGAAGAGATACTTTTTAATGGGTTCGTTATGTAAATATTTAGAAGTGGATTTGATAGGTTGGAAAGTCTTGGATCCCCAGGTTCTGACTTCTGGAAGGAAACTTGACACACTTCTGCTTGTGTTGCTAACACAAGATCCTTTTCAGGCAGTCTGTCAGTTTATCCCTTGTTTAAATGTCCACAGGTATGAAATTCAAGGCTGTGAAGTAATCTGGGCTATCAAAGACAAAGCCATTGGGAACACTTTCTTTGATGCAGGAGCAGCTGAATTTCTCCTTCCAAAGCTCACTGCTGAAAGCAGAGAGACTCCAATCGAGTGTAAAAGAACCAAGTACACACTGGAAGGTATGGGGTTTAGTTTCCTGACATTGCAGCGGCTTTTCATATTCAAGATAGTCTTAAAATCAGTCACTTTATCAGCTTGGAATAAGGCTTACTGTTATCATTAATGACATTGTCTTCTTCAAAAACTGAGAGTAAAAAAGCAACACAGAAACCCATCCTGAATTTATATAGACAGAATGTAATACAGTTTCTTGCAAACTGTAAAAAAGTGCTTATCTTTGTGCCAAATGTATATTAATTCCCTGTATTCCTTCTGCTGAAGAACTTGTTCCATTTTCTGTAATGTTTTGATGTGAACTGTCTCACTATTACATAGGAAGGAACTGTCACATAGTAAGATATTGGAGGAGCAGATGAAACTGCACAGAACATTGTTACAGGTGGAGGGAAACTGCAGCCTCAGAAGCAACAATTAACTAGGTCTGCATGAACAAACATCACACAAACGTATGACAAAATCATAACAAACAGAAGAGCATGGTTCTAGACATCAAGCAGGAAGAATAAGGATATTACACTTTCCTCTTCCCCTTTGGCAGCCAGATAGTATTTTTCTGTTAATTGAGAATCCTTGTTCTGAGTTCTGAGGACAAGGAAGCATGGACACTAAATCTGATATATTCCACCTCTTTCCTTCAGGAAGTGAGGGAAAAGGAAGACCTACAGGAACATCTGACAAGCTGGGCAGTGCCTTAGGCCCTGACTGGCACGAGGGCTTACACCTTAAAGGGACTAAGGAGGTATTTATTTGAGTGTTGTGGGCATGAGCACTGTGAACTCAAGTTGCAAACATGAACTCTGTGAAGAGTTCCATGTTTGCAATAAAGCAAAAATCCTCACATTTAATTTTTTTTTTTCATTTATGAATTGCTTAGCTGTTAGGTGTTTCTGTTTTGCATTTGAAAAATGACCTGTCAAGAGTGATCAGCCATAGGACTAGCTAAAGGATGTTTAGGATATTTAGCAGCTTAACCAGTGGTGGTTTGGCTGTTGAAGGCTGTGGGAACTGTATTTGTGTAGTGGAGAATAAAACAAGGCCCAAATTCACAAAACAATTTAAAGAAACAGGTAACTTTCCAACTTCTGGCTTGAGCTCAGAATACGCTTGAAATGTGAATGGTACAGAATGTTTTTTCTTTTTACAGTGATTAGAACATAAACTTATTGTTACCAAAATTTAATTCATGATAGAAAAACAGAGGATTTGCAATCCTAAAACACAGAAAAGATGAGTTTACTTTATTCTGTTCTGACAAGGTTTGAACTCTCTTCTTGTAAGCTTAGGGGAACCTGAATATGTTTTCTGGCATGCCAGAAAAATCTAATTGTTATGAACTTTCAAGGATCATCAGATACTTGGTGAAAAAGCAGATAAAACCATTGGCTATGGTTAAATCTGTATCAAAAAGAAGAAAGTGTGGGAATCCAGTTAGTGGGCTGGAATATATGGTGGTGGGTTTTCCAGTTGAGTAATATCAATTTAGGTGAAGATACCCTTGCTATTATCAATCTTGTGATTGCTAATCATTATGTTTATAATTTTGTCAATTTTTCTTTAGTTTTCCCATAAAGTACATATTGAAACACTTTGTGAAGTAAAGAAAATATACTTACAGCAAGAATTTATCCAACTGCAGCGGACTTCCTTGACTTTTCCTAAAGGAGAGAAAAACATAGAAGCAGATGAGGGTGAGTGCCTGTGCTGATAAGATGTTGAAGATGAATCTGTGCTGGAGCATGTTTCATCTTGTTTGCTGTTTTAAAGCAAATACAGATTTGAAAAATACATCTTTTATTTCTATAAATTAATGTCTAGCAGTTTACAGTAATCAAATTTATGGGCTACAAGTAAATTACAAAATCTTATGGGTCAGATGCTTTTTTCCACGAAGTAGCTGAAATCCTGTATGCAGAATATTCCATCCTTAACAAAATCCATTAAAGTAATATTTTAATAGCAAAGTTAAAGCAAAAGAAAAGAAACCACCAACATTTTGTATCAAATCTGAAGTAAACCTTCAAAGTAGAGGAAAATATTCCTTTTTTTTAAAATAAGTAATTTTGCCTATAATTTCCACCAAATTAAAATGAGTATTTAAAATACTATTTTAGTTCCTAATCAGTTATTTCAGCTTAAGTCAAATCTGTGCTGTTCTTTTTGCTTTTGAGGCACTTTTGTGCATCTCTAAATTTCTACATAAAAAAGTATTTGGCAATTGCATACTTGAGAGAACATCCCACAGGACACGGTATTTACCCCCCTACAAATGAGGGCTTTAATTTAGGAAAATTCTGAAGAAAGTTATTAGTAGGAGTTGGAGCTGAGATCCAAAATAATGTTTTTCTCTAGTTCGAGTGATGGTAAGAAAAGTTAGGAGGTAATCTCTGATGATTTTTTCCTTTTTATTTTTAATTTTAATCTTTCTTTACCTATTCAGTTACCTCAAAGGTTTTGTGGTTTTTTTTTTTCTTTCATATCTTATCATAAGATGTAATTAATTGCATTCTCGGGGCAAAATTTTTCCCTTTTTCAGTGCTGTGGCCTGTATATGTGGAATTAACTAATGGAAAAATTTATGGATGCAATTTTATTGTCAGTGCAACTGGAGTTGTGCCAAATGTTGAACCATTTCTTGATGGCAATAATGTAAGTATACTGATTTGTTTTGGAGCTTTTCAAGTAAGGTGAAAGAAACTTTTTCAGCTGGTTTATGCTTCTGTTCTGACATGAAACATGGATTGCTAAAGATGTAATTATTGTGCACCATCTCAAAATAAGGCAGGTTATGTTGATACTGAGATATTCAACATGATACAAGTGTATTTGATTTATGGTCTTGGTTTATTATGTTGCTCCCTAGGTGTATATATACAGTTTATTTGCAGTATTAAGCCTATGCAAAGAGAGAAAATCATCTGTGTAATTGGCTAATGTGGAAAAAATATAGAAAATTCCCTGTTAGTTCTGTACCATATTCTTACCTTATTAATCTTGACATTTGCTCCTGGAAAGGAAGCAACTATTTCCAGTACTTTTCATCTGGGATACTGATCTGTCAAGGTGCTCAAGTTCATTGAGGGAAGTCACCCTGAGTCAGCACCTAAATGAGGATGGTGATTACAGAGTTTTTAAATGCCATGTGAATTTCCACGCATCAAGATCAGTTTGTTTCTATGTTCAGTGTCTGCTCAGCAACAACTAAAACATTCCTGTGTTATTAACACTGTTTTCATCACGAATCCAACAAACAGCCCCATACAAGAAACTAATATAAGTGTTCCCAGACAAAACCAGGACATTGGGTTATTTTGAGTTAAGTGGTGCTATCTGATAAGGAAATAAAAGGCTATTCTCTTTAAAGAAGAAAATGCTGAAAACATAGATCTGATGTTGAGCCATGAGATATTTCCAGGCCTATGCTATAAACTTAGATCAGGAATTAAGTTTTTGCAATGGTATTTTCTTGCCTTGGCAAAAATACAAAGTAGTCTCTTAAGACTGGGTGTCCCTGTAACACATAGTGTGATTTGGTATTTGGCAAGCCCTATGACTTCCCTGCCTAGGTATCAGTAATAATCCTTTAAAAACCTGTGCTGTGCTCTAGAAATAACAGTAATGATTTGTGCCTTCCATGGAGGCCTTGCCACTCAGGATAATCTCATGGTAAATAATAAAAAAACAGCTGACTGCTTAAGGTGGAGGAAGCTGAATGACTCGATGACTTGTTTCACTGCTGCTGTGTGCAAACCCTTCAGTTTGCTGTGAGTGAAGATGGAGGACTGAAGGTAGACAAGCACATGCACACGTCACTGCCAGATGTGTATGCAGCTGGAGATATCTGCACTGCGGCGTGGGAGCCGAGCCCCGTATGGCACCAGGTACATCCATAGGCGTGTGATCCACAGGGGATTACACACCAGGGCTGTCGTAGTTTGGAAAGACAGATGTCTGCCAGGGAAAAGCCAGAGCCTCCCTTGGAATGGAGAATGTAAACCCCCTCCCTCCAAATTATTGTAATTTTGAAATTAAGGGGCTTTCAGGCAAAGACATGGGAATAGGAATAACAGTTCTTTACTAGGAATATTGAAAATAAAAATGCAGTAGTACAAAAAAGCAAACACTGACAGAGTCAGAATACAACCCGACACCCTGTTGGTCAGGGTGTGGTTCTGTTGGAGCAGAGATGATCCTGTTAGAAGCGTGTAGTTTTGCTTTTAAGGTCCAGTGAGGATGAGATGGGTGCAGTCTTCCTCTGGGAATCCAGTGGAAAACAGCTGTCTTGGTGCTCTCAATCCCTGGTTTTATCCAGGTAGGAATGCTTGACTCCTGCCTCTGGGTGGAACATCTCCCAGTGGGATATTGTACTTTTATCAGTCATGCAGTGAGCCTGGATGGCCCGTTAACAGCAGATCTCCTCCAGAGGGAGGATGGGTAGTGGAAGAGAGAAAGAAAACACCTCCCCAACCAGTTTCAATAGATGGCAATAGAATACATACTTTTGGTTATGTCTTGCACTGCAATCCATGACAAGTGCACACACCAAGGAGTGAAAGGTTAAGCAAGTGGATAAGCCTGGGTGGTTGATGACTGAGTTTTATGAAGGTGGCTGGAAACAAAGCTGGCCAGCCCTTCTGAGTATTAAAAACACAAAAGTGTGCACTGAGGAGAGCAGTGAGTGTGGTCGTGGCACAGTGACAGTCTTATGACTTAAATCTTCCCAATTTTCTTTTTCAGATGAGGCTGTGGACCCAGGCTCGGCAGATGGGATGGTACGCAGCAAAGTGCATGGCCGCAGATGCTTTAGGGGAATCTATTGATATGGATTTCAGCTTTGAACTATTTGCTCACATAACAAAATTTTTCAATTACAAGGTTAGTACAGTCTGATAGTTGTAAACCACTGAGTAACACATACTGCTTGCTTATATTGACTTGCTGACACTGAGCAGATGCTTTAATTTTGAGAAAACAGGTCTCTTTATATACTAATTAGTTCTAGCTTAGATTTTCTCCATTTGTACTAATGTGTATGGTATTTAAAGAAGATTTTTGAATCCTTTGTGTGTTTGCAAGCCAGTAGTGGGGGGAGGGACGCTAGGGACAAATATTTCCCTGTCTGCATCATTTTTGAGGCTGAGAACTGTTAGCAGCAGAAATGCTAAAGGCATTGTCATGTTCTTATGAGAGCTTTTTCCTTTTCCTTCTGCCAGGTGGTGGTTTTGGGGAAGTACAATGCTCAGGGCTTGGGCTCAGACCATGAGCTGATGCTGAGATGTACCAAGGGACATGAGTATGTCAAAGTGGTGATGCAGAACGGCCGAATGATGGGAGCCGTGCTGATTGGTGAAACAGACTTGGAAGAAACATTTGAAAACTTAATTTTAAATCAAATGGATCTTTCAGCCTATTGTGAAGATCTCCTAAATCCTGATATTGATATAGAAGATTATTTTGATTGAACGATACCCCATTCCCATTTTGTATGAAGCTTTGATACCAAGTAATACATCTTAATTGTTTTCTCAGGATTGCCAGAAATGAGGGATAAATGCAATCTTCTGTTAAGATTTTGGGCTGATCTTGCCAAAACACTGACTGGTTACTGCCACAGGTACCAGCTAATGGTGCAATCTCTGTCAAACTGGCTCAGATGAACAGAGAACAGTTTAAGGGCACAGGGTGCTCAAAGCTCTTGGTACCTGGAATATGGGTTGCAAATATATGGCCTTAATCCTTTTTTATTTTCCTTCCCCCTCCTCCTTAAGTTTACTTCTGAAATAAATGTATTTTCTTTTTAGTCAAGTACAGAACACAAACTTTGCACAATGAAAGCCAGGCTGAGATGTCAGCTGAGAGGAGCTTTTTAACTGCTTGTCCCTTCAGCTGTCCAGGTGTTGGGTAGAGCCGCACTGTACTGCATGATGCTAACCCTGGACAGCAGTTGTTTCATCCTGGCTTTTGATTTTGCTCTACAGTTGCTGCCTGGGAGCTGCTATTTATTTTGGGTCAAATTGGGAACAATTTATTGTACTCTACTCAATGCAAAGCTGGCAGTACATAGTGAGACTTGTCCCAGACAAATTACTTTTTTAGGAGAATAACTGTTTTTAACTAAATTTTCAATTTTTGGCAAAGGTCTCAGTTAAAGAAAGGATGGGTCAAAGACTATAGGCTTTAGTCACTGTCACAATTTTACCAGAAAAATAAAGATGAAGAATATGTTCTTAATGATACTAGTTTTCTATTTGTTATACATGTCTGTAAGGGAGAAGAACCAAAATGCAACCACCCAGAACTTGTGTTTATTAGACAAACTGAACATGCCTTTTTGATATTTGGCTGCTAAGATGTTAAAAGTAAGAAAATAAAATTCAATCTAGCACTCAGCATATGTGCCTGAGAATGCCTGCAGGCAGCAGTAGCTGTTGAGTTTTTCCTAGGATGGCAGGTTGTCTTGTTTGTAAACTTAAATTTAGGTACTTCTGCAAAACACTAAAGTCATAAATTTCTAGGTTGAATAACAACCCAGAGAAGTCCAATTTTAAGAGCAACAAACATATTTCAACAGAATAAATACACATAATATTTCACTCATAAATACATCCAGTATTTCACTAAAACATGCCACAGTGGGTGTAGGGACACATGTCCCTACTCGGAACGGCAGAGATGGCAATGCCCACGTGGGCTGCAACAACCAGCCCTGGTGCAGCAGCAGCTTTGGGTACACCCAGCCAGGGCTCCAGAGGAAGGATTCCAGAGCATCCCAGTCTCCAGCTGTCTGCTGTCACTCCCTGGGGATGGTGACAGCAGCTGCCCCGAGGAAGCAGTGCCCTGGCTGCAGTGGTGAAGAGTCACCTGCACAGCAAGCAGAAAGAACAGCAGGTGACAGGGCCTTCATGCAGAGCTAAGGACCACCAAGTCCTGTGTGCAAAGGAAGGAAAGCTCAACATGACTCTCACAGGAGCAGTAGGTGGAGACTCCCACAGGAAAGAAGTCTGGAAACCTCGGGATCTCTGGCAGTCCTTTCCAGACTGCATGAACCTGCCACAGTGTTACTATTTACACTTCCAAAAGTTAAAAAAAGGCAACATGGTCATTATATAGCTTTTCTAATCCTTGCTGTATCCTAAGAGATGCACCAGTTATTTTGATATGAAACACTTTTTCCTTTACTACTAGCCTTCTAGATTTGACAGTTTTTTAAGACACTTGTTCCCTGTTCAGTGTTCATTAAATAAAAATACTATTACTAAAACACAAACTGAACTTACACACTGCATTGTCCATGGAGCAGCAACCATGACTAGATCCTAAATGTAGTGTGTGACACTCAGTCAATAACTACTGGTTGGTCATTTCCACCTGCCTGAAGCTTAAGCTTCTTTGCTTTTAAGTTAGAACCACAACTGGGCCGTTTATGTGTCTGTGATTTCTTCTCCACTGAATCTTGGACAGTCTTTGATCCAGTCTGGGTATTTTCTCTGCTTCCTTTTGAATCTGAAGATTGAGATGGCTTGACCTGTAAGATAAGAAGAGTTAAATTAAAATTCTAACATTCTTTTCCTTCTTTTTCTGTGTTTCCACACAAGAGAGAAGATAATTATGAGGTTGCCTGCATTACTACAAAACATGTACAAAGCAGATACCAAATCACTAAATTAAGCTCTAATGGAGAAGGTATCTGTATGGCAAATCAGAACAGATCTAAATACCTTGAAAACACTTTTCCTGTTTGTTATCCCTTCTATGGTGATGACATGTCCCTCGTTCTTCAGCAGCCGGGCTTTTGGTCCCACCTTCAGGTAGGATATTGTAGCAAAGGCTGTGAAGCTGAAATCCTCCCTGCAGGAATTAAATCACTGTTACAAGGGAAGGTTGGAGAGAGGTCAGAGTATGCAGGGGGAAAAAAAAAATCATAGAATCGTTGAGGTTAAAAAAGGCCTGAAAGATCACCTAGTCCAGCCATCAACGCAGCACCACCACTGTCCTCAAGTGCAGTATCCACATGTTTTGTGAACACTCCCAGGAATGGTGAGTCCACCACTTCCCTGGGCAGCTTGCTTCAATCTCAACAACTCTTTCCATAAGGAAATGGAGACACAGATGTTCCAAATAGCAGCTTCATTCTACTTTATCTATTCAAGCAGACAGGTGACTTAGAGCTACTCTGATCAACACTTAACATAATTCAGTTTGTGGATCTTTACACACGTAACAACATTCAGACACACTTGTCAATCTCTTAAAACATATGGAGAAAAATGAGGCAGAAAGATGTAATAAGTCAACTGCTCACCCTCTTAATAATATTTTAAAAAGCTGTACAGAAAGATGCAAATAAAAATTAAGACAAAATAAAGGGCTTAGATGCACTTACAAAATTATATGAGAAGACAAAACACAAAGCACACAGCTTACAGGGGCAGCATTTGTTGTTAGTTTCCCTATGTTTTCTTAAAATTTCTGAGTATCACTTTCCACATTAGCTAGTCTTTCCTGACTTAGACATCATGTGGGCAACCCCATTAGCTTTCCTTATCCATGGAATGTGAATGAGATCTGTATGAATTGCTTACTTCTCCAAAATTAATCCTGCTGCAGATTGAAACGTTCTACCTGAATACAGAAGACCCCAGCTTTTTTAAATTGCACAAGATGCAGCATTTCAAATGTTCCTCCAACTTTTGAAATGGAAATATAGCAATATCTGAACGGTTTTTAAGATCACATTAAATGCATCTGAAATAAAAACAAGACTACAGAATGCACCCGTTAATGTCATACAGAAGTAACAAGCGAGTAAAGAAAAATGACTACTAAATGTTAAAAAACCAAAACAAAGAAAACAAAATAGTTATCTGACATACTTCAGATACTGCTGCAGCAGTAAATGGGCAATAATTCTCTCCAGCTCCTCTCGAGGGTGCTTGGGTGGAGTAACTTCAGGCACCCTGAATTTGGACACACCTTTCCCAGACCAGGCATCGATTAATTTCAGTGGGGTGAGTTTCTCACTCATGCTGTCAGCTTGCTCAAGGATCTTTATTAGATCCCTGCAATATCCTGTTACATCCATCTTCTCACACGCTGCAAGTAAAAGAACATTTAAATAGAAAGCTTCCTGTAGTTATATATATATGTACCTATATGCAGCTATAAATACATATCTTTGTGCTGTGCTGTAGCAAGGCCTTGTTTTGCTTTTAACCTAACTTAACAAATAAAGCAGTAACTTTCCTTCCATCAAATCAGGATATATTTAGACTCACACATTTTTCTCCTTCATTATTGAAACACCCATCTGACAAACATTTGTACTTGTCTTTGATATAACAGACCAGAAATTATTTCAAAGCATAAAATTTGCAAAGTAGCTAGCATGTCACTCTACAACTGAATACCTTTTCCTCATCCATAGTGTTTATTATAAGAAGATAACAGAGCATAGAGTAGGGGAAGCCTGTAAGTAAGACATTTCTTCTCTCAAGACAGTTATGGACAAAATGAGACAGCCATAAAAAGCAATAATTACATTATAATAATTACCTTCATCATCCATAACAATTCTGAGCACCAATAGATCAGTGTAGTACATAATGATGATCCTTCTCCTCCATGATCAGATCATAGCACAGAATTACCCCAACTGACTCCTCTGATACTGAGGATTAAGTACAGAAAAACAAGTACTACTGCTAAGTTTGCTTAGAGCTTGCTTAAGTACCAAAAGGCCCTGAAGGTGAAGAAGCAGTAAACAGGATATATTTCAACTGTATGTCATCACACAGCCCCTGCAAGCCTTGGGCACAAGCCAGCTCCCTGCTCTTCCCAACTTCTGATCCCAGTATACACTTCAGCTAAGCCCCATTTCTAATTAGGAGACAACAAGACATTGTTACTTGCAAGATTTTGCAAAAGACTTTTGTTATATACTAAAACTGTATCATGAAAAAAAGCTGAATTTGGTTTGTCTACTTTACGCCCCAAAAACATAGTGGGAAATAAAGTCTAGTTATGAGAACAGCTTTGAATACAGAATTGTTCCTCAGTTTTTTCAAGTGTTGATCACTATATGATCCAAATACTTTTTGCAACAGATATGAAGAGATGGTATTTTCCACATACTAGAAGAATTCACCTAGGTGGTCCTCAATGAGATTTCAGGTGATTTTGTGCATCCTTTAGGGATGCTCAAGACCAACTTTCAGCTCTCTTTTCAGAGCTTCTTGCTTTCTATGGTGTTTCCCATGTTTAAGTCACAGCATTCACTTTTTAAATGCAACAACAGATGCTCTGTTCATCTTCTGAGTCTTTCAGCTTTTTGATGGGCACCAAAAATCACAGGAAAACCTTGAATTAAGAGTGCTCAGTTGTTCTGCACACCTGTCATGTGCAGTTCTGACACAGGAACATCTTGTGAGAGTGCAGCACTGAAATCCTCAGGGATTTTTCCAGACAAGTTGTAAGAAAACGTGCAAAGTTCTCAAGCCCTAAGTGTGAACAGTCTGGCATGCAGAGGCTCCTCCTCAATACAGCTTTCACCCCCAAACAAATCACAAAACAAAATCTGACACATAACAGAATCTTTTTAAAACAGGTAAGCCAATCTCCCCCTTGCCCTAGCTTCCCTTTTGGGAACAGGTGAACAGCTGAGCCTGAAAAATACCAAAGTGTCCAACCACAGACAAAAACCCTGCTAAATACCCCAAACTTGGCAACAGTAGACCACCAGAAACTGATATTCATAACAAAATCTGCTCCTTGAAAACAGTCAGTAATACAAGCACAGGTGACAAAATTTGC
The DNA here is from genome assembly GCF_009819655.1 of Sylvia atricapilla. NCBI lineage: Eukaryota > Metazoa > Chordata > Aves > Passeriformes > Sylviidae > Sylvia > Sylvia atricapilla. Next base: position 51,965,152 of record NC_089144.1, on the reverse strand, counting down.
TTTACAGTTTTTCTACACCAGGTATTTCTCTAAATCAACTTTTCCTGTGTTCTCTGTCCTTTACCTACCATTCTCTCTACAGCAGTTATCACACATTCTGTTGCAGTTTGCAGAATCCCACACTTCATCAAAGTGGTGGGCTATGAGCACCCGGCGACACCTGCAGAGCAGAGGGCAGAGGGGGGCATAGAGCCCACATGAATATGTAACACCTGCATTATACACCATGAAAATGACAAAAAAAAGGTCCCTAGGGACAGCTCAGATCTCAAAACAAGCATGAAGAATTATCAGAGGAAAAATCAGAGAACTAATACTGCAACACCAGTATTCCCTATCTGCTATGCCAATACAGATCATGATTAAACACGGTGTAGAAGCAGTTTGGTTGAAGCAGAGGAGTATAATATGTAGTTTCAAGAGAATGAAAAATGGTAAGAATATGAACTCACTGTTACACTGAGGCCAAAAAAGGTTTTACTGGATGCACCAGTTGTCTACAAGACAGATACATGTTTTCCATGAAGTATTCTGAATATCTCAGTGAGGCAGGTGAAGCACTAAACACAGGTGGATTCCTGTGTGGCCACTGAACACTGTAGCTTAGAGTCAAAACCACAGAATTCCAGTATTTCCTCTGATTGGGATTTGAAATCCAAACAGTGTTTGTTGACAGATATTTCACCTCAACATAACCACTTCCAGAATTGTATCCTGAAGCTGGCAAGCTTGTTCCTGTTTTTGTGGGTGGTTTTGTTTGGTGATGGGTTATTTTCAGTTTTGCTTCACGTTTTTTCATTTTGGTGGGTTTTTTTTTGTTTTTGTTTTTTTTTAAATGCTTCCTAAAAACCCCAACAAAATTAGCCCATTTAAAAACTAAGCAACCAAGCCACCACAGTAACTTACTTGTTCATATTTTGGCAATAAGACACCATATCATACAGCTTCTCTTGGCCAACATTTTCCATCACCACCATCGAGCTGATTCTGAATATATCTCCAAACCCATAATACAAAATGCAGTCAGCTTTTTGGTCATCTCTACCTGCAGTGCATTAAAATTAACAGATAATTACAATCTCAACCAATTGCCTCTCAAGTTCCTTGACAAGCATTTCTCCACACAGACTTAGATCTGTCTTTAAAAAAGCAATGAGATGAACAAGATTAAAAAACCCAAAACACTGCAAAATGTTTTTGGGGGCAGAGTTTGGCCACAACAGGTATTAAGTGCCACTAAACATTGATCTATTCTTAAAATTCCCTGCTCCAGACTCTCCATTCTACCTGTATTTCTGAAATTCATACAGTGATTAAACATCAGTTAGAGACAATCTGAGCAAAACACATCCCAGGCACTATAACAAAATAAAAAAAAAATTAATTTGTCTATCAAATCCATGCCATGTTATTCTGGCAAGGTAGAGATTTGATAGAAGATCAAGTATTTAAAAAATGCTGAGTGGAGGTCTACATACCTAGTTATTCTTTGTTACACTGCAACAGAGGGCTGGTCATAAAATTTATATTTAAAGCCTCTTTATAGAGGCAGTTTCTTTATACCCTTTGAAAACTGTCTCAAAGGCAAGAGACTTTGCACAAATGCCTGAAAAATTGAAGGACAATTTTACTAGTTTAATAGATATGAATATCAACTTTTCAAAAGTCACTTCCTACAATACCTGCACGTCCACTCTCTTGGTAGTAGTTTTCCATGGACTTGCTCATTGAGTGATGAATTACAAACCTCACATCAGGTTTATCAATTCCCATGCCAAAAGCAACAGTTGCCACTACAACCTGGGAAAAAGAAAAAGATTAAGAAATCATCAAGATACCAAACCACAATTTGTTTAAATAAGCCATAAGTCCATATAAAGTATTTACTTAACCTGGATTTGATTTGTTGCCCATCCTTTATGAACTTTGGTTTTATATTTAGCATCCATGTTTGCATGGTAAGTCCCTGCCTTGATTCCCAGTTTCTGCAAACTCACAGTAACTTGCTCAGAATCCTTCTGAGAAAAGCAGTAAACAATTCCTGCACAAAAGCGAAAGAGGCCTCATTGTAATGCCTTAAAAAGGTTAAACAATACTCAATACTTAAAAGCAATTGCCAAGGTTTTATTAGCTAATAAAATAAATAATTAAAAAGTATTATACAGTCTTTGTGCCTATTTAGTCCATACTATTGGTATCATGAAGGAAAAATCAGTTATCAGCTTGGACCTGAAGGCTAAAGAAGAAATACATGTGCCAACACATAGAATCATGGAAGCATTCTATTAATGTTCAAGGAGTACAATGCTTATTAAAGCTTCTTTAAAAGGGTGCTATGCCTTATGACATCTGTGGCATTTCACCTGAGGTTTCAGTTAAATCTGCTTTTTGTCATTGGTCAGGCTGGGCTAAATCAGGGATTACACACAAAGCCATGTGATTTGTGATCATCTTAGCAGTGTCTGTGCTCAGGGAGCTGCTCCTCACAGCCACAGGGCTCCAAGCAGAGACAGGGACAGACTGCTGCTCCAGAAACCTGGGTTCTGCTGCCTTGGCAAGATGTCTCTCCTCTTTATTTCCACTATAGAATTTATTGATTACACAAGTCCAACCGTTGCAGTTCTGCTTTTATCTGCAATTCACCCCATAACACCCATTGTGGGCACCGAGTAACAGATGACTCTTATGACCAAACATATCAACATATCAAAAAAACATGTTGAAGATAACAAATACCCTGACACATAGATAGTAATGAGTGATTTAAGAACACAGAGATCACCTTTTCTGAGCCTTACTTTCACAATCTTAAAACTTCCTCTTATTACCTATGTAAACATTGTTCTATAGACACCAACATTCCAATTCAATACTTCAGAAATACAAGTAAAGACATTTAAACACAAATGAATGAAGAGATAAATTATTCAAGGTATGGATCTTACTAAATTTCATTTATTCTAATGCTGGATGTTCAATGTATGGTGAAGGCAGAATTTCTCTACATGCTGCAAGATCATTTGAAAACATCCCAACATCCTTGCAATGCTGAAAGTTATGAAAGATAATGTGTCTTTTTTGACACTTTTTACCTGACAGTCCTTTGTATCTTCCATTAATGGTCTTAACTATGTCCTCAATGAAATCTTCACTATTTGAAGGCTTATGTCGAACCTCAAAAATATATAATGCACATGTCAGAGTTCAAGTGAACAAACTCTGCCAAACAACCTTATTTTACTTGTTCTAGTATAATAAATACATCTATTCCACCATTTTAAAAAAACCTATTATTCTTTTTATGAACAGTCAGATTAGAACTCATGTTCATTGAAAAATAAACCCCAAAACAAGCTTTCCCCACCAAGAACAATAAACAAACTTATGTCCAAAGTGAAAATACAGCACAACAGAACAATTCACAACCTTTTTTGCCATCATAAGACATATTTTCCAAAAGGCTGAAGCAGTCTGAGCCTGCTGCCTTCCTCTCCCACTGCAGGAGACAGCACAACAGCACTGCAGCCAAAAAAAAAGGTAACAAGACCTACCTCATAGTAAAGGTTGGGTCGGTTGAAGGAAGCAGTAAGGTAATGCACTTCTGAACATGCAAAATGTTCTGGGCATCCTTTAAAACATGATTGGTAGCTGTTGCTGTCAATCCAATCAAGGGAGTATTGGGAAACTGTCTTTTCAAGATACCAAGAGACTTGTAGTCTAAGCAAGAAAACAAAAAGAGGAAAGAAAGATTTCTCATACCACAAACGCAACCTTAAAAAGACATTCATGTAGATAGTATTTAATGGGGTAACACTGCAATAAACGTTATTACTGCTAATCTACCACAGAACTAATTAATACCTCCAAAAGAAGTAACAAGCAGGTTGCACTTTTCAAGAGAGATGTCTCCTAATTGAATTTTACAGAATCAATCACAGAATCATTTGGGTTGGAAGACACCTTAAAGACCATCTTGCTCCACCCCCCTGCCCTGGGCAGGGACACCTTTCACTGTCCCAGGCTGCTCAGAGCCCCATCCAGCCTGGCCTTGGACACTTCCAGTGATGGGGCATCCAGAACTTCTCTGGGCAGCCTGTGCCAGGGCCTCACCACCCTCACAGCTCTTCCTAATACCCAATCTAAACCTGCTCTCAGCTCAAAGCCATTCCCCTTTGGCCTGTCACTCCAGGCTCTTGTAAAAGTCCCTCCCCAGTTTTCTTTTAGACTCCCTCCAGGTACTGAAAGGCTGCAATTACCAGACACAATTCAGAAGGCAAAAATGTATAGAAATAGAAATTCTTAAGAAGTTACAAAAATATGTGTGGTATCATATTAATCAACATTCAGGTTGTTTTGCAGGTCTGTTTTTACAAACAGCTTTTGAGTAAACAGAGATTTTGTAATAAACAAGAAACGTGGAATTTGGGTGCATAGACCTGACTGTAATAATAAAAAAAACCCTGAAGGCTCAGTACTGGCAATCACTTTCTGCCTTTGAACAGAAATGCAGTCACAGGTACATATCCAAATTGCACACTGCCTGTTGAACTAGCTTGGTTCTTGGCTCAGGCACTACTTTTTAGAAAACCACTAGGAGTGACTTTACAGTTAATTTTGCTTCAAATCAGGTTTTCTTTCAAAGACAAAGAAACAGTAATCAACAATATTCTACAGTCTGCAAGATAGGAAAAAGACTGAAGCACACTTTCTTTCCCTGTAAGCGAAGAGCATTTGTTTCTACTTGATTTAGAGATGATTAAAATATATCTCATGACTTTACAAAATGCTCTACCTCTTTCATCAGTGCCAGGGAGTGGTGTACAGAATGACACTTTCACGTAGCAGTAGATTAAAGGTAACTATTGTCCATATTAAAGATGCCAACCAAACCTCTGATTTTATGAAGCCCCAATTAAAGTAAACTGAATAAGGCGTTTGTTCAGAACACTGACAGCAAAATCTATGTTGAAATCATCATTTGCATGAACTTAGCTCCCAGACAACTTGTGAATTAAACTCCTTGAGCTAACACGGTACTTGCCACACATTAAGAATTCACTCAACACATGCAGGAAGCGGCTGGCCTTATTTCAGGCCCAGCTCATCATTCACTGATGACTGAAGAGCCCTGCAAAGGAGTTTCTGAGGAGCATACCAGGCCTGAAGTCGTGGCCCCACTGACTGCAGCAGTGCACCTCATCCACAGCGATGCGAGCCAGGCACCCGGCCTGGTAAGCCTTCTCCAGCTTGGACATGAACATTTTGCTCTTGGCAATCTTCTCAGGGGTCCACATAAATGAGCTTCAGTTGTGAATTCCTCTTCACCATTTCCATGTGGACCCACTTCACATGTTCCTGTTCAAAGGAAACGAGACAGCAGGGGGTGACAATCTGGGACAACATACTGAGGTGGCTTAGTGCTAAGGTTCTTAAGAGGTGATTAGCAATTCATAAGGTGTAATTAACAGAGACTGATCAAGTGTTCCATAGTATTGACCACTTTGTAGAAGATCACTATATATAAAATGGTCATTTTAATACTTAGAAAACCCATGATGGAACTTCGAAGAAGCATACGTGTCTTTGCTTCATCATGTGGTATCAATATTTTCCCAATAAACTGTGATGTACCAAACATGCCTGTGATACTACAACTGTACAATAATTCCTTGCACATGTGGGTTTTATTATTGAGTTTTCAGAGGGCTCTGCATCAAAGAAGGCTTCAAGTTTGACACATTGCATCAAGCCACTGACTTATCAAATCCAGTGTGATGTGCAAGTTAATGGTCATGGCCTCCTGCTAGTCAGGAAAATAGTTGTAAAAAAGCAATCGTCTAATAAGAGACTGGGAAATAAGCTGTTTCTTGGCCTCTGAATCACATAGCTACCACCCTATAGTAAGTAAATAATTATATGTAAAAGCCTGCACTGCTCAACATGGTAGTAATGGATAAAAATCAGCTACTCCAAGTCTAGAAACTTGAGTAAAATGTACAAAACACATCAGCCAAAACTTTACAACACACATCATACTTCATGTCCTTTAAATAGCCCCAAGAAATCTATTTATTCCACAGAAGGTGTTGCTTTCATGTGTTGTTGTCACTAAAACATAGCTACAAGATAGTTAGCCACCTATCCATATCACAGCACCCTCCTGGCCAGATATTGTTGCTAGAAAAGCATTAGCTGATAAATCTGTCTCATCCACATTCACAAGTAACTACACAGAGGGCAGACACCAGCATACACACCACAAAACACACAAGTTAAACACACCTTGCTGCTTGAGGCATTTAATAAAGCTGCAGAAATACCAAGCTGCTCCAAAACCATGAGCTGATCTTCCATGAGAGATATCAAAGGACATATCACCAGTGTGAAACCTGTAACAATCAATCATTGTGCAAACTGAGCAGTTCAGATGTCACAAATATCTCCTCTAATTCTTTTTGCTGATGCATCAGCCCTGCTCTGAAGCAACTGACAGATTGTAAGCTTAAGCTTCACACACAGCAGCAGATTCCCCTCCCAGAAAGCTGACAAGTGATATTCTTATTAAACACCCTTGACACACACCTCCTCTGGGGTCTAGACCACACACAACTGAGCTGCAACAGACAGAGTATAAAAACAAACAAACAAAACAAAACAAGTTGCATGTCTGCGTCATGAGGTGCTGATTACCACAGAACTAAGCAATGATAGCTAGTGGTAAATTTGGCTTTGTAAATAAGTAAGCTTCCAATGGAATTGGATAAATTATTAAAAAAAAAAAAAAAAAAAAAAAAACAAAAAAAACAACAGCCAAATGAAAGAAAATCAACGAAACAAAACCCACGCCAAAGAATGTTCTTTCTCCAAAATAAGTTATGAAAGGGAGAAAATAAATCTAATTCTTTATATTATATCCTTTTCCCCCCCTTACTTACCATCAGAACAGACAGCTGGTAACTGATAACAAAAGGCTCTTCCCACCACCTGTAGGCATGACAAGAAATATATCCTTTCCTGCCATTGCAGCATTTACTGTTTCAAGTTGCAGTGATCTAAACTTCTGGAGTTTAAATTTGCTCTGCAGTGCAGTTTTTATCTTCTCATACCATGGAAAATCGTTAAGTGAAAAAACCAACTCAACAAACACATTTCATAAGCAAATTAAACATATAAGAAGAGGGGGTAATTTACATATTCAATAACTAAGATCTGGCAGACACAATTTTAGATCTGGGAAAGTGTTTATAGATTTACAATGGCACAGGAAAAAGCTCCACACAACCCAAGTCTGGATACACCATTTTCTAGGGTGGACCTTTGGAAAGCCAATTGTAAACACAATTCACCTCAGGCCAAAGCTCCTCATTGCACATGGATGTGAACTAATGTGAAAAATTCAAAACAGATGAACTTGGAGTGCTAATGATCATGTCAAGTCAGTAGTCCAAATAAACAGAAATTAGGAATCCCATCATGAAAAAAAATAAAACCAGACACTGAGCCCTACATTAGTTACTCAAATGCCTCTTTCATACAAATGCAGCAATTACAAATAGTATAAAGAAGTGGGGATACAATTTTCCATATATTCCATCATAATAAGCATTTAATTAAAAAAAAAGAGGAGGGAAAAGTTGTTTAATCTTCCCCAAAATCACCACATGAACATGCTTATAATACGTTTTTCTTTTCTTCAATAAAGAGCTAAAGACTGCATTTTAAAGATGTAATACTGTAAAAACTTAAATTATGCTTCCTGATGCACTTTCTACTATTAAAATTACAGCAAAATGAATTATTTTGATTTTAAATTAAACTTTTAAAATTAAAATGCAGAAGAACTGCGGGAGCTCCATGTTACACCACACCCAATGCAAGAATTAATTTTGGGACTTGAGGCGACATTGGAAGAAATTCACAAAGAGCACAGTTAAAATCCGAGCCTCTCTGAAACCAAGAAAAGCCTCCCACTGACTTCCATGAGCTTTAAAGTGGGAACAAATTTTGCTGGTGCTCTTGTTTAATACATACACAGCATCTGATTGCAAGACATTAATCTTCAAAGCACAGGAGGTGAGAATTAAGCACAGAACTACACAAACCAAATGATTTGTTCAATAACATAAATTTGCAATGATAAAGTATCAGTATTCTTACATATGCATAATACTCCTCAAACATAGAAATATAATTCAAACCACAACATTAATTATTTTTTTAAAAATCCCAAATAGTGTATATATACGATAGACATAGACATTTCCCAAATTGGAAAATTAAAGTATAAAGAAGAAAAATTATCAAAGTATCTGAGTCAAATTTAGCAAGGCATAACATGGCCAAGAACCACCAACTATTCAGGAGTTCAGTTAATTTCTAACTTGAAAGACAGAAGCCTTCACACCACCACGAGGCACTTGCCACTTGCATTCATTCTACAATAATAATGTATTCTAGTTTATTTTTGGCAGTCAGCATCTATCTAATTTGCATTAATTTGGTATGACAGTGAGGCTGCATAACCCATCACAAACACCACCAATGTCCTACCCACTCAAGCAAGAGGAAACACAAAACCAAGCAAGAAACAACCCTAAGTGCAAAATTGTCATTATCAAATGCTGAGAAAATCCAGAGCAATTTATTTTAGAACACAAACAAGATAAGTATTGCAATATAGCTCAAGCATTTGGTATTGCAATAAAATTTACTCTGGGATTCTAGGAGCAAATCAGATTAAATTGTGACTTTGCAACAAGCAAAGAGTTAAAGTAGTTATAACAGGCCATTCTGACAGAACAGATAACTCTGCCCAGAACAACTCAAGATTAGTGTTTAGGAACGAGACAAGTACAAACATTACCCCATTACCCTGGCATGTCAGCCAGCTGACTAAAACTAAATAGGACAGTATCATTATCCAAACAAAACTCATTGTATAAGTGCATTTTTCCCTGCTGAATTAGGTCACCTTTCTGTTAAATTATTAGAATTTGACTCTGCAAACCTATTTTGTTCCATCCTCAGCTGAGGTTTCAGTGTCTTTACTTCCACCTGCCTCCAACTCTCCTGAGGACTGTTTTATCAGAGTCTTTACTCTCATCTTCTTTTGAAGGAGTTCCTGCTGCTTATCCACAAGCTCCTGTATCTGCATCTCCACTGCTTGCAGCTCATTCTCAATGGACACCAGCACCTCCTCTAGCACTGCAGGGAAAAGCAAGGAGAAAGCACAACAGAGACTACAGTTTTAACTGATAAATTACAATTAGTTACAAAACTGATGCCAGTTTTAATTGCATTAATTGTACTCCAGCCAATCCCAAAGTAAGCATAACATGGTCAAGTTGTTAAAAGAAAGCACTTATTTACATTATTAACCTCAGCAAGTTAAATTCTCCTGGAGCTGAAAACAGGGCCATCAGTAATAAGCTGTTTTATACACCAAGATCTCCCTCCTACACAGAACAAGAGGATCTGCTGAACAACAGGACTTGGATATAGAGGGAAAATGCTTTTACAAACACAAGCCATCCTTTACATGTGAAAGAAGTGAAGCAAATGCTCCCCCGAAAGCTTGGGTTACACAAGCGACTCTTTGGCAGGAATTTGCCTCTTTCCATCCCAATCTGCGTGTGTGGGAATTGCAGATTGTGCTCTAGAATCCAATCCCCAGAGTTTAAAAGAATCATTAACACACGCACCAGCGTGCCAAGCATGTATCACTATTTCAGAACCAGAGAAGAAATTATTTTGTCCCCCACATCCAGAAAACCCAGGAGATTTTGGCCCATCCTGAGCAGATATGATAATATGGTTATAGACATAAAAATGTGTGATATGGAAAAAAAAAAATCTTCATTTCAAATAGCACAAAATGGTGAAAGCTGTCTTCCCAAATGTCCACTGCTACTCAGCAGAAAGAGAGTGTCTCAAAACATGAAGTATATTTTCAAAATATTGAAAACCATGTAATTTCCTTGACAAACTTGATTTTCATCCTACAATATTTTGGGTTGGAAGGGACCTTAAAGCTCATCTCATTCCAACTTTTTTGTCACTGGACCAGGCTGCTCAGAGCCCCACCCATCATGCCCTGAACACTTGAGGAATGGGGCCTTTTAGTTTGGTTTTACTTAAGAAATAAAAGTTATCCAGTAAAAGAATATTTTTCTTCAGGTCTTATGTATAATAGCACAGACCCACAAACTCTTTTCTGCATATATTAAATTCATATAAATAACAATCAGTAACATCAGTGATGGTGTCTTGTTAGTTAAAAGACAGCAAAATGATATATGGAATATTAAATCATGGATGACCTGCAACAGCTGTCATCTTTGGAGATTAAAGAACGTTGTCTTTAGGAGAGTCTTATTTAAACAAGCACTGTCACTAAAATGAAGAACGAAATAAATACATTTTAAATATATTTATAAGTAAACCTTCTCAACTTAGAACAATCTACTTGCAGAGAGTCTTCATTACCAGAGCTGTTATGTAACAGTTTAAGTATGGTTTAATTTAATTTGCTTACATAAGAAAGCTCCACTAGATGACAACTGCTTTTTCCCTTCTGTAAAACGGATATAAACATACAACCAATGCCCCGGCCGACAGCTCACCAGGCTTTTAAATGTATCCGGTGAATTTTAACGCAAGTTCATGCATTTTCCTGCAAGAGGGAATGCTCTAACATAGACCAGCTCACTCGACCAAGTGTCCATTATACTTTTGATCTCTTCAAAATTTATTTTACAGAGAAGTCTGAGGCACATTATTATTGTGCCCCTTGTGAAAATACAACCCCCATAACATCATCATAAATCAGATCTGATATGAGGAGGTGAAAATGTGGTTTCATTTAGAAAAGGGGGATCAACTTTGAATAGATCACCAGTGAAATGAACACAGAACTGCATTTTATGGCTCACTTTCTGAACAGCAGTCTTTTGTCGTATTATACGTTAACAATACCAAACTCAAGAAACTTAGTATTGCGGTTATTACTGTTACTGCATTCTGAACTGAAGCAAGATGGAGGCAAAGTCCAGTGGAAAGTGAAAGGGGAATAAATTCAGCAGATCCTCACTATCAGCTGATTCCATCATAACAAAGATCTTCCCCGCTCCTATAAATGGAGACGGAAATGTATATTTAAAATGATATTAAATAAACCACTTCCGATCACCCAGCGCCAGATCCAGACGCCTCTTAAATCACCTCCAGGGACGGCAACTCCACCACATTCCTGACTAACTCACTCCAGTGTGGGAATATTCACAGACATATATGTGAATATTATATCGAACGCGCCTACAAATATATATAGTGAACATATCCAGTGGATATTGTCAGCATTCCTCACCCACACCGTGCCAGCTGATGGCACGCTGCTTGCCAAGCCGGAAGCACCTACTCGGTGGTGCTGCAGGATAGATGGGATGAGCCTCGGCTCAGGCAGCTGCCCCAGCGGTTAGTGCCGGCCGCGCTCCCCGCATCTTTTATCTTTATCTTTTATCCTTTATCCTTTATCCCGTCCCCTCAGCCCTCACCGCCCCCGCCCGCTCCTCTGCTCCCACTGCGCCGCGCGCCGCCCCGCCCTTCCGCCGCCCGCCCTCAGCCACCTGGCGCGCGGGGCCCGGCGCGAGCGCCGCCCCTCCGCCAATCAGCGCCGGCCGCGGGCCGTGAGCGGGGGGAGCGAGCCCGCGCGGCGATACAAGACGGCTGCTGATTGCGGCCAGCGCGGCCAATGGGTTGATGCCTCTCATGCGGCGGGGTGCGTGTTTCCGGAAGACGTGGCCAGCCGCCGGTTCTGCTCCTGCTCCCGCTCGTCCCGGTGCCGCTCTCGCCGCCACCATGATCTCCCTGTCCGACACGCAGAGTAAGCGCTGCCGCCGCTCCCGCCGGCAAAGCTGGGAGAGGCCACCCGCTGTGGGGCCGGGGCGTCGGAGGCCGGGGGGTCCCAGGACGGCCGGGCCCGCACCCTTTGTCCGCGCGGGGCCTCCCGGGAGCGGCCGAGCAGGGTCTGGCCGGGCCCGGGGACCGGCCGGAGCCGGGCTGCAGCCCGCGGCGGGGTGGGAGCGGACAGGGGCGGGGGAGCTCTCCACGGCCGCATCCCGCAGTGGAAGGCGCGGCGGCCTCGGTGCGGCGGTGGCGGCAGCTGGCGGGGAGCGCGGAGAGGGAGATGGGATGGAGAGCGACGGGCAGCGCTCGGCGGGGTCCCGCGCCCTTAGGACAGCTCTGTCACCAGCGCGGCCGGCGTTCTCTGGGGCTGCGAGTGCTCGTGTTGTATGCCGTGGTGCGCGGCATCACAGAATGGCCAGGGTTGGAGGAACCTTAAAATCTTCTCACTCCACCCCCTGCCATGGACAGGGCAGCTTCCACTATCCCAGGTTGCTCAGAGCCCCATCGGACCTGGCCTTGAACATTTTCATGGATGGGGCAGTCCACAGTTTCTCTGGATAACCTGTTCCAGTGCCTGGCTACCGTGATAGGAAAAAAATTTCTTTCTTCCTTTTATCTAACCTAGCCCCTCTGCGGGTTTGTACCCATCGCCCTTGGATCACTATGAATGAATGAATGAAAGCGGAACGGTAGACAAAGTACACCCAGTTCGACTCTTCCCTGTACCTCCCTGTGGATGCCAGTGGTCTGGACGCACTTAGTTATTTAATAGCTTTACTGTGCTGCTCTTGCTGGTACCACACCAAATGTCTGCAGGTGACACGGGGGGGCTTCAAGGTGAGGACAAGACCTTGAGTGAAAAAAAAAGTAAAATACTTATACGTGGCCATGGTTTGGTTTCCAGTGAAGTGCCTGGATGATAGGGAACAAAGAAATCAAAGCAAAGGAGTTCCTAAGTGTGTCCTGGCAGCCAGGAAGACCAGTGGTATCCTAGGGCACATCGGGAAGTGTGGCCAGCAGGTCAGGGGAGGTGATCCTGCCCCTCTGCCCGGCCCCAGTGAGGCCACACCTGGAGTGCTGAGTCCAGTTCTGGGCTCCTCACTACAGGAGAGACGAGGAGCTACTGGAGAGGGTCACAGAAAGGAGCTACTGGAGGGGTCTTATATCTCTATTATAAGGAGGGACTGTGGGAGCTGGGCCTGTTTTATTCTGGAGAAGACTGACAGGGGAATCTCATTAATGCATATAAACTTCTTAATTGGTGCCAAGAGGACGGTGCCAGGACTTGCAGTGGTGCCCAGCTACAGAGCAAGGAGCAATGGCCATGAAGTAAAACACAAGGAGTTTAATCTCAACGTGAGGAAGCACTTCTTTACCCTGAAGGTGGCAGAGCCCTGGAACAGCTGCCCAGGGAGGGTGTGGAGTCTTCCTCTTGGGACACATTCCAAACTTACCTGGACACATTCCTTGGTCACCTCTTGTGGATGACCCTGCAATGGCACTGGGGTTGGACTGGGTGATCTCCAAGAGAATCTTTGCAGTCCTATCACAGAGTGGTGATTCATGTGATGAAGGTTTAAGCTGCAAGGTAAAGGACCTTTTTGATAGGCCTTTGATTTAATTACCATCTCATGTATGATGCATTCTGGTATGATTGCCACAGAAGGAAATGAGTCCTGCCTGATAAGCACCACAGCATCAGGTATGAAGGAGGGTGTGAAAAATTTAGAAAATAAAAAAAGTTAAAATGACTAAGTTTGATAGCAGGATACTGAAAATGGAGATATTGGAGAGCCAGTTAAGGCCAAGGCTGAAGACAGGCAATAGAGTTCAGCAGCATTCAGGGTCAATGATTTTCTTTAGATAGTCAGATATTGTGCTGTTACTGGGATGAGTACTAACCCTTGGGGTTAATTTTTTTTATTTCTGATTGATTAAACCCTTGTGGGCTTTGCTTTTGCCCTCAACTTCCCGCTTGGAGCATTCGTTGGGAAAAAAAATCTCTTCAGAAAGAGACTCACTGTTTTCCTTTTGCTCAGTTCCTCATGACCTTCAGTGATTTCCACTGCTAAGGCTGTTGGTTTTAACTGCTAAAGACAAGAATACTAAATAAAATATGCTGACATTTAAGGGTTTTAAGTTTTGGGGTTTGTTTTTCAGTTTTTCTGAAATTCTGAAGATAGTTCATCAGATATTTTAAATTTCATTCCTGTCTGGAAAAACAGAGTTAGCCATAGAGTCACTAGTGGAGTAGTGTGATAAATACCTTTAGAGAACCACTGCATTGGTTGATGTTTGGAAAGTTAATTTTGCATCTGTAGTCTAGAACATAATTTTAAGTGGTGCGTTAAATGGTGTTATAAACCACCAATAATAGCAAAAGAATGCACTTAGCTTTTCCCAAATTAAATTTTCAATATTAAAAATATGCTGCTAGGAAAATATAGTTGTACATCGAATATGAACTGTATTAGTTTTTGTCTTCTAAAAGCCTATAGCACACAACTCCATTTTATTTTGCATTATATAATGCACTCTAAAAGACTGGGGATGTACACTGTCTACCCTATCTTTCACAAGCAATGTATCTTAATTTTGAATCTTAATATCTACTAAGCTGTTTTGACATGGTGCTGCAGTACTCTTACACACCTTATGGAATTTCTGGAGAAATATGGATGAGGGTTTGCTCCCTTGTCTCAGGAAATCATAATCTAGGATAAATGCAACCTAGCTAGTGTTTGTTTCTGCATTTCTAGGCATTGATATCTTGTATTTGACTAATGTGGGAAAGCTCTTCTGGCACTGGAGAAAATATTTAAAAATAGTTTGCTCCCTCTATAAATATTCATTGTTTGTTATTGAAAAGATTTTATACAAGACGCCAGCACTTTTTCTTTTACTTCCTCTAGAAGAGTAGTTAAGTATATTTACAAATCCTGATATAAATCAAGTCAGTAACACCCTCTTGCTGAGATATCAGCACCAGAGGATAATAGTCCTGGAGCATTCATCTTCTTCCAGCAGTTATTTTGGGATAATGAGAATAATGTTTGCTTCTCTTTTTTCCTTTTCCCTCCACTAAGCATAGAATATGGGTGACTTCTGAAGTGACTCAGAATCCATTGTGGCAGAAGTGATTGCAAACACGTTTCGGGTGATTAGAGAAGTGTCAGAATGGTGATTGCAGCAGCTGTTGGGAGTTGGCCTCTGCCTCCCTGCCAGATCCATACCTTGAGCTGTGTCTGGGGGAGGAACTAACTTCCCCTGACTGCATATTTATCTTGCTGGCAGCTGGTAATTCCTCTGGAGTCCTGCCTCCAAGTGTTTTCCTTCTAGAATACAGATTGTTTCTGCTCTTCTGAAGTAAAGAGTACTGGGGAAAAGGGCAGTTGCAATTGTTACATTGCCTTCCGTCAGCAGATTCATGAAAATACAATTTGCAATTCCACTTTTCATTGTAAACAAGTACAGAGAGTCCCTATAGTAAATTGATTGTATTGAGTGACGTTGTGGTTTTAATTGTTAAAATGCCCATAGTAACAGTTTAAAGTGGCAGGCAATACTATAGAGCTACAGCTCTAACAGCATGTGCTCAGTGACCTTTCTGAAAGACAAGCCCTTAGAGAAGTTTGGGGAGTGGAATGTTGCAGTAACAAATCCCTGAGCTGTTTTGAAATTTATTTCCAATAACTACTTGCAGGTTCTGAAAGAGACATAATTATCCTAGTTTACTCCCAAGCTCATCAACCAACAAATGACCAACTACATCTACAAAGTGCAATTAAAACATATTGAGGTAGATCTGGCCAACAGCAGCAGTGAGGGCTGTAATTGTGGGTGTGGTTTTTTATTTGTTTCAAGACAGGGTGTAAAACTACCTGGAACTTTAAAATACACATATATACAGGCATAGTGTTAGGGTGGATTTTGCTAAGCTGTTTTTGTGTCCTATAGGTGTCTAATTCTAATTTTAAACAGGGAAAGAAATAACAAATGCATGTGTTGTAGCCCTGTTGCTGCCATTCCTGGTTTTTCTTTCCCGTTCAGTCTGTGTGAGAGTCGAAGGAAGGCTTTAGAGATTTAAAATTAAAAGCAGGATGTATTTCTAAGAGCAGTCCTCAAGATACTCTAAAGGCTATTGTCAAATGGTAGTTTTAATCATAGCTTGACATTTCTAGCCTGGTTTCTCATACAAACCTTCCATCTACTCTTGGCTTCCCCGTATTTCTTAAACATCCTTTGCAGAACTCAAAGTTTATAGAACTGTTTAGACTGGAGAAAACGTTTAAGAGCATTAAGTCCAACTGTTAAGCCAGCACTGCCCACTCCATAATGTAAGCAAGTATATTAATTACAAAGGTATTTTTAAAAAATCTGCAAATTAAGATCATAAAATGAAAATATCATAAAATGAAACTGCTATGCAACACTAGCAGTCTAGAGATATTGCATCTATGTGTAATGTCGATCTACCATTTAATTCATAAAAAATTAAATACGAGGCATGAAAATTATAATTGAACATTATTCCTCAATATTTAGTATCTACCAGTTTTTGGCAATTGTCTGGAGACCGAGGCTCATGCCTGATAACTGTCAGCACATGTGTAACTTGGAAAAATCCTGTAGAATTCATCCAAGTTGTGTTCCATCTGGAAACTGGGGGAGAGTGGAACTGCGATGCAGGGCATGGGAGATGGAACATGAGGTTTCAGGAAGATCAAGAGGACCAGGGTATTTCATTACTGTGGTAAAGGTAATGCGATAAGATCTGCAAATCCCAAAGTGTTCTGAGTTGAAAGAGAGGATCCACTCAATGATCCACAAGGATCCTTGAGTCCAACTCTTCAGTGAATGACCCATATGGGAATCAAACCTTGGTGTTATTTGTACCATGTTCTGGCCAGCTGATCTAATCTGGAAAACAAAGTTTCATTATCTCTTTACAAAACAATCCTTTTCTCCATACTAGCAATTAATCAAAAGGGATGTATGTCTTTGCCATATGCATATATCCATGAGTGCTTTTGGTTGCATTCAATTTCAGTGTCTAGTTCAAATACAGACTTTTTGATAAGCAGCTTCCAAAGATCTGTCTGTTGAAGTAGTATGAAGATTCATGATATTTGTACATTCAGGGAAGTTTAAATTTAAAATGTCTTTAGATTAGATGTTCTAATTTTTTTCCCCGATTTTTATTCGTAACTTTTTCTTGGTACCATGTTGTGTTACATGCCTAAATTTGTTTCTTTTTCAGAGATTGGAATGGGACTAACAGGCTTCGGAGTGTTTTTCCTCTTCTTTGGAATGATACTCTTCTTTGACAAAGCTCTTTTGGCTATTGGAAATGTAAGCACCTTTTCTGTACTTTAGAATCAAGTATGTGATCTATCAAAGATAAACTAAGAATAGAACAGTATGTTATCAGTTTAAAGCTGCATGACAAAGATTACTGTGGTGATTTGGTATAAAGGAGGAGTTGTGCTTAGTGATAGGAGTGAGTAATTTTCCTGCTTGAGGTTAGAACAGCTCACACTGATGTGAATATCACCTTGGGTCAGGCCTGTGGGATGTTGGTAGACAAGACAGCTTGTTCCACAGTTGTTGTGCTGCTGCAAATGTGGTTTTTTGTGATCCTCTACGATAACTGTCAATTGAAATAAATATTTGGATAAGAATCACTAAGTATGTGCTAGCAAATGTAGCTTTGCAGTGGTGTATGAGGAAAGAAAGAAGTATGAATTGCTGACACTTCTGGCTTTAGAAGAGCCAGACCTCTTTCATAAATGAGAGATTCAGTATCTTCAGCTTTTACCAAATCAAAGTTGTTGCTCAAAGCAGCACAGAAAATAAATCCTAGTTCTGGTACACAAAATTTTCAATCTAAATATAAGATGACGGGGTGTTTTCTGCATGTTAGTCTCTGTGCCTCTGCTGTTCTCAGCTTTGCCAGCCAGCCAAAGCACAGTCTGTTTGGTAGAGGTTCACCCTCTCTTTTGCTGATGCCTAAAAATCTGCAGCCAAGCAGATCAGTTTCATTCTCAAATACTGAGATTTCCTAAAGAGAAATATAAAATTGTGTATCTGACTTTGGGTGCATTAGCTGAAGCATTGTTATTAACCATCAAATCAAGTGTGCAGTGGAAGAGTGACAAATGAAATAATGCTTATTTCTTCTTTTCCTAATGTAAGGTGGAAATATGAGATCCTGTTTAGGGAAAATGAAAACGTAGGTAGGAAGAGACAATGACAGGCTATATGGTAACCAAAGATAATGCAAGAAAAGGTACTGTATCTTAGCAGAGAGTTGTTTTTATTTAAAAAAAAAAAGTTATGTCAGAAAGGGCAGGGGGTTCTAGGAAGGGATTTATTAAATACCATACAAAACTTAAACTTGAGTAAAACTATCCTGAGTAAAATCTAAAATACTATTGCTTCCTGAGCAAAAATGTTGCTGCAGGACACCAATTGTAACTAGTTTAAGTAACTAGGGACTAGTGTGATAGTGTTCAGTCTCTACTGGAACAAAAATGAACAGTAAAAAGGCTCTACACAGTAAAAAACAACTGTTTAGCTTTTTCCTTCTTCGGTTTTGCACTATGAGTAGATCACTAGAAGCTGTTGAATGTCAGTGGCACAGAACAGAGGTGCTTTTATGTGTGTTCTTAGTTTTTAGGAACCTTTGCTGTCAGTAGCAAAGCTTCAGCAGCATTTGTGGTAAAGATTATATGTATGTGACAGGGCAGATAGAACTGTTGCCAGCAGGTCTTTTGTCTTGAGTGTGTTTATCAGAGACCACAAAAGATAGACACTACTTTCAAGCAGCTGAGAGCTACAAGTGCTTTAAGATGTAGCTTACAAAAGAAAATCAATAATAAATTATTCTCACCAACTGTCTTCTGGTATTACAAGAAGTTGTGCAAGAAAAGCAGTCTAATTTTGTACAATATATATATCTCTATGTTTATATCCTGTACTTGGGAGCAAAATTAGTAATTTTCTTTCTTTGGTTTGTCCTTGGCTTTTCTAGGTTTTATTCGTGGCTGGCTTGTCTTTTGTTATCGGTTTAGAAAGAACATTTAGATTCTTCTTTCAAAAACACAAAATGAAAGCAACGGGCTTCTTCCTGGGTGGTGTGCTCATAGTTCTCATTGGTTGGCCTTTAATAGGAATGATCCTTGAAATTTATGGGTTCTTCCTATTGTTCAGGTAAGTCTTGTTTAAAACCAACTTTGTGTTAGTTTATCTAGGAATAAGTGTGTTTGTGTGTTTCTGTGTTAGAGTTGACAGAGCAGCATCCTTTAAATGTTCTGTTGGACACATATATGAAATTGTTCATTTACAAGTTGGTAAGTATTTTTCCAAGACTCAAATCTGCTAATGTTTGTGAGGCATTTACCAAAGTGACTTTGATAATGTTGACTAACCGAAGAATTGTAAAGCTTCAAAAATGGTGGGAGCCCAGGTTGTTAGCAGTATGAAGTTTAAATATCTCCTCATGGAAAAGGGATAGTTGGTACTTTTTTTGGTGAGGAGTTGTAGGTATAGAAAGGATTACAGGCGATCTCGCCCCTGATAAGTCACAGTTGTACTAATTACTGAAGAAGGGGAACAGCCTTGCCCTTCATGATTGCAGCTGTGACTAATAAATGTGATTAAAGGGGTGGATTGGCTGGTCAGGGAAAGACCTGGAGGTAGTGGGAGCCTGAGGAGGAAGCAATGATCTGAGAAACACAAGGAAGAGATTTGCTGCTGTAAAAGATCTGCTGTGAGGTCAGTCTGGGTCTGATGGGGTTGGAGCCTGCAGTCATAGTTGAGCTTGTAAAGGCTTGTGGTCAGTGTTAAGGAAATACTTGCAGTCATATTTCAACAGGAAATAACCAGCAGTCAGGGTCTGTAGTTGGACCCTACAGTAGGAGCTTGCTGTAGTCAGAGTTAGCGAATAGTTGGAGTCAGGATAACTGAATTGTAAAAAGGAATAAACCAGGATCCTTTTCATACTGTGATAAACAAGAGGTTTTTGTTTCGGCTTATTTCTGCCTCTAATGAAAGGGCTGCTGTAATAGGGAGTTTATCTTTTCTTTAACAAATGGGACAAAATATTTAATTACTACCATCCTAGGTTTGTAACCTTATCATTTCCTCACTGAGGCAGCCCAGACAAAAGATATTTTCTGTCATGTTTCAATTGCAATTGTGCCTTAGAGTCAGAACTGCTTGTTTGGGGTAGCAGTATCTTAACCGAGTTAAGGAAAAATAGAATTCTATTTTTTTTAACAGCAATCTTGAAACATGTTATAACTTTCACAATGTGTCATTTAAGTTCTTCATAAATGCAACTGTAATAGTGAAAGAATTTGACTTGTTACAACCTGCACTGATATCTATATTTTTATCTTTATTTCTATGGTTGAAGTTCTATGCTTCCCTACAGAACAAAGCAAAAAAGTAGAAAGGGAGGCTTCTGGTTGTTGGACTTCTGTCCAGATGCAGACTGTTTCACTAATGGTTATTGATCAATTTTAGACCCTGAAGTGTTCAGCGAATGGCCAAATAATACTGTTCCTGTTAATCAAAGTGAAACCATTGTTCTCATGGAGCTCTTTTCATACTCAGTAAAATTGTGTGTTAATCTGGTATTTAGTTCAGATAAAATGTTTGTTTCTAAAAAAATCTGAACTTTGCTCCTACTGAGACAGTGAAATTTCAGAAAATGAATTTTGTGTGTTTCATGTATTTCTTATTGTTCTGCTCTGACAGAATTCTGTCACTGCAAGTGCTTTGATAATCACAGCACTTCACTGAATACATTGTCACTTCTTGCGTTAGTGCTTGGTTTAATCAGCCAGTACAAAGCAAGTAGAATGTGTTTCCAACAAAACACTCTCCTTTTAAAAGATCTCAGAAGAGTCATAAGTTAGTATGTCTAAGAGGGTATGGTTATGGATTATCTAGTGGTGCTTGCAAGGTGAAATAATGTTGAGAGGTTTATAAAAGGTCAATAGTTATCCCTAGGGAGTATCCCTGAGACTGAAGGGAACTGATAATTCCAGGTGTGAATGTTTATCTGATCTGTTTTAATTAAAAGCATCTGGAGACCAGTGGTTTGGACTGAATGATCTTAAATGTCTTTTACAACCTTGATGATTCCATGATTCTGTAACCATCTTTTCCAGTGCTTATTAGTTAATAGAATCGAAATCCCTTGCTACAGTGGCTAGTGACTACTACAAGCAAATCTTTTTGTTTTGCTTCAGTCTTGTTTAATTGAACCATTATCCTGTTGTCAGCAACTTGCTCCTTTCTAAAGAAGTTGAAATGAAGTCTTTCCTCCTCAAGCATCATTTTATACTGTTCCTCAGGATCCTGCTTCTTAGTTGCGTAGCAGAAAACTGTCCTGGCTATTATGGGACAGTTGTAATCTAAGATGCTTTTGGAGCCTCGTTCAGATTATAGCCCTGCAGAGTTATGGCTGACAGTATTTTCCCTACTGTACTGACTATTCTTTATTCTTGGACACAGCAATTGTTTTAAGTGTGTTGTTACAAGTGATTTGTGTGCCCTGCCTCACAATTTACTGGGCTGCTGAAATGATCTGGTCTTAAAACAAACAAACAACCCCCCAAAAAAATCTCAACCCCCCCCCCCTACTGGTGTGGCTATTACCCAGCAAATAGTTTTTAGCTGTGTGATGAAGAGGATGATGATTTGTGAAACTTCAATGTTTCACTGTGGCTGAGGCCTCATTGCACATTAATCCTTATTCCATGCAGGGAATGCTCAACACGAGATCCCTGGGAATGCCACCAGCTGGCTGCAAACAGCTGAGCTACTGCCACTGAAAATTTGTTTTTCTGCTGCAGAGATTAAGTGGGCAGTGCAGGGGCTACACCATAGCAGCTATGCCAGGCAACATCCCTGGGGTCATGATTCGAACCACTTAAACTTGGGGAATAAATGAATACACAACTCTGTCATGCTTCACTTTCTGTAGTTAATGTAAAGAGTGCCATATGGTTTTAATTACTCAGAATTAACTTCACTTGTTCCTACCTTGGGTCTTGAATGTATTTCCTATAATGTAAAGAGGAATTATCTCAAAATATGTGTGCTAATTTTGATAAATCAGTTTTGCTGACACAGTTGGGTATTCTCGCTGGAGTTATTTTTTGATGAGCTGACTGAGAGTTGCCAGCTATGAAGAAAATGAAATCCATGTAAAAATACACCATTTCTTTCCTGGTTTTCTCCTTTCTCTGCTGAATGTGTATTGCTATATTTGTAAACAAGTGTGCTGCTAACAAGTTGCAAGATTTAATGTAATCTTGGTTTAAAAATTATCTGTTTGGTTTTTTGTTTGTTTGTTTTTGTTTGGTTGGTTGTTTTTTTTGTTGTTGTGTGTTTTTTTTTATGTTATAGCAATATGAGAAAAGCTAATTATAAAAACTAATTCAGTCTTCTGATATCTTACTTAAAGGGGTTTTTTTCCTGTGGTGGTTGGCTTTATTAGAAGAGTCCCAGTTCTTGGATATCTCTTGAATTTACCTGGTATAAGCTCGGTAAGTTTGGTACTTTATGCAACAACTGAAGCACGTTCTGGTTTTTATTCCACTGATATAGCACTTGTAGAAATGCATCAGAAAGAAAGTAACTATAACTTGAGAGCAATGACTTCAAATGCATTCCTGTACAGTTCTTGCACCATACACATCACATTCGTTCCCAGGGAGAGACTTCTAGGTGTAAAAGGAACAAAAGGAAGTATTTGCAGAAGCTGCCCCTGCACATGGGTAGTGAAGTGGGAAGAGCCCTGCATTGTGACTGGGAATGTTTGGGTTCTTCTTGCTTCGCTCTTGGCCCTGGGTGACCAGGATAGGTGAATCCTGCCTCTGCCCTGGACCTCTTCTCATGTCTCTACAGTGAGGAGGACACTGTGATGTTTGGGTGAACTTAGGAGAAGTGTCCTGTATAAGCAAAGAGTGGAGTTCAATGTTAAGTTGCAGCTTGTATGGTGAACCCAGAAACTCTCAGGATGCACAGTCATTCATCAGATATATTTATTAAGGTCCACTGCAGTAGACTACATCTTTTTATTGCTAAGATTTGTATTTTTTTCAAATGCACTTTTCAATTTTTTTAACCAAATGGCAGGGATTTGAAGACAATTAACAGAAAGATGCGAATTTAGGGTGTTTCAGTCAACTGCTTTTACTGTGCTAATTTTCGTATGTATTTTAACACAAGCATTTGTAGTACTAGTTTTGAAAGCAACAGTTTTAATAGCTAGTACTAAAAATTAATAGTGGGAATAACTTAGATGCATTTAGGCTGTTTTTTTAAAAATGAGTGTTGCAGATCATTTGTTCCGGTCTCACAGTTAGGCAAGTTGTGGCTCATAATTCATGATCAATTGAATGTTTCATTTGTCAATTGATCTTATTCATATTTAATTTGATCATAACAGGGTTAAATCTTGTTTTAAAAAGATAATTGTTAATGTTTTATTCAAAGCCTACGTAGGCTCAGAAGAGAATCCACAGTAATGGTCAGTTGAAATATCTTCTTGGTCTACTAATGCATGTGTGGCTGAGACTGTATTGTTTTGTTTTAACCATTGAGCTGGCAGTTTTATCTGCATTCTTCTATTTCCTTTCTCATTCTGTTGCATCTTCATGTTGCACTGTTAATGTCTACATGAGAAAAACATGTTATGCAGAAACACAATTGCAATTGTAAGAATTTTGGTTTTCACAAACCTAAGCCATGAGACCTCGGTGAGTACTACTTGACTCTCATTTCCAGTCACATACTAACTGTGCAAGTAGCAAGCAGTATTTGAGAGTAGCTTCACTGCACATAAATGTCATCCACTTAAAGCCTTTTTGTCTCCTTTTCCACAGCTTGTAGATAAAGTTGGAGAAAGCAACAACATGGTATAATGGCGAGAGGGTGGAAGACTGATCTAAACTTTTACTGTATTATTTATAAAATCCCTTTGAAGAACACTCAGCACAAAGATTAAGTTGTGTACAAAGGAAAAAGCTTGTTACATTCTTTACATAACAGTTTAATTTAAAATGTATAGTCAACAAATATACATTAGAAAAGAAGCTCAGCAAGTATGCTTCTAGGAAAGTAACTCCAGAGTTCGGGAAGTAAACTGAAGAGGGGAAAGTCATGGAAGAACCCGTGTTACACAACTGTTCAAGACTATCTTTGTTGGTTTTGGAAAACATGCTAGAGGCAATGAACCCTTGTGGAATTAGCGACGCCTGTTCTTTACCTCCTTATTTTGAAGGTGCAGTAGAGCAAACAGGCCTACATTTTTAAGGGTGACCCAAATTTACCCAACCCTCTGCTTGCTATCCTCAGAGTGCAAAAAATCAAACAGAAAACTTCTTGTGTAACAAGAGATGCATCTTTGCATGAAGGTTAAGATGACTATTCATCTCTAAGTGTATTATGACAATAAAAAAGGAAACCCTACACAGTTCTGTTGTAAACATTTTTGTAAATATGTGGCTGAAATACAGCATTGTTATCTTAATGTTTCAAAGCCAACTGTTAGTTGATTGTATTTGCTTTCCGTTTCGGAATATGCAAAAGGTCAATCTTTAATAATTTTGGTCTTAAATGTTGGTTCTGAACATGTAGAGCTCAGTGGGGAACTCTGGAAGCTGACTTGCAGTCCTTCCAGGTTGCTCTCTTTGAGCCATGTTACATGTGCATTCTGATGAGAATGTAGCCCCTTGTCACTAACATGAAAACTTTGTGAAATATGCTTAGTTCAAAAAACTGCATTAGGTTGAGGTGCTGATGTGAACCCTGTGACATGTAACTTATCTGAATTTCGAGCTTTGTTTTTAAACAGTTTTGAAACTAAGCTTTCTTTGTTTACTCTGGAACTACAAATTGACTTTTATTTTTCGGTAATAAATGGAAACCTGAAGTTCTGTGTATGTGAGTCTCTGGGGAGAAAACGGAGTGACTGGGGCTGACTAAAGATCAAGTGCCAATCTCCATGTGTTTGTAACTTGTTACTGGGTTACTGGTTATCTTCAAACAACTCTTGGTTACAGCAATAGCTTTATTGTTACAGAGGATTCTAACGTGGGATAACTGTCCTCTCCTAATGCACATGTCCCATTTCTGCTTCTGTTGCAATGTTAAAGGTTGTGCATTTTCAATAGTTTTACAGTGTCCTCACCTAACAAACCGTGCTTGTTCAGTGAATTGTGTTTGTGCAGGCCGGGTGGGGGGGTTCTGTTGTGTTTCACTTTCTTTCCCCTTTCATGTATTCCTGAAACAATTACCCAATGTAGTATTAAAAGTAGCTATGTAGCCTAAAGGTCCACTGACTGGGGTTTTTTTTGTTTGTTTGTTTTTTTCTTTATTATGCAGTTAAAATTGGAATTTTCCAAAGTAAGTTCTAAATTAAAAAAAATCCTCATCTACCAACCCTTTTGAAAGTTGCTCTGAAGTTGACTTGTATAAAACATGGGGCTTTTTCATTGCAACTGTATAAATAGCCACAATCCACTATTATGAATATTTAATTTGCTTCCTTGTAAAAAGGCACACAAATGATTCAGGAAAAAAACCCAACCCAACCTGTTATTTTTACAATTAATAACATCTGAAAAATCAGTGGGTTTGTTTTATAAATGACCAAAAATGGCTATATTTGCTTGATGGCATGACATTACAGTTTGAAGACAGGAGTAAATATGACTTGTGGGCTCTACCTCAAGAGATAAACCATTTTAGATAACCTAATTTAACTGCTCCTATAGCTCTGTTGTGTGTTACAATGACTAGAGAATACTACTACAGCAGCTTAGCCAATTTGTCCTGTTTGCTGTGGTAGGGCACTAGTTGTGCTGTGGGAACCAACTGCTGTCTCAAGCAGTGTTCATCATTTACCTTAGAAATCAGCTATCTGAAGGTTTTTGTTCTTCTGTCTTGAAAAATAATGTGATGGAAAAGGTGGATTGCACCCCATGACTGTGGATTTCTGGCTGCAGCAATTTGCTCGGTAAGCTGAAGTACCTTCATCACCAACAAAGCTGATGATGTTTTTGGAGGTTGTTAATGTGTTGCTGTGGATGATCTTTTGCCTCTCTGAAAAGCTGGGGTATAGGCAAACCATCTCATTTATATTTAACTCGTTTTAAATCAAAAGTCATTTTTTTGTCACATGTGAACTGTTGTGAAAAGCATCTGAGGGAACAGAATTGTATGTTGAATTTAACATAGTCTATCCCTCAAGGTAACGTCTTTCAGATGGTTTTGCCAAGATAAATGTGGGTGGCAGCAAAGGTCAAAACAACTTAGCCTTAAAGTGTTTCTGTCCTTGTAAAAATATCTCTAACAGAAACATGTTTTGGAATGTTTCCCGTTTTAAATGTAATTTATAATTGCTGCTTTAAAACTCCTAAGGATGGCTCTTATTCTGAGAAAATGAATTCTGTAAATATCCTTGTCATACCTTGAATAAATGGGTACCTTTTTCTATAATTTGTCTTTGTGTCTTTGTGTGCACATTTTAAGAAAGTCCATTGACAAGTTTTCCTTTCAGAGGGTCAGAAGTACAAGCTGTTACTGCTTGGCTGTCTTACACTGTTGTGACTTTTCAAGTAAATAGGGGCTTGGATTAATCTTAAATGGAAAGGTTTTCTCCCTTTTTTACAGCAAACTTTTTACATCAGCACCCCCTAGTTTTTCAAGTTCTAGTTTCAGACACAGCACAACAAAATATGAAATTTCAATTATGTGGGAAACTACTTCATTTTTTTCTGAGGAAATAATGGAAACTCAGGAGAAAAAGCATGTACCTAGATCTTGGTGCAGGTTTTTAGTCTAGTTCAAGGATATGACCATGAGTTCCCTGTGTCTTAGAAAGCAGTCTGATAAGCAGGTTTACCAATTCCATGCTGCTCTGCAAGCTTATGGGGGGTGAGTTGTTGAGGATTTTCAGAGCCAGGAGAGCTGCAAAGCTTTGAACTGGTTGTTGAGGTGTTGCATTGGTGCTACATATTAGTTAGTACCCAAAAACTTAACTTGATCAAAGTTGCTTGTATAGTAAGAATTCAAAAGAACTGGTACTTCCTAATTTGAAAGGAAAAAAAAAAAACCCACAGCAATGTGTGGTTACCTTTGTTAAACTAGGAGAGGTATAATTTTAATCTGTATGTAGCTCTTGGCCAGTTACTTCCAGCGACTAGTTGCCATTCATTAACCAGGAATACTTTGGCTTTTTTACTGCTCACAGTGTGCCATATTTGGGAAACAAATGATATCAACTCTATATCATACCATATAGAATCTGTCAAAAGCAGAGTAAAGAAAGGAATCTTGTCCCTGTGACAGATGTCAAAATGAAGGTTTTATGGGATAACTTTGAATTGTTTACTCACCAAATTTCAAGGCACAGACTCATCTACTTGTTGTCTTTCTGGACTACTGATTATCCGTCAGGCGGGAGAGTAGAGTCCATATCCTCAAACCAAATGTCTGTTTCTCAGCTGTCTCTTCAGAGGTCACTGCTAGCCCTTGGACTCCCATCTCTGCTGCTTTGGCTGCCACACCAGAGGCTCACTTTGGCTGTTGTACCCTTCAGACTGCCAGTATCAGCTGTGACATCACTGGCATGTCATTACCAGACTGATTTACCAGCAGAACTTGGCCCTTGTGGCCCATTTGTTCTGAGCTCTGCTCCTCTAGTATTGATCTTCGCACATTAAAGCCTCCTCTTATAGGACTTGGATGTCATGCTCAGCCCACCAAAGAGATTCTGCAGCTGCTGTAATCCCTTGCCAAGCCTAATACACAATTACATGCTAAACCATCCTCCTCAAACATACAACAATTTGCAGGAAAACTACATGGCTACTGTGGGGTAATTTGGTGTGGAATTCCTTATCTCAGATGAAGTATTATGACTGATAACCTGGGATATGGAGCAACATCTATTTATAGGAATGCATTTATGTGTGGCTATCAGTCATTAATGGTAGCTTAATTAACATTTTTACCTGATGAAGTAGTGCATGCCCAAAAACGTGCTTGCCAAAAAGCATCTGTGCTGCTGTAATGCTTTCTAGCAGACACTGTTTTCCGCTGAGTACTCCTTTTCCAGGAAACGTGGTATCTTATCTTTGGGGTATCTTATTGCTCACAGAAGCATTGGATTCATAGCTGAGCTCCACAGGACGTGGTGGTCCCACAGTCAGCAGGAGGAGACCCGAGGAAGCAAAATTCCCGGGGTCAGGAATGGCAGGAGGGCTCGGGGCGTCACCAGCTCCCTGGGAGCACCAGCATGGAGCCCATGTCCCTGCAAAACCTGGGCAGGAGGGTCAAGTGGTGATGTCTCAAGCAAAACATATCTTTAATCATCTTCCTTTTCAATCAGCCCCAGCACACACTAACAGCTCCAAGTCCTGTTGCTGGTAAGTGGGACCTGGAAAAGAGCTTGAAATTTCCTGACTGGTTTTTTGGTTGTTTTGTTTTGTTTTTTGGGTTTTTTGTTTGGGTTGTTTTTTGTTTGTTTGTTTGGGGTTTTTTGTGCACTTCTTTTTGCAGTCTTTTTAGGCTTGATTTAATTTAGACTGGGGAACCGCAGTGTAGCTTTAGAGCACAAAGAGGATGTTGAGCTTTTTATAGAGCACCGTCAGAGCTGAAACGCTTAACATTAGCCCCTCTCTGGGCTGGCAGGGTTTGAAGCAGCCGAGTTGTACTCGGGAGGTTGGGAAAGCAGGCTCTCCGCTTTGGCACAGCCCGGCTGCTTCACTGCCTCCTTTTCTCCAGGCACTCCAGAGCTATCCCAGTAACACCAGAGAAATCAAGAGTTCATGTTGATTCCTACAATTTAATTCTTCTACTTGGAAATAAAAGGCCTTTTTTGACTTAAATGTTTTACACCACCAAACCCACACACCTCTTAGGTCAGTCTTTAAATATTGATTTTCTTTTTATAATGAAACCAAGCAGTTCTACATTGAATCTTCCAGATGCTCCAGCTGAATGGCTTTTCATTAATTTTCAAACTTCCTGATGCAAAGAAGAGTAACAAACCTGGTGAAGGATCTGGAGCACAAGTCCTCTGAGAAGCATCTAAGGGATATGGGGTGTTCAGCCTGGAGAAAAGGAGGCTCAGGGGAGACCTTATCACTCGCTACAAGTCCCTGACAGGAAGGTGTAGCCAGATAAGGGTTGGGATCTGCTCCCAGGCAACCAGCAAAAGGACAGGAGGAAATGGCCTCAAGCCACACCAGAGCAGAGTTAGGTTGAACACTAGGCAGAAATTCTTCACTGAAAAATTGATGAGACAATGGAATGGGCTGCCAAGGAAAGTGATGGTGTCACCATCTCTGGCGAGATTTAAAACAAGTGTGGATGTGGCTCTCAGGGACATGGTTTAGTGGTGGGCTTGGAAGTGTGGGGTAATGGTTGGACTCAATGATCTTAAGGGTCTTATCCCACCTAAATAGTTCTATCACTCTATGAACTTGAGTGGAGATTTATCCTCCACTTGCTTCTTCCCCCTCAGCTGCACAAAACATGGAGTGTTTCCACACTCTCACTTCTCTGCCCGCCTTTAAGGAGGGCTGAGTGGGGGACAAAAACACCTTTGGGAGTAACTTTGGATGGGGAAAATGGGCTAGCAAGGAATCCTGGTGCTCCCTTTAAGAGGTGAATGAGGGGGTGGATTTCGATGAGAGCTCAGGATTCACAGCAGCACGGCGCTAAAGCCTGGAACAGAGCGGGCTGGGGTGGGATAGGACCCTGCTGCTCACCCTGCTCCACGCCCAGCTCTGGAGCACCTGAACTCCTTTAAAAGCCTTTTGAAGATGTGACTCGAAGGAAGCCTGTGCCGTCCT
Source organism: Sylvia atricapilla (assembly GCF_009819655.1). Taxonomy (NCBI): domain Eukaryota; kingdom Metazoa; phylum Chordata; class Aves; order Passeriformes; family Sylviidae; genus Sylvia; species Sylvia atricapilla. Next base: position 51,935,366 of record NC_089144.1, on the reverse strand, counting down.
CGCAGGGCTGGGAGCACTGGGGTGAGGCAGGTGCAGCCACCCAGAACCTTCTGGAAGCGCCCCAGGAGGCAGAGGTGAGGTGAGCGCTGGAAAACTGAGGGCTGGAAGAAATGTTGAAAACAAACTCTGTTCTTGGTTAGTTCCCGGAGCTCGATGTTCTTCTTGCCTCTCCGGGCAGAAATAAATGACACGTTCACAAAGTGCTTGTTTAGGAGGAATGTGTAAAATGCTGTTTCCCTCAGAGGGTGGGAATGAAAGGGGAGGGAGATGTGTTTATTTGGTTCCAATTACCCTGGCGCATGCAGGCCTTTTCCTTTCAGCCTTTTTCTCAGCATTTCCCTGGTTGTCAGATGTTGTGTGGCTGCTTTCCCTTTTATCTCCTCTCCCGACTCTTGGTCTGTACTGTTTCTTTCTGTGAGGGTTAATTGTGCAGCCCGCGCTCTTTGTGAGGGCGCCAGCTGAGGCGCTTTCCGCCCCTCAGCATCTCCGACAAATCGCTTCCTACTCTCGGGCTTTTTATCTGGGGATTTTACACCCAGATCACTCGCTAGCTAATGGGCTCTACAGCAGAGCCCGCACACAGCGGGGCTGCCTAGGAGGTGGGAAAAAACGAGAGGGTGGAAGCGAGGAAGCTGAGCGCCGGGAGAAGGTGCTGCCCCGAAAAGGATCTTGCTGATCTGAAAACCACATCCCCCGAGACCCTGCATCCCACTCGAGCCCTTCCACGAGCAGACACACCATGCTGCTTTCATCTGCCTGTTTCTGCAAACAAGCCTTTCCCCTCCTTTTCCAAAATGAAGAGCGGTAATTGTAGCCATCAGCTTCTCCTATCGTTGTTGTAGTCCCAAATGACAGAATTTTACAGAATTTACAGAATGACGAGGTTGGAAGAGACCTCCAAGGCTGAGTCCAACCCATGTGGCCAGTCTTTAAAGGACTTCTCCTTCCCCAAAATAAAAACGATTTTAAAAATCATCCCACCCTAACATATCTGAACACATATATGTGTATAATTGCATAATACTTCATATATACATGTAATAATTACAAAACTTTTTCTTTTCTGTTAGGAAATTTCCACAGCACCAGCCTGATTCTTGGCCAAAGGTTTGTCTTTCCTTCACTTTAAAAGCTTTCCACAACTATGTTCCCACGTCTGCAAGGCAGCTATATGGAAATCTTGTACTCCAATTACCTTCTTAATAATTTTTAAGAGCTTTAGTTTTGTGTCTGAAATCAGACACAGGTTTTCCCTGAAGAATATTGTAGATGAAAGTTGATGCTTCCTTATTTTAAATATTTGTGCCAATGCACTTATATGGAGTCATAGAAACTATGCAAGATTGAGTTTTAGTAAAAAAGCTAACGTAGAAATAAAGCATGTCACAAAGATCAACACATAACATTCTGGTATTTCTGGAAGAGATACAATTATTTTTTTCAAATAGCTTTGCAACACATTTTGAAAAGGCTTATATTACACAGTGCTTTGAAAGTTTTAAAAGACCAGGATCAAACTGAAGCACAGACTTTGTCTAAGTGATACTGTTTAATTGAATCAAATTTGGTTTCTCATTTTCCTACAGGAAGTTGTCATGCCATTTCAGAAGAAAATAGAAAATCACAGAATCCTAGCTTTCTCTTACATGGAAAACCTGGTTTCTACCTATCTTTTCCCTCTCCTCTTCAGAAGATACAACCAGGGTTGTAGAGGAAACCTTGGAAAGAGTATTGAGAAGGGTTTGTGCTCTTTACTCTAATAGAATTATAGAACTACAAGCTTCCTCTTTCAATACTTCCCATTTGGTTTTATGTCAGACTGCCTTTTGATTTCCACAGTAGTTCCTCATATTTCAGTGGCTTAAAGGTGAATTTATTCGGATCTGATTTGGAAAATGTGTGTGACTCAAATTCTTCACCTCGACAATACCCACAGCTTGTGGAAACACTTTGGACTTGGAGCATATAAATTACCTTATTCTCTCATATATGTGAAAAATTTACTTATTAAAACTTCTAAAGTTTAACAGTGCTGTCAAGCGTTCACAAAATTCTTGGTGTTAATGGAAAAACTGGTGTTGAAATGAATAATGTTTTATGAAAATTAAATATTCAGAGTGTAGAAAATGTGATTTCTTACTGGATGGATCAATGCAACAGAGTGAATCACTAGAGGTAGAGATCTAATGTCCTTTGCCTTGTAACTTCTGGAGTGTTACATAAAGAGCTGTAACTAGACTGAGGTAATGCAAGTTATCCCTGCAAAAATACATCTATATATGGCACATTTACTAATGGCAACTTCAGGTTTGTGGATGTTGCAGCAAGACATAACATTTAAAGTAAGTTCTGCAGCTTCTCAGAGTTTTAGTCTTTTTCTGACTTTTAGTTGCACGCTCACAGCCAGCTTAGCTTGAAATAAAAGCAAAAGATCAATAGAAAGATATCTTTTTTTAAAACATATCCTAGATATGTAATAAATGGTGGTTTGGCTTTGCACAAATCCTCTATATAGTTCAGATAATATTTCTTCTTTCCCTGTCGTTCTCCTATTTCTTAGTTCTGCCGCCGGCCATGGATTCTGCTCTGTACCTCAGTAGTTGGCAGCAGTTTCAGGATAACTTGAAACATATCTCTGTGGTGGAGCATGTTGCAGAGAATTTAGGTAAAAGGCTGATTGTTCAGACTGGTAAACTGAGCTGTGGAAGCAGTCAAACTGCACTCAGTTTTTTTTTTCGGGGAGAGGTGGGGTTTTTTTTTTGTTTTTTTTTTTTTTTTTTTTTTTTTTTTTTTTGTTTTTTTTTTTTTGTTTTTTTTTTTGTTTTTTTTTTTTTTGGTTTGGTTGGTTTTTTGGGGGGGTTGTTTGTTTTTGTTTTTGGGGGCGATTCGGGTTTTGCTGTTTGTTTTTTTGGGGTGTTTGTTTTTTGTTTATTTGTGGGGGGTTTTTGGGGTTTTTTGTGTGGGTTTTTTTGTGTGGTGTTGGGGGTTTTTTGGTGTGATTTTTTTTTTTTTTTTTTTTGAGGGATTCAGGGTACTGAAGTGAGTCTGGAGAAAATGTACAACCTGTAACAAGAAATGCCAAAAGATATATGGATAAATGCCATTGAGAGGCAGACTCAGCAGCATGACTTTTCTGAAAGGAAATCCTGAGCTGTCTATCTATAAACTTCTTCAAAGGAAGTAAAGGTCCAATGGATACAATCGAATTGGATTTCCAAAGCATTTGATGATTGTCTTAGCAAAGACTCATATAGAGAATGGTGCTTTTATGGTTGTTCTCTTTAATTGGGTAGAGATAAACAGAAGAGAAAGTCTGTAATTGAGAAAGGGGAAATTGAGGCAAACAGAGAAAGGACCAGATTTGCTGATCAGACTTAATGCCTTCAGGGTAAGGGTGTTAAAACAATTCAGCCAAACTCGGGCTGTCTGCAGCAGGACCTTATGAAACTGAATACACAGTTGTAAAATAACATATAATAATGTCTATGAGTATAAAATTATGGCAAATAAAAAAAAAAAGCTAAATTTATATAAATGGGTGGGTTAGGAATGAAGTGTTGCCTTTCAGCAGAGAAATCTTAGAATTAGTAGTTCAGTAATACATTGGTTCACTTTAGTGCTCATGAACAGTTCAAATAGGAAATAGAATTATAATGAAAAAGAAATAGAGGAGGAAAAAAAGGCAAATTAAAAGTAATATGATGACCTGCTTCTTGAGAGTGTTTCTAGCTCCTGTCCCCATCCTAAATCAAGGATGATCAAGGTTATTGAACTGTTCTATGTAAACAAAGATTAGAACTCCTCATCTGGAGAAAGGAAATGGCTGACAGAGGATTCAACAGTTGCCTGTAAAATCCCAAATTACACAGAGGGGTAAAATGCTCTTCATTTGTGTTTACAGTCTATCAATGTCAGAAAAATGTAGAATGATGTGAAGTCTTCAAGTAGCAAATTCAAAGTAAAGCAAAGTTACGAGTTTTTCCACCGAACAGAGCTAAACTGTGGAACTGATGAGCACAAGATCTGAAAGATATCAAATTTTATGTAGGTTCAAGGAACAAATTAATAGAACAAAAGCCACAAGGAGCTGTTAAGCCGAGAGAATTCATCTTTCAAGAAGTTGATACAAATCCTTTGAGGATAAGTGTATTGTGGAAAGAGTACATGGAGCAAAGTGCCTCTATGTGCTTATTCTCTTCTTGAAACTCTCCTGCAGGCATTATTATAGTGTATTGTCAGTGACAGGATATTGAATTAAATTGGACCCTTGGCCTGACCCAGGCTGGCTGTTCCTGTGTTGTGGTTGAAACCTGGAGATAACTCGTTGTGAATGGATTGAATTGTTCTCATGAGGACTGGGTAGTACTGCCCTGATGATGAGTTGTGCCTGCCTGAAGTTTCTTTGCTGCTTTCTCTGCCTCCTGTTTTTTTTTGTTCCGTCTTTCTCCTCTCCTGAACAGCTGCTGAAACATCACTGTTCTTGGGGTAGTGCTGCTTACCTGTGTTCTTAGGAATCCAAATGCTTGTAAATCCACTAAATAGCCTTTTTTTTTTTTTTTTTCTTCTTTTACCTGGCTGAAGAGCAGCAGAAACAAAAATCTGCTTATGTAACCAATCTCTGGCACTGTACAACAGAGAATAATTCATGTACATCGTGCAAAGCAGAACTTGGCACTTCTGACAGTCACACTGAGATGAACGACTTCCTACAACAACTCCAAAGGAGATCAGAAGGGGAACATGTACAAAAACATTAATAAAGGAAGGAAAGACTTAAACATAAAATCACTTAAGATGAAGCGAGCACTTTGTGAACATTACAGTAGCATTTTCTCTGAAAAATAATTTGGTTTTTTTTAATTGTAATTATTATTATTTCACAGGCACGGGTCGAAGCAACACAGTGGACAAGCTGCAATATTTATTCTTTTGTCTTCGAGTGCTGGTCAGCTGCCTGCCAGGTACCAGAACCGGGAGGTGAGGCAGGACTGGTGGCTCACGGCGTGCAGAGCTGCGCAGGTACATCTCAGACCTTCAGCATGGTCTGGGGGCACGGGTGAGCAGGGAAACATCTGGCAGCCCACTAATTCCAAACAAATGGGTCGGGGGAGGACACACTAAACGCCAGCCGCGCTGGGAGCCGTGGCGAGGGGAAACAGGGAAGAGCTGGTGATGGGAGGGATAACTGTGATGTTGGTGTGTCAGCCGAGTCGGACGCGAGACGGAGGAAATGACTCAGAAAACGATGAGCTGGTTAATGCTGGCTGAGGAGAACGTGTCGCCCTCGGTTTGAATTACGGCACAAGCACCGAATTGTCTCCTCTCGGCCGGCGGCGGGGCCATTTTAGGGCCGGGGTGACCCTGCCCTGCAGCAAAGGTGCCGCTTCCGTCGAGGGTTCTGCGGGCGGGGAGCGGTGTGTGCGCCGGGAGCGGCGGGGCGGGGCGGCCCCCAGCCCCTCGCCGAGCTCCGGGCGCCCGCCGTGCGCGCCGCCCTCGCCGCTGATGCAATCCGAGCCGCCACCCGGCAGCAGCCCCGGCAGTCCCGGCAGCAGCCCCGGCCGGCCCCGGTCCCGCCGCCGCTGTATCCGCCGCCGGAGCTCGGCTCCATCCCGCCGAGAGCCCGGCAGGAACATCATCATCACCTCTGCCTGCCAGCATGATGAAGGTAAGCGGAGCGGGTTTCCTGCCCAAATCCGCTCGTGCATCCTTCCGGCGGTGCGGAGCGGCGGAGGGGCTTTCTGCTTGGCAAATCTGTAGGTCGCCGATTTGTGTTAAGAGATTTTAGTGCCCCGGTTTATTGTGCTTTGCGAAGGGGATTTTCTGTTCCCGCCGGATTTGTTGTTCTACATTCAGGGGCAGATTGTGTGTGATTTTACACTCTTTCCTTGCTCTTTCATTGCAGACAGCATGTGTGGTAAAGAAATTAATGGGGGGGGGGGGGGGGGGGGGGGGAATGGAGAAGGGGGAAGTGTATGATTTCCTTTGGGGTGAATTTCTTGTGTTATAGGACTCTCAATGATTAAGAAAACCACACAAAACTAACAAAAAACCAAGATACCAAAAGCCTGCAAAGGTAGGGTCTCTTGGCAGGCAAGCCTTTTTGTGCCTGTGAGTTTATTAAAGCTCTTATGTCTGCCCTTGTACTAAAATAGCTGTGGGTAAAGTCCAGTAACATGTGCTTAGAGGTTTTGAGTAATTTCAGAAGTAACTTTAAATAATGCAAGAGGAGTTGTCGGTAGCAAACACTATTAAACGTGGCAGGTGAGCATCTGTGGGCACTGTCCTTTTATAAATGTCATGTTTATGTTCTTCGGCTTAGTGACCTGACCTGGGGATTAAAAAGAAGTCTTCCTGGTCAAGGCAAAGGGCATGGAGTTAAAGCGCGGGTGCTATTCACCTTAGACCAGGGGAACATCACAGCCACGTTGCACCCTCTGGAACAGCTGCACTAATACTTGCGTTTTGAGGAAGGTCTGTCCTGGGCTGACTGGGAACTGCACAGCTGCAGTCCTCATGCCAAGGTAACAGCTGAGGAAAACCACGGCTCAGTTATTTGCCTTCCTTGGGTCACTTTAGCAGAGAGCACAGCAGGTATGTGACTGGCAGGTGTCTCCCTAGCTCCTCTCTGCTGCTGATGCCAAGTGTGCCTCACACTCAGCAATGTTGTCCCCTGGGTGGCTCTGGCAGTGGTGCAGTTTCTACTCATGGTGGCAGGGCTGGGATGGAGGAGCCTTGGGATGCTGCCATAGCCCCGTTTGCCCTCCCTGCAGCGGAGAGTGGCAGACCAGCCATGGCAGAAACTGGTCTGAAACTACTCCGGGAAAATACCCAAGCTCTCCCAGCCACAGTGCTCAGAGACAGAGTGGTGCGTCTCAAGGAAGGAGCAGACTGTCTTGTTTTATATCACTTCTGATGTACCTGTTGTGTATCAAGGAAAAAGCACAGGGCTCCTTCAGCACCTGTCAGGAATAGTCTGGCATGGCCTTAGAAAAAAACCCGAGTAACAGGGAAACCACAGACCTACCAACTTGTCTGCTCAAAGCAGCACTGACTTCTCATTGGGTTCTTCTCACCTGTGCAAACCCGACCTTCGCTTCATCTTTTTTACTGTAGAAGACATTTAAGAAAGTAGTAGCTACAGCACTAAAAGGACGCTCTTGCCACTTGGAAGTGATGTGGCCTTGGCAAGTCAGTGCTGTCTGAGCCCTTTACCCTTTATTTGCCTCATCTGTTCAGACTGTCAGCTCTCCAGGGTTCTGGCTGTCACCATGTGTTTGTAGAGCATTTATCAAAGGTACAGAAAATGACGATTTGATTATCACCATACTATGTAAAACTGATACATTTATAAATACGTAATCAACAGCATTATTCCACCTCCTTATTCCTTCATCTCTCCCTTTATGATTCCTGTGTTTAATAACAGCCCTCCATTTTTCCCTGAACTATTTCCAGCTCAACCACAACCCTCCCTTTCTGTCCTGTTTAAAGTAATGTATAAAAAATGAATTATGCCTCCAGTTTCTGCAGTCTCTGCCTTGTCCACCTAATGCACTGATTGTTACTGACAGGCCTAGCACTTGTGTGTGATTCAGTGGATATGCTGATTTTTTTTTTTTTTTCCCATGGAAACTGAGCATTGAAATATGCTGCAAAGGCATAGGTAAAAGAGAAGATTGCAAAGTCAGAGGTAGCTTTAATGCAACTGATATCTTGTTAAAATAGTCCGTATCCTTTGTTTAATTAGATAGATGAAAATAGTTCAGATGGATTTCATTAGTCATTAATTTATCCCTGGGAGGATAATGTTAGGAAGGAGATAAATCAGTTAATTAACTGTGTAAACACTCAGGTGCTCTGCATTTATTCGGGCATTTTAAAACAATTAGGAGACATGGGCATGGTAAAGAATTGGAACAGACATTTGCATCGCTTCTCTGTGTTATGCCATTTTCTTAAATGAATAATCATAGCTGAATGCATAATGCTGAAAATTACCCATCATTTTGAGGACAGGACCTTCAGTGCCAGAATGAAGGAGCCAAGCAGCAAATTCTCTCTGTAAAATTTGCACAATCAGCCTTCTTAGGCCACAGATGTGAGGGCTGGCACGTTAATGTCGCCACAGTGACACATCACGTTCTTTGCTGCTGGATAAGCTCATCAGGCAGCTCTATGAGCTCAAGGCACTCTGTACTGATTGTGGCTTTTGGTAATGAATTGTGCCTACCCACATTCCACGATGGCTGTAGTGGAGAGATTAAATGCCCAAACTTCATCATAAAAGTCTGACTTTAGGTGGTAGTTGAGCATAAATCAAAGTAGTATGTGACCCTAATATGTTCACAGTCACATCTGTGTTGCCTCCCATTCTAACACAGGATGAAGTGAATGGGTGGCCCCATTTACCTTGGAAACAACCTCATTATTTTATGGCTTTATACATTAAAGGTCAAGGTAAAATTACATCATAAAATAGAGCACCTGTTGCAGAAGGGCAATTTAGGAAGTATTGCCATATGCTGTTGCAGAGGAAACACCAGTGTTATGCTTATGGAAAGCACCCTTTGGTGTACGTCAGAGCATCCAAAAGTTAACATGAGAGTAATTGAAACTATCTTAAAAAATGATCAATAAGTTTTACCCATCTAAGGGTTTTTTTTGTGCATCTTGGCCCATAGTTCATTACTAGTTTTGCAAACTAATGTATAATCATTCCAACCGAGTTACCCATTTACTTTTTCCCTTGAGGTCTGCAGTTGTTCTGAGTTTTATTTTAGAGTATACCTGAAGCAGTAATACAGGGCAGCATATAACTTCTCAGCGGGGACACAGTTACTGCTAATTCAGTTGCCTATTAGAGCATGTCACACACCATATCGATAAAAACATTCCTAGTAACCATGGAAAATTGTTTCTCCTGGTATACAAATAGGGTTTAATTCCACAAGGTTCTGATTAGAATAATTTCCAGTAGGATTCAGAGACATCACTGCTACACAGATCATGTCCTCTGTTTATTTCATTTAGACTGTTACGTTAAGAGTCATCACTTCTGTAATAAGTGTTTGAATTTCATCACACCTACTGAGAATGAAATTCTTTAAACCTTTGACACTGAGACTTTGAAAGAACGGAGTGTGTTCAGTCTGGAGAAGGCTCTGGAATGCAGCCTTCCACAACCTGGAGGAAAATGATGGAGATGGGGCCAGGCTCAGCAGTGCTGTATGGCAGGAGGACAAGAGATGATGCATTGCCTGAAACAAAAGATGTTCAGATGGTGTGTAAGGAAAAAATTCTCTCCACAGCACAGTTGGGAGATGGGCTACCAAGAGAGACTCTGCAGTTTCCATCCTTGGGAGCTCTCAAGACCCAGATGGATCAAGCCTTAGAAACCCGGTCTGAGCTCAGAACCTACCCTGCTTTGAGCAGGAGGTTGAATTAAAGACATCCTGAAGTCCCTTCCAGCCTGGATTTTCCTGTGGTCCTAAGAAAAAGCTTACAAACTATTTTTTTAATCTAGTGTTTGTTTTTGACACACCCAGTGGTGTGGACCAGCACATATTTTTGTCCAGAGCCCTGAGTGCTTGCCTTTTAACAGCACAAAAAAATCTGTGTAAAGGTGGTGTTTAAAGTCACCACTGTAGGCAAATTTCTTTGCAGAAGGTGTATTCTTTACCATGTCAGTGTAGTTGTATTATTTTCTTTGAGGAAGTCCATGTGCTTAACAGAAGAGGTAAGCTATAAAGAAGAGGTTAAAATATAAAGCACTGAATAAAAGGAGATATTTTGATTTGCAGGAATGTGAACTTGAAATTGCTGCATCTGAAATACAATCTATTAAGGTTACCACAGGCAATTGCTATTCTACTCTTCTCAAGTGGTACAATTGCTTATCATCATGCAATTAGGTAGTCCACTAAAACCAGCAGTAACAATACAGTTTCTTTTGATGCCAGAGTTTCTCAACCTTCATTAAAATAAAGGAAATTATTAATCAAATACTATGGAAAAGAAACTTCAGGTGTTAACATTTGCTTATGAAGTTGTCCTCAGCATAGCTGTCAGGCCAGTTGCTAAGTAAGTTTCTTACCAGATGCACGATTGCAGGTTTTTACTTCCCTGATTTTAAAGTTTGAAGAAACTAGTGGAAGTTTTTCATCCTGGATGAAGAAAAGTGTAAGTATTTTTAATAGGCTCTATAGTTCATAGTTTATTTGTTATAAACTATCTTCAATCTTCTTTTGTTATAAACTAAATTAAATTTATAGTTCATGGTACGATAACTATTTTTGAGAAGAGAACATCAAGATTTATTACCAAATTAACATCACCCCAGTCCTTCTGAATTCTGCCCTGTGGCAAGGCTTGCTTAAAATTTGACAAACCCTTTTCTAATTGCTAGAAAGTATTGCCTGAAATACAGAGGGTAGAAAAATTAATTAGCATGAAATAAAGTCTTAGCTCATTAGCTGTTATTCCCTGTAGTAGCTACACAGGCACAGTTTTTTCCACAGTTGTACAGCTGCATGTGTAATGCATGCAGAAAAAAAGCATAATTGTATCCCATGCTCATATAGTTGAGGCATTCATCCATCATGTCATCTGTATCGTAATATTATCCTTTGTCTTTCAACAGATTTTCAGAGACCATTTTGGCATCTACAGTTTTGATTCTCTTCTTGACACCTGAAGAAAGAAGTTCAGTAACTGCATTCTTTTCTGGATGTTCACTAGCTGAAAATTAGCACTTACAATTGTTTTCTTAAAGTGTTGTGCTGTAGCCAGCAATGTTTTCGTCGTGTTAATTGGGCAAAATATTTTTTAGAGCATTCATATAAAGGGAATGTTCTGTGCTGCCATTTCCAGGAGAACTGGATTTCAGCAGTGGGCAAATCAGATGCAATTCTGAACTTTAGAGGTGCTTAAGATTAGCTTCATACATTCTAAAATGTGAAAAACATTAATGTTCATGTGATTGAAGCCTCACAGACCCCTTTGTACATGTTATAAATGAGTCATTTGTCAATTTAGATTTGTGGAGCTGAGCAGGAATGTTTGATCATTGATACAGATGTTGAATTGTAGGAGGACAAGCCTACATTACTCGTCATAGGCCAGTTTATTGTCTTCGTTTCCAGTGTCCATTTCTTGCCGTTTCAAAGCTGTCATGTTTCAAATAGAGACCGCATCACTCCTGATTTATGTTTGTTATAGCTTCAACCATGCTGTGATTTGGGCAAAGGTCCTCTCTTCGTTTTGTGTACTTCATGTATGCTTAATGCTGACACTTCTACAAATACCTCATCTGTGACCACACTTTTCCAAGGCCACTTTTAATGTGCTGAGTGATATTTGCTCTCAAATTCCCTGGGCAGCATCCAGTTTGCTCTGGGCACTGTCAACAACTGATAGGGGATTTCAGATGAAGGACTTGCTCACGTTGTTTAGAAAGGACACACAGGATAAGGTTAACACAGCTCCAAATTACAGAGTGTTACAATCCATGACTTTTCCCTGTCCTAGAGTTGTTACACAGTTGAATATATATATTACGTAGGTGGGATATCTGGTTCTGTCACTAGTTTGAAATATTTTACCGCTTCTGGGCAGATGGTATGAAGAAAAGCAGCTTCTTCTGGGTCTTATCTTGTTATTGTACCACATTCAAGGGAGTAATGTGTGACAGTGCAGTGATGCTGAGTTGTGCCCCAGCTTTTCCTGGCTTGTTAGTAAGTTTCCATGGAATTATTTACATTTGCTTGGTGTGGTGGATAATGCTATTACCTTCTGTTACGGCCTATGCAACTCATAAAGAATGTAAGCAATTAGTTCTTAGAATATTCTGAGCTGAACATCCTATCATGTAAATATGCTCCCTCTCTGTTCTTACTGGAACGGAACATTATTATAGATGCTGTCCTCAGACAGGTCCCAAAGATTTTCCCCTTGGCTTAGCTCTGTTCTTAGTGCCCTTCACATCAAAAGGAAAGCTTCAATTTCCTTTCTACCTTTGTTGAGCTGTGTCCCAGTTGAAACAAATCAGGGCAGTGTTTGAACACACAGCAAAACAGGTCACAGAGTATAACACAGGCTTTGGGGAGGTCTCGCATTGGTTCAAACCAATTATGCCAGGCTGAAAACCCACTGGAGCTGGTATAGGCAGGTGTTCTGCAGCCATCACCTGTGTGCTGTTAGGCAAGAAACTTAAATAGGTTCTAGCTGTGAGTAATGAACAGCCAAACCCATTTACCCCAGTTCTTCTTCCTTGAGAAGAACTGTGATGGATTTGGTGGGTGTGTTTTAGTTCCTGGGGAGCTGTGCAGAGCCTATTCTGGCAGCCCAGTGAATTCCCTGAAGCAGCTGCCAGGCAGGGTGAAGTGTGCCAACGGGACAATCCATGCCTCGATTTCCTGTTTGTAGAAGGATATTTCTGCCTTCCTTCACCTAGACGTTGTGACTGTAGAGCCAGGCTTCCAGGTCTTAGAAGAGTCCTTTAAAGCTTATAAATAATACAGGTCTTCATTCTTGATCTGGAACAAACAGTTTCCAGCCCACCATCAGAATCCAAGAGAACACAGTATTTGCAGTATTTCTGGAAAGCTTGCTGTCCATCTGGTTTTTTTTGTTGCTTTTTTTTTTTTTTCTCTTCCCCTGTCTTGCATCGTCTGTTTAAAGAGATATAGGATAACTTTAATTCATCTCTTAACAAGACCTACTAGATCACTATGAGCCCTGAAAACTCAAGTCAGGGTACTTCTGCAGCAGTGTGGCCAAATGTTCAGGCAGAGCCCATATCTGGGTGTGCAGGCTCTGCCTGCAAGCAGAAAATGGGGCTTTGCTCAGACATTTGAGAACAACACAGCAGAGAAACACCTTTACAAGGAGCACTCTCTGACTAGTGGAGCAGAGTGTACCTGTAGATTTGAGCCCATTCAGATCCCCAGGTGAGATAGCTGCTGCCATGCCTTATCAGCTTCATCTCTTGGACACTTCACAGACATACCAACCTCATGGGAAACAGGGAATAACAGCCCCTAACAGCCAACACACTGCAGAAAGTCGTGCTTCTTGTGCTTTTCAGCAGTGGCACTTGATAATGGGCTGTGATTAAATAGGCCATGGAAAGTCACCAGGGCTAGTCGTGGTATCAAGCCAGCCTGTGTCAGCCCTTTACACACCAGCAACCACATGTGCGCTTGAATTTGAGAGCCAGCTCTGTAAGTCACAGTTCTGTGATCTCTAGTGGGACTTTGCACAGAGCTTATGGTGAAAAAAGTAACTGCTGCTTCCTCCAAAAGCTGTTCTGTTTTTCTCCTCCACAGGGCTTTTGTTTTCAGTGTGTCATTCATCTTTCCTCAGTGTCTTATGTAAACCTTTATTCCAGTGCAAAATGGACTTAAATGGGACACGGTCTGAGCACTCTGAGAATAGCTACAAATGACCCCTTATACAAGCCAGTGATTCAGGCCTGACCTCATGCTTCTCCTGGTGTTGCTGTAGTTATGAGGGTGCTTGCAAACAGGACTGTGTCCTTAAAAACAGGTTTTTGTCTGCTAGCTTTTTTCTTCAGGCATGTCAGTTCTTATTTTGGAATCCATCACTGTCTCTGCTGTGGTTTGGTTGGGTTTTGTTTCCCCCTAGGAGTTTACAATGATTTATTTGCAATTTACTACAGAGGCTTTGGTCTCCTGCACTAAATTGCTTGCTTCCAGTTCTAAGCCCTCAGTAACTCTTCAGACAATGATTTGATTTGTTTCTGCTCTCTATGCCTTCATGTTATTTATATTTTCATTTGGTAATTGCATAATGCCAATTGCCTTGGTCATCAGCTGCAGAATCTGTGTGGAGTTTCCACTGTCAGGCAATTTCACAAATAAATTGCAAGCTATATTTTATGCATCTTTAAATCAGATCTGTCATTTATCTCTACAGCTGTTTCAGAATAAAAAATATAATCAGTGTAACTGAATCTTCAAGGAAAATAAACAAATTAGTTTTTATTATGCTTAGGCTCATCTTTTCTAGTATAACAGTGCAGTTAAAATCCATCCTGCTTACTTCTACTATAAAATGTTAAAATGGTAATTCTTACAGAATACATGAGGAAAGAGAAATGTTATAGAAAACATAATGAACACAAGCTTGTGATAAAGAGCTAAGCCCTGCTACAAGGCTAGGGGAAAGCATATAATAGCATTTATACCTTTTGTTGTTGCCAGTTTGATGCAAAACCTCTCATATCAAAGAACCATGCTTAAATGCAATAGAACTGTGGTGTCTTTCAGAATTGAATTTATTACAGTGATTGATTTGAGCAATCACTATATCATATAGCCATGAGACAATACCTATTTAGAAAACAGGCAGATGAATTTATAGGTCAACTAGATCCAGCTGGTTGCTTTAACATGTTTTCGTTCATGCCATTCTAGCAAACAATGCACTTGTTAAAAACCTGATTATGCTAGAAGGGACAAACAAACCAACAAAAGAGTCACTTAGAGGCACTGTTCATAGGAGTTAGAGATGAAGGAGCTCCATTAGGTCATCTGTCTCTTCCCTTCATTGTACGAGGCTGTTTTCCTAAATCAGAAGGGAAGAGCCAGTAAACTGTGAAGACACAGGAAATGGCACTGCACAGTGACAGAGCAACAGAAGGGTCATAGGAAGGAAAACAATTAAGAACAGTGTGAGCAGTGAGTTTAGAAATCAAGGTTAAAGCACATTGCACTCAGAGGTCGTTTGTGAAGAGGATTTCTTTAGAGTACTTGCCTATTTCTGCAAAGAAAATAGGAAGGAGAATTGTATGGATGTGTAGGAAATAAAGGCCAAAGTGACTGTTGAATAAAGGGGCACCACACAGAGATTACAGCTGCTTCATGTCCTGTGTTGGATGGGACTGGTGGGAGGCTTTCAGTATTTTTCAGTTAGGATCACACTTCAGACTCCATGGTGTATGGTTGTAATTCACACCTCATGTTGTTTTCTGAAGTGTGTGACAAAATAAATTCAGCCTGAAGATGAACCCTGGTCAGGTTCTCCTTAGGGTTAGTTTCAAGAAATAAATTTGTTTTCTACTTCTGCTGATCTCTTTGTTCCTTTAGGGTTTTTAATAATTCAGCTTGTCAAGCACACATTCTTTTAGAACTTCAGGAGTAGATCTCCTTCATCTTGCCTACTAGCACTGCTGTCTTTCAAGTGAACTGAGACAAGCTTTCTTCTGCGTCAGTTCAGGCATTACTGAACTTACTCAAAAAAATTACATTAGTTCTGTAGGAGATTTTTCACCAGAGTGCTGCTTGCAGTGGCTTTATTTTGCAAACATTATTCTGCATTTATTGTTCTCATGGAACCAAGTTTCTCTGCTTTTACAGATGTGATACAGCTATAAATGTTATTAAACATGAGTCTTGGGTGGACTAGCTGAATGTTTCCACTTCTTGATGGTCTCTGTTATAAGGTTTTTCTAACCAGTAAGTTGTGCTCTTATAATCTGAATTGTGTTTTATTTAACTGTAATAAAAACAGCGATGCTTTTTTTAAAAGGAACATATTTCAGTTTTAGTCAAACGAATTAAACTGGTTTAAATTAAAGCAAATAAACTCCTCCAGTCAGGGATAAGTGCCTGCACAGTTTTTCGGACTAATTTAATTGCAGTCTATTTCAATTCAACCTTATTTCATGCCATACAACCTTCTTGGACATGAAACCTCTTGTATTATCTAAGCCCCAATGCCTTCACTGTGAGGCAAAATTGTTATTAAATAGTGTGGAAGCTTTCTTTTTCTGCTACACTAGTTGCCTTGTGCTTTTCTTTGTTGAATGCTGTCATTGCACAGCCTCTGTTTAACTAATGTTAGTGCCAGCCCAAGGTTGAACAAGCAGCTACAGTAAGGTGTTAATGTCAAGCTGACAAGACATCAGGGAAGATCTATCTAAGGAGGAACAGTCTTAAAAAAATGGATTGGAAGTGCAGAAATTAGCTCTGTAAATTGTGTAAATGGCCCAGCCCAACAAATTGGTGACACTTGCATGGTAGCACAGAGATGTGTTGTGTATGTTCACGTTCACATACCTGCAGTATAAAGACAGGATTAAAATGCTTTTATATCATGCATCCACTCCCATTAGAGCTGAGATAAACATGCCTGGCTCTTGGCTTCCATAAATGAGCTTCTTAAACTATGGAAGTCTTACACAAGTGTCATTAAATTAAAAAAAATTAGTTGATATTGAAAATGGTATTGTATCACTTGGCCTTCAGCATCTTCTCTCTGTTTGACAGTGTGTGGGGTTTTTTATTTTGGTTTGGTTTTAATTTGGTTATTGTTGTTAAGCTGTGAACAATTATTAGTGGGTTTTTTCCTGCAAATTTATCTTTTACATGATGTGGCTGCCAAATTATATTAACATTTCCTAGGGACACATAAAAGCTGTTTTGAAGTCATGGAAGTGTTTTTGTCTGACTGTAGCAATACACAGAATATATGGCATTTGTGCACATTGGATTCTGTTTTATACCTGGAGCAGAAAGGCGGCTCTGGTTTGTATGGCTGTGAATGACAAAGTACCTGTCATCACACACCTCATTTGGCTTGCCTGTAGGCAGTTACCAGAGTGTGAGTCACGTATTGGATTTATTGATCTGCTGTATTCCTGCAATCTGGCAAGTGTTCTAATTTCATTATCCTTCCAGTGCAAATTAGAGCATGAATATTTCTTAAGACATTTAGTAGCCAGAAGCAGGCATAGGGAAAAAGCAGTAAGACACTGTTTTAGCTTGGAGAATGTCTCAGAAAGGACTTCTTCGTTGAAAATTGTCTTCATATGACTTCTGACTGAGAGGAAGTTTCTGATCATCTTTCAGGGGCCTGATGACTGCTACATGATAGGATGGTGTTTATAGCAGGAGGTGGGTTTGCTTTGGTAGAAGGAACTCTGTGCCGTTGTTACTGCGTGTCTGTGGTTTATTTGGTTTCTTTAGGTTCTTGACCTCCATGAATGACCAATGCAAAAAGGCACTGTCTGCAATTCTTTCATGGGCATGAAATTAGATTTGCAGATGTTCCCTGTCATTGGTAGTACTCTACCAGGGCACTGGTGCTGTTGATGAAAATCTCCCTGAGAATGGAGACATTGGAGCTGTCTGTGGGGGACTTCACCCAAATGACTGGTGAAAACCAGAAAAGATGACTAAGGATTTTATGGAACTGCAGAACTTGAGTTGTTTTGAAAAGCATCCAATATGATTTCCTAGCTGAAAGTGTGAGCTCTGTAGACAGCATTTTCAGTTTGTTTCTTTACTCTTGCCTTCTGCTAGGGAAAGTTTTCTGTTCCCTGGTGGTCAGAAGAGTTCTCAAACAACAGGGAAAATTAAGTGAACGGAGAACTGAATAAATAATTTGTTTTCTTTGAGAAAGGGTGACAAAGTACATGGCGTGCAGAGGTAACTGGAAAAATTTGTAGAGACCGGGTGACTTTTTTTTTAAAATGAATGATCTTATACACTGTAGATTAAAGAAATGTAGTTTGCAGCTGGAGATCACAGTGACGAAGCTTCTGGTAATCTTCAGTTCCTGTTTCATAACTGAAGATGAGCCAGGCACAGCAATTTGACAAAGCACCTGGTGGAAATGCACTTTGTAGAACAGACAGTCCCAAACAAGAACAAAGACGCTGATGCTTCTGCTGAGTGTCTTAAAAGCCCCCAAGTGTGAAGGCACAGGAAGAGCTGAGGCACACTCATGCAGTCCAGGAAGCTTGGGGAGTTTAGGGAGGAGATGGGCCTATTTTTGTAGCAGAAGGGTGAATGATCTGACTGCTTAGGAGAAGTAGAGAAGGTGTGCCAAAGACAGCAGGGAAAGCATTGTCTGCAGCTTCATGATACCAGACAGTGTTGAAGATATGCATGTCTAAGGCAACCTGAGGACCAAGTGCAGGAGTTAAATGTCCAGATTTGGGAAAGCTCTAGGAAAAATGCAGGTGACAACTGTTAAGCCTAAAATTTGCCAAAAGTGCCACTAAGTACTTGTTAGATACACAAATACCCACCTAAGGCTTTACCTGTGCCTTTTGTAAGAGTTAGGTTGGAACTGAGTGCTAATGTGAGGGAGCACTGTTATTGGCTGAGTGTATTGTGATTACTTCTCTCAGTGCTAAAGGATTTGTAATGGTCACTATAGTATTGAGGTCTTCCATAAAAGTTATAACAGAATTACTGCTCAGCAGGTCTTTTTTTTCAGTAGTATTTCACAGTGCTAAAATGACATATAAACCCCACTTTTTAACCAAGTTTAATCTGTTGTAAGACTTTACCCCTCATTCTCATACAGGCTTTACAGTAATGTTAAAATCTGTGTGTGTTTTCAGTATTTTTGAAGGAAAACTTTGAAATACTCTTTTGTTTCCTGTTTAGAAAAAGCAGTTACTTATTCCACAGAGAAAACACTGATATGTCCACAGCACAACATAGGAAATTATGTCATGCTTGTGTAATTGTACAGCTACCTGAGATAGTCTTGAATGACTTCTGAGAAGTTGTTGGCCCAGTGGCTCAAATGTATCTTTAGGATAACATCAGTGTTTTAATGGAGGCAGTTTTAAATCTACCATGCTATTAAACAGAAAGGGCAAATTTATGCTTGGCATATCTCCCTTGGTAATGTTGGCACTAAACCGGGGAGCAATTTTCCCTCTTGCATTTAGCAACATGTTTCAGATTTGTAAGCCATGGAGCCGGTAAAATATGACTCCATTAATTAGAAAGTAATTGCGGTATTTCTTTCTAGTGCTGAGGGATTAACTCAGTTTAATCTCAGTGTAGTTTACAAAGGCAGTTAGTTACTTGCTTTAAATATGAGTTAAATCTGTAAAAAAAAAAATGACTTCATGGAGAACAGGATTGGCCCCATGGCATGTGCCCAAAAATTGGGCTGTTGACTTCACTGACTTCAGTGGTAATCTTGAACTGAAGGGCAACACGATGGAGCCCCCAGGGGCTGTTCCTGTAGGTGGTCTGTACTTCAAATTCACATGCAAGCTTGGTATATTTAAAAAAGATCATGAGAGAGAATATTAAACTGTATCCAGCTTCAGTCCTCTGTGTTGATGCCAACTCTTGCTTTAGGGCAACTTCATAAAGCAGCAACAGGAAGAAACTGAAGCGTAATGGTTGAGTACTTGTCAGTATTTGCTGTCACCACTAATTATTATTAGCAAATCCAACTTGGCACACCGGATATTAGACAAAAGCCAGCAATGGTGCTGGAGCTTTTTGAGATATTCTTCTTCCACAGCTGGCAGTTCCCATCCTCTTAGCTGATAACCAGCATGTTCTCCATCCTAGTTCATTGCAGTGCAAAGAAAAATCAGTTGGCTCAATTCATCTGTGGAACACTTCATTGCTGTCAACTGCCATGAAGGCTTTCTAGGATTTTAGCAGTGGATTTGGAATTAGTTGAAAAATTACTGGTAAAGCAAGGATTTGTCCTTCACTTTGGGTAACACTTTAATCCTGCTTGGGTCTGTCACTGAAGGCACGTGCACACTCTGACCAAGTCTTGTCTTTCTCGAGTAGAAAACACTAAGCTTTAAGGCAAACAAAATGTATTTTTAATGAAGGATAAAACATACTGGGATATTGTAAAGAAATTTATGATCTCTCTTGGCACATTCTTTTTTAGTGGATACAGAGGGTCCTGTAGCCACAATTGCCTGCCTCGCTGTAGAGGGTTAAAAAAAAAAAAAAAAGAGGAACAGAAGGGTTAAAGCTGAGAAAAGGCAGCAGGAGGGATGTGGGGGGCTCCCTGGGGGGAAGGGGAGAGGAAGTAAGATCTGCTGTGACTGGGAGTTTGCCTTGTACTTTTTGTTGGTAGCAAGGCTGTGATCTGTAGAAGGTCCACTGAAAATACTGCTTTTTTTTTTTTTTTTTTTTTTTTTTAAACCTTGTATGTTTTATCATATTCCCAAGATCTGTAAAAAGGGAAAA
Organism: Sylvia atricapilla; assembly: GCF_009819655.1. Taxonomy (NCBI): domain Eukaryota; kingdom Metazoa; phylum Chordata; class Aves; order Passeriformes; family Sylviidae; genus Sylvia; species Sylvia atricapilla. The sequence goes on along the minus strand of NC_089144.1, from coordinate 51,915,375 downwards.
GAATCATGTTATTTGTCTTATGTGTGTCATGCTTCCCAGCCTTGGCCCCACATTTTGGTGGCTGCTGCAGGACAGGTGGCTGCTGTGTCCCTGACACTGCTGTCCATCCACCTGCACCAGCTCTCCTTGTGGGCCGAGGGCTGCTCCCTGTGAAGAGCTGGCATCTCACAGGCTGACCATGGAAGGTTTTCTCTGCATCTTTTCTGAAGGGGGTTTTACCTTTGATCTGGGGCTTTCCCTTGTGGACTGGGAGTTCCCACCCAAGATGCAGCAAGGAGACAGCCACCAAGTCCTCTCCATCTTTCCAGCTGTGCTCCCTTGTGCCATCATCCCAGCCATCCTCTTTCATGACCCATCACCCACACTTCTTTCTCCTGGTGCCGTCTTCACTCTCCAAAGCCTCTGCACCCACTTCACCTTTTCAACTCTTTCTTGAGGGCTGCTGGGAAACAAGGAGCCCTGTCAGGACTGTCCCTGTCTCCTTTGTTCCATGCTGTTGGATATAACATGCTCTTAGCAGCTACTGGCAGGGAAGCTACAGGTAGTGCGGGAGGGTCCGCAGAGATGCTAATGTGATGCTGTGGGAACTGGGAATCTTGTTTGTAGGTAGATGGCTTGTACCTGTCTGTTATCCCTCTGCTGTTGAACAAAAGGATGCCTGGAACTAGCACTCCTTTTTTTTTTTTTTTTTTTTTTTTTTTTTTTTTTTTTTTTTTTTTTTTCCCCTTCTAGCTCCTTTGCAGAAGCCTGAAGTGCAACATTGCAGATAATGCAAAATATTCTCATTATTTATTCATATGGGTTTAATGAAGGATTTAACAAAAACAATTCTTTTTTATTCCATTCAGCCTACTCAGCCTTCTTTTAAAAATGGCAAACCTGTTAGGTAGATACTTCAGTAGAGAAACTTGGCTCTGGTGGAATTGAGTAAAAACCCAAGTTATTTATTTGGCTCTGAATAAAAAGCTTGTGATGTTGTCCATAATGTTCTACACTACAGACTGATAATCTAATCTAGGATGTTATGTATTTATATATGTTACATATATAAAGCCCTGATATGTAGTTGCACAAAATAAAGCCACTGAAGTAAAACTGAGAACCCGGAAGATGGAAAGTTGTGCTAAGAACTTACCACAAAGTTCTTGGTAATATATTTACTGATGACAAAATCTGATGATTCAATACAGTCAGTCCCTAGAGTGAATTAACTGAATGTGTATCAACTTGCCTGCAATGTACATGGAATTTGATTTGCTCTGGTTTTATTTTTTTTCCTAGGGCTGTGAGAATGAGTGCACAGGTGGAGGATGTTCAGGAGAAACAGGAAAGCAAATGACTGAATCTTTCAAGGTATGTGGGAATGGTCTTCAGAAGAAGGTTTTCCCTTGGGGTCCCAAAGTTGCCGAGCTAAGGATTGCAGAAGGACTCCAAAGCACTGCAGCTCTGGAACATTATCAGCACTCCACAATGCCTTATGATAATAAGGAATGCTGAGCACCTGCCAGGAACTGACAGGAAATTGCATCCCTCTCTTTTTATTTTAATCTTATGCTTAGAAATGAACTCAGTTAAGATACCATTCTTTTCCTCTGCCTTCTTCCTGAATGCAGTACTAGTAACTAAGAGCTCATTTTAAATGAGCATCTGTATGGATACATATGTCAGCTTCCAGTTTTCTGTTGAAAGTGCAGAGCCTGTCAGCATGTGCTCCTTTGAATTCTACATCTGTCCCAATTTCCTTTTCCCCTGCCTTTTATACATCTTTTGCCTTTATTCTTTATGTCACACATCTGTAAGTATTTTTCTCTTTTATTCCCTGATTGAGTCTTTAAAAAAACCTTATCTACATTTTGCTGAAATATGAAAGCAGTACTCAGAAAAACTCGTGTTTTTTTAGCAGTTCCTGTTGTTTCTGACTATTGTCAGCAGCACATGAGATGAAATTATAATGGTATGCTTTGTAAGTGTCATGTTCTTCCTGATTTTTTTTGGGCAATGCCACTCCTGTGCAGTCTTCTGAACTATGCTAAAGTAATTACTTCCCCTTCAGTTGTCAGGCTTTAAACAGATATGAAAAATTAATGCTACAATTAATATATTGGATTCTGATATGGTTTGTTCTGATGTTGGTCTCATTGAAAATAACAAAGAATTCTTGAGAGTCCATGACTACAGGATTTCACTGTGTAGCAACATGCCATTTAATTTCTGTTTCCTCATTCTCAGCCCTTTCCAGTTCTTCTCTTCCTCATTTCTTTGTGTTGTGTCTCTGGCAATTCTGTCCAAGGAGGAAAATTCAGGATGACTCTCCAGCCAGAAGGCCTGATTTGAAAAATGTTGACAGAAACAGGCATGCAGCCAGTTTCGAAACCACAAGAAATCACAAGTCTGGAGTTCAAGGGTTGTTTTGTGAATTCACCTTCAATAAATAGATAGATCTCGGTAGATTCATTCAGCAGAGTGTGCTGGTGTATTTGCAAACCAGAATTGCTTTACAAGAGGGGACTCTTGTGTAACCAAACTGAACAGTATCTTTCGCTCATTGAAGCAGTCCAGAAGGAAAACAGAGTGACAATAAACTCTGGTAGTGTTTGGGTCACAGGTGAACTTGGTATAAACTAAAACAGATTTAAGGCAGATTTAATTATACCGGCAGTCAGGCAGGTGCCTTACCAAAGCTCCAAATACTGGGTGGCACAAAGTTGGATTTAGTCCAGGTTCCTTCCCATTGATATTTGTGTGTCAGCCAGAATGGCAAATCATTGCAGTGGAGAGGCTGGGTGAGGGGAAAAATACATTAGCAGGTGGGACAGATGGTCATAAAGGGAATAATGCTAGGAGAAAGCAGCTGGCTCAAGCTGAAGTCTAATTTGTAAGTCTTCATTCCTGCCTTATGGCTCTGTTTCTGAAGATTAGTTGCAGTCACCACTGGGGTAGGGATTTCTAGAAAATACTGTACTGTGGAAAGTATGTGTATGAAAGTTGAGGTAAGAATATAAGTCCTGGTTGTAGTGTCATGCATTATAATGACTATTTTCAGCCTCTTTAACTTCACAGTAAAATTAAGAAGGAAAAGCTTCATAAATGAAGAAAAAAGCCAGCAACAGAAAATGAAAATAAAATAGCCTGGATTCATTCTAGGGAACTTTACAAACGTTTTTGTGGAAGACAGTTACGGTTACAATTTCAGAGACTATAGCTAATAATATTTCAAAGGAATCAAGTTGACCCATGGGCTGACTGTGCTGAAGAAAGCTGCAATTTTGTGCCAGTGACCTAAGCAATCCAAGATTGTCGGAATGTACAAAACAGGGTATGGTTTTGGTTAAAGCTTACATAAAACATTGTTTACAGTGGGTCATACCCAACATTTGACTGCCAGATTAGGCCTCTGAAGACATTTCTGTTTAGAATGCAGTGCTGTGCTTTTTAGGTGGGGTGATCTGCTTTGAGTTTTACTGCAGTTTCTGTCTGACTTTGAAAAGTGGAGTGGAGAAAGTGCCTGTACACTGGGAGGGAAGGCACGGATGTTACCTACAGTTTCTGGCAGGCATTGAGCTCCTCTGCTGACTGCTTGCTGTTTATTCTCTGTTCTCATGGACTTCTTTAAAAGCAGCAGATCAGAATTGGCATTTCCTTCATCCTGACTGCTGCTGAACTACCTTAATTTGACTCAATTCTGCAGTTAAAAATCTCATCCTGGCAGGTCTGTGATTTACAAGGCATTTGATATATGGCATTTAGAGTTGTCATATGAGCAGTGATGTTGGAGCAGCTAAGAAACATTGAAGAAAATAGTGCTTATGGTACAGTCTGCTGTATTGTAGAAAGTGTCGGATCTCTAGAATTTATCTACCAGGCTCCTTCCACATGAAGAGTGAAATCTTCTTCTCTCCCTCAACTGTTGTATGCACTTAAAAATGTATTTGTTTATTTAAATAGCAGATGGTGATTTATGACCGCATTTAAGTTGTAGTTTTTGTCTGTTGCCAGCACTGGATCTCTGTGAGGGGGATATTGCATCAGTAATGGAAAGTACAATCATCCTTTGTACCACTGAATGTTTTTTTGGGAAGTTGAATGAAGAAATGCACGTATCTGGTTTTATTCTTATACTCACATTCAGTAATACCACAAAATAGCACACAATTATGTCTAAGGCACTTAATTTTTATGACTAAAAATCTGGTAGTTCCTTTAATGCATTCATTCTGCTTATTGTGCTGTCACAAGACAGAATGAATGTTGTTTGGAGCATGGAGCAGTCTGTTTCCATATGTAACTCTGATTTGGTTTCTTTTAATGTGTGAATTAGCTCTTACTTGGAGTTCCCAACACTCAATGTTAAGAAACTAAAGGCATCTGTGATGCCTTTTATTTCTCTCATATACAGAAAGATGATTAAATGTGGCCTTTTGTTTTGGGATTTGTCTTCATTTTCCCTTTGAGAATTTGTTTTCCCTTTGAGCACTTTAAAAAGGTGTTACCTACTCCTGTAATGTTTCTCTGAGTTTCAGCGATCTGAAGCTCTGGAAAAATTGGCATCATGGTGGTGCAAAGTTCAGTTCTTTTGTTTTACTTTTTAACGGCCCATTTAGTGTGCCAAAGTGGTGCAGACTTTCTAGGGAATTTCTAGGGAACACTGGCTAGTTTGCTGCACTAAAGCAGAATGGAGTAGCTGTACCTTACAAGTGGATCTGGATTGAGTTGCTTATGTGAAGACCTGTCTGTGGTGGCAGAATGAGAAGTGTTTAGCTGGGGCTGGTGTGCTGTGTCTCAATGCCTGCTTGTGCTCCTCTGAATGTCTGAGAGTGCTCCCACAGAGTTTTCTGCAGATGAACCCAATCTTCCAGGCTCTGAGCCAGTGGGATGTGAGCCCGTGGCAGACTGGAAGCTGCATGGGCAGGTTAGTGCAGTGCTGTGCTCCAGCTGGTGATCCCTGTGGGATCTTGGACTTGGTAAACGAGGTACAGTGCTCTAATATGCTTGCATGGCTTCCAGTTCCAAGTTATCTCACCTCTTAGTTAGCCAGGTGAGGTGCTGCATATATTGAATTTTCTGTAATGATGTATGGTTTGTAACTTGTTTCTTGCATTGCTGTAATGTTTTTGAGCCCAAGATGTGAATTAGCTGACACTCTGCTAAGTATTGTACAAATCGAAACATAAAGCTTATTTCCACTCTACATATATAAAACCCCCCAAAAAATCCTAACCAAAATCTCTGACAATTTTTCTACAGAATCTAAAGCTGTAGTGTATTTTACACTAGAAGAAACTGAAATTATTTTTCCAGTGCAGGTTCGAATTTCCATTTGTGGTTCAAATTGAGAAATTGCCAGTGAAAGTTTTACATTACTGTGAGCCATAACCATTTTTATACTAAGTGGGCCTATGATTTGTGGTAAAAACAGTGGGATATAGGATTCCTTATTCTGGGAATTGGGAGGGAGAACAATCCATTTTGAGAAAATAGATGGTTTTAAGCCTTATTTTAGAAAACTATTTTGTATGTAAAAAGTTTGCTGACAGTGATGAACAGCAAGCAGTTCTCTGATTTTTTATGAAATATGGAAATTAATTTTTACCAAATTTTCTTGTTTCCCATCCTATGCAAAGGTGAAAGTATATAAAATACAAAATAGTCTAATTTTTGAAACATCATCCTAAAGTCTAAATTAATTGAATTTAGCACATTAACACATTAACATGACAGGGTTATAGTTTCATTTCTTGAAGAGTTTAGGAAGTACTGAGCAGTTTTCCTCTGTTTTCCTCTGTTTTGCTCATAGCATACAGATCAAGGGAACACTAAAGCATTTTTGGAATGAGGAAATACACACAGTATAGTTACCACTTTACCTACAAGGCTAATAAATATAAAGCAATTTACATTATTTATATATTTTCAAATATATATTATTTCCTCCCCAGCTTGTCCTCAATTTGTCATTTTCTACTGACTGACATTAATAAATTATTTACCTGGTAAAGCAAATGTACACTCAGTGAGGCTTTTTGTCATACTGCAGATATTGATTCTTCAGGAACTTTGAGTGTTAGGTGAGGATATTAGAAGAATACTCTGCATTGCCATTTAAAATTCCATATTAGACTCCATTTTACATTTTGCTTCATGAGATAGAACATTTCCTTTTTATAAAATTGTATGGGGAAAGATTTATTATAGAGATTTGATGGTCTCTTGATGCTATGATGAGCAGTAGCTGCCCAGAATGTGTGTATCAAAAATCTGCTCTTATATAAAATATCTTGAAGCAGTAAAAGAGAAACAACCAGTTTGGGTATCTGTGTGTGTATAATGGCATAGATACAATAAGGATGTCCAAATGCTTTGTGTCTTAGAACCGTAGGCCATCCAGTCCATTCTCCCACAAAAAGTGGGGCTCTCATCAGCACCAGGGCAGGCCCTCTGTGGCTCTGTCTGCTGAATGCAGTGCTGGGCTGCTCTCTGAAAGAATCCTTGTTTTCCTGGTGTCCAGTCTGATCCTCTTAAGCTAAAACCTTGTTAGTTACCATTTGGTAGGTCATCTCTGGATCACTTCCATGGAAGTACATAGCTGTAGCCACTGTTAGGTCAGAAATGCCAAGCTAGAGGCCAGTTCTGTTATTGTCATAACAATATCTAGCATGTGTGGGCTGGGCGCTGCTTTAGAAAAGGTTATTCTGATTTTGTCTTGTTTTCAGCTGAATCTGTTTCCTCTATGTTATTGTCAGTGGTAACAAAACTATTTGTTTTGTGTGATGTGTGGACTAAAAAAAGATTGGTAAGTAATAATACTGTTAATTCACTGTATTTTCATGTCACCTAATTATGCTTCCTAGCAGGTATGTATATGCTGCAGAATTATTTCAGGTAATTTACAATCAAATTTCAGGTATTTACAGTCAAATCCATTTCCTCATCTCTACCTGCCAAGAGGGAAACCAGTTTCAGAATAAAGAATGTTTTCTGTGATATTCTGCATTCACATGGGCATGGCACAAACTCTTTTGAGTATTACTATTAATTGGTGGACCTGACTGACACGAATCTGCTGCTCTCATTCCAGTTATTAGGAAAGAATTTGGGATCTGTGGCAGCTCCTTTCAGTTTCAGCTCTATGGCAAGTGGTTCTGTGCTTCTCTTCAAGTGGGTAATGTTCTTCAGATAGTTGCAGGCTTTTAGCAAATAGACTTTTTAAGCTGTAATAGAGGAACTGATTGTGCCATTATCTGAAGCTGAAGGATTTGCAAATAAAGCTAATTGTCTTCAGCAAGTAACAGGAGCTTTTAGCCAAGATGAAAGGAAACTGCTAAAAAAACAGCCAGGGGCAGTTTGGCTGAGTTGATTTATAGCACAAGAAAGTGATGCTTTATCACTTTTTTTCACTAGGAGCTTAAGATGTGCCTGTAAAAGCACAATATGGTACTGGAATTTTGGAGATTGCATTTAGCTTGTATAATTTTCTGGATTAGTTTTTCCCAAGGTAAAGAATTGCTTTTAAAATTTAAGATTTAGCACCAGTCAGTGATGAAAGTAAACTTATGAACTGACTCCAAAACTTAAAAATTCCATAGTGTCCATACCTATTTCCAAGATTTCTTAAATTTTAATGTCATTGTGATATCATGTACTCAGTTTTGATAATAAATGTTTTCTTTGCCGAACACATTTGAATACAAGGTACAATTTAGGAAGAGAATTAAGTTGGATTTTTTTCCATAGGATTCTCTTGGCTTTTCTGCTTGCTTTTGAAAGGATATCCTAACTTGCCATAAATTATCAGCCTAGAGAGTTGGAAGAGGTTTATGTTAATCCTGTATTTAGTCCCTGTTTTGAGGAAGTACTGAGTGGAATGAAATGGCAAGCTGTGGCAGTTTCATTGGCAGATAAGACACTGAATTTCATGGCAATATTTAAGTTTAGTTTCTGTCTAGCCGTGTGAAAGAGAGATGGAATCTGAGAAAGTCAGGTATGGTTAAATGAAGGTTTGAAAGGGTTCCCATAACCTCTGTGTATTATAGAGACTGTACCATGAAAGCATTTGATATTTCCAAAAGGTTTTGAATGCCTGCGTTCCATGAATCCACTTCCCTGCATGTCTGCAAGCTTATTAAAATCAGGGTAAGAAGATTTAATTGCAACTGCTCAGGACTTGGACATACGGGATTATGATTCTATTCTTGGCTATTCCACACAACACGTTTGTGACTGGCCAGGCTACTTAGGTGAAATAATTCCAACTTCTTTTGCTGAAATTTAGGTTTGCAGTTCATTTCTTTTTTGAGCATGGCCACTTCTTTTAGAGAAGGTTAGATGCAAGAATCTCGTTTTTTGTTACAATTGCTTCATGTGAAATACAAATGATGTTTTCCAGACCAGGAGACAGTGGTGTCTTGAATCTTCGTGCAAAGATGTGTTATTGGTGAAATGTCAGAGACCTCTCTTAATTCTAGTCTTGTGTCACAGGGCAGTGTGAGCCCTCAGCTTGTGTTAGACTCAAACCTTCTCCCAGGCAAAGTCTTTCTAAAAATGGAACATTGTGTTTATGCTACTCTGCAGAAATATAGTGGTTGTGAGGCAAGGAGCAGCATAGCATCAGGAATTGCATTAACCAAGCTGTCAGATCTTTGAGAAGAAGCAGTTTGTGTTAATACTGAATCTTATGAATTAAGTAACTAGCTAATGTCTCCCATTAGTGAAGAATGGTCCTAGTTCTGTTTTTATGGAAATGTTTGCCTGCAAATGTATTAGAGGACTTTCTGCCATTACAGAATTGCAGTCTGTATTTTGCTAAATGGAATTGCTTCTTTCTAATCTGAATCCCAGGTGCAAACATAAAGTGCAGTTGCATGGCCAAAGAGGATTTTTAGAGTTGACTTGCCCAAAAGTTACAGTGAGCTTACAGCAGTGTGTTTTTCGCATGAGTGCAATGACTGCATTTAAGCCTGCTCACACTTCCTGATTACCCCACTTAGTCGATTGGAGTAGCTGTTACCAAACAGAAGTGTTTCATGGGACCAAAATCCAATGATTTTATTCCAGTGTTTAATAGTCTCATCAGCATCTTTGTGGTTTGAATTACATAGAGAGAATCATATTTGAAATTTAGAGATTTAGAGTTTTAGAGATTTTTTTGATAGAAGAGATTCCAAGTGACTGTTTTTTTGTAGATCTGAAAATACCAATAGCTGGAGTAGAGGAGGTAGACCCCATTAAAATCAAGTAGATTCTTTTCTCAATATTTCCTTAATATCAAGTGGAAGGTTTCCTTAGGATCTGTAGGAACCCCATTCCAGCATCTTTCTTAACCTTAAAAGCACATCTTTTGAAACATGTCAGTGAACAGACTAAGGAGTAATGGAGAAAAAAAGCCCCAAACTTAGCAATTATAAATCCATGTAATTTTCCTAAAGCAGAAGAAATGGATGAGGCTGTAAAGATTAAAGGAGTTTTGCCTGCCTTACAATCCAGATTCCTACAAAGCTGGAAGAAAGGGTCTTGGTTAACTTATATGGTCTCTGGATGAAATCAGTGGGAAGTTATGCAGGCAGCATTTCAGCAACATGGAAAAACTCTTAAAATTTAGCTAGTGCTATTGAAATGAATGATATGTTTTTAGGGCAAAATAAATTTCTTTTATGCTTTCTCTATCATCTAGCCTGACTGTAGCTTTCCAACATCTCTGTTTCCCTTCTGTTGTGTTTTGAGGGCTTTAGAATATATTTTTAGCGGTGCTTCTGCTCTAGGTGCCCTTTCTTTTCTTTAGGCAAGAGGTTTATGTCAATTCCAACCACTTTTCTGTTTTCTTGTCAGAGCAGGTTTACTTCCCTACCTACTGCTCCAGATCAAACATTCCTGCATCAGAGTTGGAGCCTCTGTCAGATCAGGGGAAAGGTTAAAAAAAGCCAGCAGTACGTTATGCTCCTTTTCTTGCAGAGTGTAGCAGAATTTTGTTCTTTGGTGAGACAAATATTTGAGAAGTATCTGTTATGAATAGTGGAGGTTAGATGCCTTGCGGAGGACGAACTAGACATAGTCCTTCCAGCCATATTTTCTGCTGTCTCCATGACTGTCTCACAACTGATTCAGACCCTTGACTCTCTTTTGCTTTGTCATTTGTTTTGTGGTTTATTACCCAATGTACAGCCAACTTGATGCAATGATTCCAGGACTCAGTCCAATTACATGTGCTAACATATTCTTAGATGAAGTTTCAAGGAGACTTTATGTTGAAAGATTTCTGATACTTTTTATATTTACCCTGGGATTGCAGAAGATTAAATTTTCTTTTTCTTTTTTTGATAGTAGTAGTAAAAATAGGGCTTTTTTCCTCCTTGGATTTTATTATATCTTGGTACACTTTCCATTATCAAGCCTCAGGCTCTGTTGTAAATTTAAATAGTATTGATGGTAAAGAGATTATAGGATAGCTTACATGAATGTTACTTTATACTTACGAGCTGGTGATAGATTTCTAAGAATTTCTTTGACTCACTCTTGTTTTGAGTTGATAGAATTCTGTGTTTGTGTTATTTCTACTGTAGAATTTAATTTTGTGGTCAGGGCCATACAGGGTTTGGCTCTTTACAAAAAGTGATGGTCTCTGCCCCAAGAGCTAGCAGTCTTTTCCAAAGAAGACGCTGATGGGGAAAGAAACAGGGCATTACTGGGAAATGAATGTGGAATCTCCCAGTGCCCAGGAGCAGAATGACTTTGTGGTGGGACCGGCACATGCCTGGTTCTGTGGTGCTTTTTTGGCTGTCTGTGGGTCTTTCTCACCCACCATTGTTCCAGAATTGGCCCAAGCTGGCAGTGGTTGTCCCTCTTGGCTGCCGTGGAGCAGTGGGAGAGCCCCGTTGGGCTGTTTGTGACTGCTGTTCGTGTCCTGAGCAGTACCGGATGCTGTCTGGCTCCGGGCTGGGGGAGAGGCTGCTGCTGTAGGCTGCCAGGGAGCCGTGGGACAGCCCTGGTGCTGCTGGTCCTGGCAGTCTGAGCTGGCACAGAGCTGGGGCACCTGTGGTGTTTTTCAGGCTCTTTGTGTGAGATTTGTGCACTCTGCTGCCTTTGTGCATCAGACATGGTCCGTCCCGGGGTGACAGGGAAGGTTGGGCACCAGAGAGCCATGGCACAGCCTGGGGGTTGCTGACTGGAGGTGCTGGGGCTGACGAGCTCTGAATTGTCAGTGAAGCCTGCAAGAGGAGGCACAGCAGCAGCTCCCAGATGGGGAAGCAGATGAGTTGCTGCTTGTGAGGACAAAGTGACAAAGGACAGTAAGTGATGGCCTGGCAGAGCCTTAGTTCTTAGTCCTTCCTCCCCAAGCCCCCGCGGAGAGATGGAGCTCCCACGCAAAGCACTGGATTGCAACTTTGGCACTAACCCGTCTTCCTCCCTGTGCTCCCTGCCTCCTGGCCAAAGGCACATTCCAGCACGGCAGCAGATCTGCATCTCGCCAAACTGCCTGACTGCTTGGTCAGTTCCCATGATGGGGGGCTGCTGGAGAAGAAGGGGAAAGTGTTGACCCCCAGCTGCCCCAGCATCAGGCAGATCCAGGCAGTCCTTGCTCTTGTGTATGCTCTGTTTCCAGCTTCCCCATGAAGCTGAGGACAGGTTATGGGACAGAAGGTGACCAGGCCTGCTGGGAATCCCTAGGCTGGTGCTGTGCTTGTGCCTGATGTCTCATGAGAGCACCATTGGTTTGGGATGGGATCGGGTTAACTTCGCGTGGTGCCCTGTTTTGAATTAGTGACCAAAACATTGTGGGTGATATGCCACTGCTTGAGCCACAACTGAGCAGTGAGTGCACAGTGCCGAGGCCTTTCCTGCTTCTCACGCTAGCACCAGTGAGCAGAATGGGGAACACCGGATGCTGGGAAGGGGATAGAGCCAGGACAGCTGTCCCTGCTGGGGACAGCCCACTCCTCATGTCTGCTCAGCAACACAACTGCGAGCTCCTCCTCCTCCTGCACTGGTGAGGCATCAGTAGGCACTGGCGATGCCACTGGTGAGGCAATGGTACTGAGCCGTTGTGGTCGTTTGCATCATTTGTTTGGTTTTGTTTTGTTTTCTTATTCAAAGAATTGTCAGGGTTGGAAGAGACTTTAAGATCATCACATCCAACTGGCAGTCCAGCACTATCACTGTAACCCCTAAACCATATCACCCAGATACTGAGCTGTCTTAGCCCATGAGGTTTGGTCCTATCATCTGCTGAGCTGTGCTGTCCTAAACATGTTGAAAACCAAGATCCATTCAGTGTCCCATGAGCTTTCCTAATACCAGTGACCTGAAGACCTGCACAAGCTTGGTTTCCACTCCCACCCTCTCAAGCTCTCAGCCACAACTCAAAACAGCCCCAGGCAATGCTTCAGGTGTGGGGCAGAGTGAGGGCTGGAAAAGATGAGGGTGCCACAGCCATAAGGACTGAAAGTCAGGAAACTCTCATCCCAGGAGCCTCCTTCAGTACCATTCTGTACAGATCCAAACTCATTCTCTCCAACTCTTCTCAGCTATGCTTTGTTACCTTTCCCCATTATAGTAATTCCTTATGTTTTTTGTATCTTTATCGTTTATATCTATCATCATGGTAATACCTTTGCTTTTTTTCTGTCTCAGAATTTGTTCTATTGCTGTTCATAAGTGTAAGGGCAGAACAAGTTACTTGATTTTGCCTGTGCTTCCGTGTTATTGCATAATATTATCCCTGATCTTTCCTAGGATAAGCTTACAAATTCAGCATAAGATAAAAAATTATTGCAGTTGCTTGTGATCTTGAATTAATCACTGTTATGGGTTGACAAAACTATTGCAATTACCTAGACTAGGAGTCAAGGAGGTTACTTTTTTTCATCAGAGGAGATTACAGTCGGTCTCACTTGGGTGCATGTTAATGTTTTGAAGATCTCTGCTGAAACTTGCTGCTGTTGTTAGGTAACTTGTGAGCTGTTTTTCACCTGGGGCTGCCAGGTCTGTTTTTACTCAATTAAGTGATAGAAATGCCTGGCCTAGCACAGTGTTTAGAATAAAGTCTGGGTATATAAAATGAGTTAGACCTGTTATAGCTGCCCAACCTACTGCTTATGGTCTGTGATTTTCAGTGCAGTGAAGGATCATGTGGGAAGGCATTGACAAAACTTGCTAGAAAGAGTAGGACAAAACATGCACTTGCTGTCTGCACCTACCTGAGACATCTGTCTAGGGTAAGAAAGGTAGGAATGCAACAATGAGAGTAACAGCTCTGGCCAGAGGCTGCTGTCAGCTCCAAATCCACTTAAAGCTCTTGCAAAGGTGGCATGGAACAAGCATTAAACTGACAGCTCGGCCAGAGGCATCAGGATGTCTTGTCACAGCTTTGATTAGAATAGATGGACCAGCACATCACCTTTAATTTGACCCAGCTCATAATTGAGAAAATCTGGTGATGAATTTTTTTTTCAAGAAGTCACAATCTATATCTTCTTTACTTGGGCTGGGTAAAGCTTTGCCCTGGAAGAAACTGCATTGGAATTAACAGGCACTTTTCAGATGAGGGGCTTCTCCAAAAATGTCTCCTTGGGCCAGTGGCCCTTCCAAGGTGTAATGTTGCCATATAAGCCCTGAAAACCAACAGTATCCAACTGGTTTCCCTACCACTTCCTTTTGCCTACCATAGGCAGGGCAATCTGATATTTCCTGTTTCTTGTTAGAGTATCCTGGGCTGGGATGTCAGCAGGTACATCTTGTACGTTCCTTTCTGCTGTGACATGGAGATTTTGCAGGCCTGGAAGTATGTCATTTTACTTTGGGCAACAGGTGCCAAATAGCTGCACTCAGTAGACCATGTGCCACATCCACTTCTTTTTTTAATCTCCCTTATCCTTCTTGTTCGGCATTTACCATTTTTCCTTCCAGCTTAATAGTTTTGTTGGGCAGCAGTCAGGAGGTGCTTGAGAGCATGTTGGATAAACAAAGCAGGCAAAACACAAACCTAGTTGAAAATTCCCCTTTGTTTTGGCAGTACAAACTGTGGAGATCTGGATGGGTGCTAATCCCAATCCCTAGTGCATCCTTTACATGCTGCTTTTAGGGCTGGGGGTATGTTGGCAAAGGAAGAAAGTAAATTGCTGTTTATAAAGGTCATAGGTGATAGCAGGGTAGCGCTGTGATAATCTTTCAGTGAGTGATATTAACAGAATAGGCATTGATACATAATCAAGTACCCTGATTTGTCATTTGTCACCTGGCCCTGCTCTGCTCCCCTTTTGTGGGTTCTTTTGAGTGTTTGATTTCCCTCCTGGTGCTGCTTGAACAAGTGAAGCCCAAAGGGTTTATGAGGCATCCTACATGTTGTGTAGGGTGTCTTATTTCTCAGAGACCCAGAAGAGGTTGAGGTAATACTCCCTGCAGACCACACTGTGGGAGGGAGTACTCCAAGGATGATCTTCCAAAATCTCCTCCCAACGTATTATCCTCCATGAAAAAAAAAAAAAAAAAAAGACCAAATGCATTGCAGCACTTGACGCTGTCTTGACATAAAAAGCATTTAGATTCTGAAAGATTAGGGTGCTGTTGCATGCTGTTAATTTGCACTGCTTGGTAAAAAAAAAAAAAAAACAGAGAAAAAGACATAATGGATAAAGGAAAAGAGTCCTAAAAAAGGATATTAGGAAAGTAATGGCCAAAAAAGTGGATCTCCAGAGAGCTTAACAGGATTATAAGAATGAGAAAAAATGCCTTTTTGCTTGATGAATGATTGTTGCTCTACTGGTCTGTGCAGTTTAGCCTCTAAGGTCTAATCCAGGGTGTTCCTGCTGTTGTTTGAAGGAATTGTTATGGGTCAAGTGCTGGACCTGACACTGTTGACTCAGGCGTCAGCACAATGTCTGAAGGAAAACTGGTTTCCCCAAATTCTGCAGGAGGTGAGAAAGAGCAAATGGGATCCCTGGTCAGAATGTGCAGTTCCGGGAAGCTCTGTGGTCTGTGAATTGTCTAGTTTTCTGGATAAGGGTCATAGTTTCCTACCTCTCTAGGCTTTTCTGCCTTCAAGGGACTCAAACTGAAATGCAGTGAGTGTATTTCTTCACCTGTGGCTGCAGCTTGTTGCTCCCTTTACACGTGCTTATGGATTTATGAGAAGAGCCAGGTTAAAACTCTTTCCCATCCTTAAAGAAAAGCTACTTGTTAATCCCAGCAAATTTAAAAACTGTTTTGAAGTGATGCCTTTCAAGTAGTTGTGCTGCCACCACTGAGGAAGCATCAAATGACTCATAAAAGCAGAAATCAGCACACTGATGGGAGTTCGAGGAGAAGAGGCTTCATATGGTAGTTAGGTCCCCAGGCCAGTTCATTGTAAAGATAATTATCCTAATGCAAGTGACCTGAGATACAGAAGCCTGGAGTCCAGGGAAAGCAGTTGATAGGACTGGAAGAGGGAATTCTTTAGAAGCTGTGATTCTTTGCAGAGATAAATCCAGAGATATAGTTGTGTTCTACATGCTCACTTAAGCCCCATTGACATCGCTGCTCCCGTGTAATTGTTTTCTTGATCTGAGTAGTCTTGCACTGTGGATAATTGCAAACACTCCTCGGTGGCTCTTAATTTGATCCCTGTCTTCTGTGATTGCTTTTTTTCCCCCTAAAGCTGATAAGAGGTTACCAGGTAAAATTAGTTTCAGGACATCATTAGGTGGTGCTTCTCCCGTTGGAGCATTCACTGTCAGAAGACTAAAGGGAGAGTTAAGGAGAGTAAAAAAGGAAGAGTTAAGGAGAGTAATTGTTGTTTCATCAGATTATGTATTAATTCAACCAGACTAATGCACTGTAATATCTAAACAAGCCTTGTAATTGGAGATAGCTGAAACAAGCTTTTAGCTATTGATGTGCTCCTGCTCTAAGTTAATTTCACATCTAAGCCATTAAGCAAAAAAAGCCCCAACGAAACTTAAACCAAAACAGCTAATCAATAAGAAACAGGTCTTTGTTCATTAAAGACATCTTGAAAATTAGGTTGTTTACAGAGACAGGCCTACACGTTTTCTTTTTTTCAAGCACTTGGAACTGATTTTGTCTCATTTTGCAAAACGTGTGCAGGGGCTGAGAAGTCCAGAACACTGGTATCTTCTGCAGAAGTACCTTTTTTTGAGCATTTGCAAATCATTTGGTCAGTATTCTGGACTTCCCCTGTTCCAGTGTATTCCATCCATATGCACCCAACACAGAGGAGCAGGATTTCACTTGGGGGTCTGTAATAAAGGACAGTGCTTTCTGAATTATGTTAGGAAGGAAAACAGAGAATCCTCCCTTGCCTCTAAGGGGCACGGTTTCATGCTCAGATGGTACAGCAAGAGAAGAGAGAGGGTGAATCAAGACTATCAAGACTGCCTACTTCAAAGCCCTCTTAAGTTGTTCAGCCCCTACCTGTGAATAAAAGAGGTGTGACATGCCAGAGATCTGCATTCCTTATTTCCCGGCTGTTCTTTAGAACGATTCACACCACAGGAGCTACCATAAAGAAAATTAACTCTATTCCAGCCAAAACCAGTACAAAACCCTGTGGCACATGTCTACAGCCAGTTGTGGCTTATAAGAGTCTCTACAGTCTCTCATGCAGGGAAGCATTTAGCCTTACTTGCTAATGGGATCTTTCTAGGATAATAACTTTGTGAATTAGCAGGTTACTGTGGCATAAGTAACTTGCTGGCTGCTGGCTCTGATCTCTCACATTGGTTTATGTATTAAAGGAAATCAGTGTGACATCTACTTAGTTATGATGGTGATTAATTTCTAATGATCAGTTTATATTCTGAGGTATAGCAATTGGATGTTTCTGGAACTTGTACAGGGGTGTTAGCCTAAGTGTCCAAGAAATTCCATGTGCTAATTTTCTGGGTTTATACCTTGTACTGCTTCTTTAACTTAATTCTTAAACAGAATTTCAAAATATGCTACTCCTTGTATAACAGCACTGTATGTATGTTTGTGTGCACTTTATGAATATCTTGCCAGCTACTTAGAGGTTAGTTGCCTTTAACCATCATGTCATTAAATATCCCTACAGAGAAGATACTAAGGCTTGTCCTTGTTCACTGATGCAGAATAATTTTAAATCAGTCTGACTTCATTATTTTGATACACTTTATTTTTGTTTCTGTGTTCTTTCAGGCTTCTGACTTGATTATCACCCCAGCTACGACATTCAAGGAAAAACCAGACCCCACTGGTTTGGTGTTTGGAGCTGTGTTCACTGATAATATGCTGACAATTGAATGGTCCTTGGCTTCAGGATGGGAGAAACCCTGTATTAAGCCACTAGAGAACCTCTCATTACATCCAGCCTCCTCAGCCCTGCATTATGCTGTAGAAGTGAGTAGTGAATTGATTTGGAAACCACAATTTTGTTTTATTAGCTCTGGAAGCCACAGCTTTGTAATACAAGGACTATTACTGCCATAAGTTCATTAGCATTGAGTTACATCTTGTTTTGTTAACTGGTATTCTTCCAGAATAATTGCATTATTTACCACAGGGTTATGTGTAACACAGAAGCAACTGTGGCCTGGGGATTCCAACACACTTAAAGTCCTAGCCTAGGGAAGGTGAGCTCTTTCTTGTGTGGTGATAAATTTGTTTGAAATACCAATCTTGTTCACTGACAGTGGGTTGGTTCAGTTACACTCTCTGATGTGGCAGTGCAGGACTGTGTAAGACCATGAGATTCTCAGAGTAGCTTTAATGTGGGGTCTGAACATGCACTTTGTAAAAGTTACTTGAAGCTGGTTTAAAGGTTGATAGCTTAGATTGCAGGACAGAATAGACAGGTGCTTGTTTGAAGCTCTGAACAAGTCCCTGGAGCTCAGAACTAGATCAGATGCCCTCAGTGTATACAAGTGTGTTTAAGGAAAGAACGTACAGCAAGGAACTTGGGGAAGTGGAATGTTAAGTCGGAAACCAGCGTGGTTAAAGTTTCCGTGCTTAGCTGATTACTGCTTAAAGCTTTGTGCCTTCAGAGCAGCTTTGGCTGTACTCACACCTGTGTGGGAACCCCAGCAGGGCACAGACCCTGAAATGGAAACCCACTTCTGGGTAGGTGGGAGTGTCTCCATTGAAGTGTGTGGAGTTGCTTTTGCTGCTTTTACTATTTCTTATATTTTTCTTTTTAAATTTTTTTTTTGTATTTTAACCACTAGTATAAGGGAAGCTTTCCCTGCTTGTTGTCCCTGAGCTCCTGCCTTCACCATTTTTATTATAACTGATTTTTTCCTCATCTAGTCACCAAGCCTCCAGAGGTCCTGTGTAAATTACAACAGGCCCCTGTGGCTGAGGCTGCAGCTCTTGATCTGCCCAAGAAGTAGGAAACCACGCTGGAGTCCCAAATCTGTATTTTACTCTTAGTAGCATATTGCATTAATGCTCGGCCTCTGGTCTGGTCTGAAATCACTGCTAATATGAATATGCTCTTATTTTTTTCCCATTTTTTTTTTATTCTTTTACCCTTATTGCATCACGTTTCCTCTAGCCAAGAGGACAGACAGAGGAGAATCTGGTGTCATTGCTGTGGCTCAATGAATACACAGTGGGTATAATAAAAGTGATGAATTTGGCATTCCCTCCCCTTTCTCCTTGCCCTTCATAATGCAGTGTGGTAATCTGGATCTGCTGAACTCCAGATCCAGCTCTCATGATGTACAGATTCAGATAATGCTGTTTTCACACCACTCACTGTAGCAACCAACCATCAAGCAACCACAGCAGTTGCTTTCATTAGAGCTGAACATTTCTGGAACACATCACTGTCTCCCTTTTTAATGAGTGAAAGGTTTTACTGAGCTCTGGAAGATTAAAAGTATTTCTTTTTGGAGAAAAAGATTTAACATCTTGAGAAGGCTTTGTGTTTCAGTAATGATGTGATTCTGTCAAACCATTGATCAAATCTTAGTAGTGACATTCCTCCCTTTTCCCTCTCATTAAAAGTTCTGTGAATGTGTTTGGGAGAAGGGGGGGGCAGGGGGAGGGGAATGTGTTCTGTGATAAGAAACTAATGTTCCAACAATGTGCTGTCAGTTAGTAACTGGCCCAGTAAAAATCATATCAAAGTATCAGCTAGATGACCAGCTATGCTATCCTTTATTACAGACTTCTTTTTATTGCGACTACAATGTCTATCCTAGGAACAACTTCTTTTTCAAAATTATACTAAGCTTTTAGTAAGGTTGGTGTTGCCATAGGACTAAGATAAATTTTGAAGGCAAAAAGTTCTGGGTTCTAATTTTTGTTCTGCTGCAACCCAATTAAAATTTGTCATGTGGAAGTACCTAGCTCTGCCATGGAACTGCACACAAGCTTTCTAAAGATAGCATTTCACTGATCCTTACAGAAAAAAATCATAGAATTTGATAACAGTGAAACTTAAACAGTCCGTTAAAGTTACATGTGCACAAATACAGTATTATTTTTTCCAAATAAAACTGCATATCTAGGCTTAACAACCACACAGGATGCAGTTCCAGCCACTTTTTGTGGAACAGGCAGAGGGAGGAGAAGCCTAAGGAGACTGACAGTAGTGATGCAGTTAAATTCATAGAGCTTACACTGAAATTTAATGTACAAAGAAATGCTTTGGAAGATAACTAAGAACTGTTGTCTATAAACATAAATAAGCCTTTAATCTGCATAGGACTTGTGTATACATATATATTAGTGTGACCTTATATAATACATGTGTTTTCTGTCTATAAGTATAACCAGGAATTACCAACCTGTAACTGAAAATAACTGGATATTTGGTGGACATGTTTTTTGATGTGGTTAGGAGATGCTGCAGGACATTTTGTGGGGAGGGCATTGATAGGATAAGGGTTTCTGATTGCCAACACCAATTGTCTGGATCCTGCTGTTTGATGGGATAACTATGTTTAAATTTCCTGTAAAGTATATGGTGAAAATATTTTCATGCATTTTATCTCTAATGTAAGGCTGCATCTCTCTCATGCAGGCTAAATTCCATTCCACAGCATAGGGGTATAAGGGGGAAATAAGTGACCAGTTCCTGCTACAACTACAGCAAGAACTTTACAAGAATTCTCTCAATTACCTTATTCCATACTTCCTAACAAAGATGTGATTTGGACAGAGCTCTAAAAATAACTAACAAATATATAGTAAAATCCTATATTTAAAATCCCTTATATAAGTGAAAATGCTGTTTTGACTCAGGAATCAGTCAGGATGGGAGGGACTTGTTAAGTCAAACACATGCTACAAATTTTAATTGCCGTAACCAAATGGGGGGGAAGATGTTTTCATCAGGAATTATGGAGTTTATATTAGTTTATATTACAAAGATGACCTGCCTATACTTCAGATAAATCTATCTCACTGGAGTGTATTGCCAGAATTCACTAGTTAGCATTTTCGTATTTGAGTACTGTGAGCAGGAAGGTGAAGTTCTTATTTCCAAAATTTGCACAGATCATCACAGGGTAACATGTCTCCATTACTACTTGATTTCTTTTCCCTCCTTTTCTGGCTTGGTAGTTGTTTGAAGGGATGAAGGCTTACCGAGGAGTGGATGGCAAAGTCCGCCTGTTCCGGCCAACCCTGAACATGGACAGGATGGCACGGTCAGCCCGGAGAGCAACTCTGCCAGTAAGTACCCAGGGCATCTCCTGCTCCTAAAGTCAGAGCATGTTTTCATTATCAGAGTACAAATCTCTAAAACTTTTCAGTAGTAGCATTTACCAAGCAGTTTTAAGTCTGATAGCTCAGTAAACCTTCATTAGCTGACCTTATTCATTGAAGGAAACTGTTTGAAGTGCTTTTTTAAAAAATCAGAACCGTGAGTGTTTTGCTTTCATTGTTGCCTCCCTGCTGCCTCAGATGTACAGGGTGTTTCTGAGGGATGGTGCTGTTCTGCAGGTATTTGCATGCAGACAGCTGTCTGATTTGCTCTGGTGCTAATGTTCTCCCTTTTCTTCTTTGCACTTCAGTTAAGTTGTTCAGCCTCTTGAGTGCCTTTGGTTTTGGTCATGCCAGCAGCTTAACATTGCTTTTAGCAATTGTATCTTGGCCAGTGAACTTCCTCCCAGGCTTATTAGCTTAATTGCTGTAAGAACTTGGTCCTTGTAATTGTAAAGCAGAGCCTTCTGTAGAGGAGGTGTTGCTGTAGCTTGCAGCATGCCTGGCTGAGTTGGCTGCACAGGGAGTTCTCCACATGCTTTGGAGGCAAGAGAGGTCAGTGGCTCCTTTTTACCATCTCAGGAGGATACTTTGGAGTAAAGGAGGTCATTCGGGATACTGCACAAAAAGGCACAGTAGCTAAGACCATGGGATTTTAAATTCGGTGAGGAATGAACTCAAGGAAGATGTGAACCTCTACAGCGTGTCACTGTTGCATATCCTGAGGCAGTGTTCCCTGTAGCATGTGGATCTGTAAAGACCACAAAGTGTTCCAGCTTTATTTCTCCATTTGCTTTTTTTCCCTTTCTTTTCCTTCCCAGTCTTTTGACCAGAACGAGCTGTTAGAGTGCATCCGTAAGCTTGTGGAAGTGGAGCAGGAATGGGTCCCTTACTCAACCTCTGCCAGCCTGTATATCCGTCCTACCCTAATCGGAACTGAGGTGTGCAATACGGTTTGGTTTTTCTTCCCTCTCTTACCTTCTGTTTATTTAGGTACGAGACAAGGTCCTCCATCCATAAATGGAAACATTCAGCAGTCAGTAGGTGACAGGATTAAGGTTGGGGGTGGGTTCATGGGTTTACTTCGGAGCCAGCACGAATTTAGCGTTGACCACATTGCCACTTAGTGGCCACACTGGTTCAGAGCACAGCAAGCGAACGGAGCAGCAGCTCGCAGTGGGAATGGAGCAGTGCTTGTTCATCGGGGTTGTGCTGAAAGGACAGTTATGTGCGACACGGTAATGTTAAAATCCTGATAATTCGGGGACAACATGATGGAACGCAAATTGCTGTGTACGTTTTGTAATTTCAAGTCATACCTGAGCTTAGTGAGCTTTCAGAAGATTTTACCTTGCAAATGAAGATGTCTCAGAAGAGACACTTTAAACAGAATTAAGGGCTAGTTCCTCTGTCAATTTATTCTTGAAACTGGCCTTCTAAGAAGCTCCTTAGCAAATAGGTATTAATGTGTCCTCTCCGAGTTTCATGTGTGAGTCAATTATATATTATTGATAAAGGGAATTAGAAACAGAGAGTTTATTTTATTAAATCCTTCAGGGTTCTATTTTTCATATAATAAAAAAACATATAAACATATAATGATAGAGCATAGGACAAAGAACCTAAGGAATGTGGGTTCCAAACTAGGTAAACTAACTTCTGCAATATCCATATCAGTTAGTTACCATACATGAGCATTTTACATTTCACATTTTACATTTACATTTCTAGGACTCCATTATTTTGATACTTTTAAACTAGTTGCAGATTTTCACATTAAAGAATCTTCACTCAGTGACTATAAGGTGCTGGTATTAAAATCTGGGTGTTTACTCCATGTTTTGTTTTTGGAAATTTCTTTTGCTTTGAGCTTTGTTTCAGGATAGCCAACACTTGTGGCCTTTCCGTTGTCATGTGTTGTTTCTGGGTTGCATGTCCCATTAGGCTTTTATGAATCACCCCAGCTAAAAGCCCAGGCAGCACAATCTTTTGAATGATCATGTCAGCAAAAATATCAAGATCTCAGTTACTCCTGTTAGTTAGAAGTCTTTCTGAAGCAGTAAGGTAGACAGAAATCAAAGGAACCCTTTCCTTTGATTCTGGGGAACTTTGGCCAGCACCAGACTTCTCACCTCTACCTTCAAGTATTGGTGGTGATGACTTTGAGTGTGAGAAGCCATCTCTCAGAGAGGAGGGTGAGAAAAAACTGTCACGTTCTTGGTTATTTCCTGGGCTGTTGTGTCAACTTTTTTTAGCAGGCAAATAATTTTAGCTGTCACACAGGCATTCAGAGAGGCAGCATGCAACTCTAGAAATGCCAGTTCTAAGTGGCACTGGACAGTTCTTCTCACCAATGCAGCTGACAGTGGTTTCTCAACTGTTGTTACTGCTAGCATTGGTCGTGCCACTCCTTCTCCTAGAAGGCTTTGTGGGCTTCTGGTATGATTAATAAACATAATTATATATTCATAATAATGATATATAATTATTAGTACTTTGTTAAGCTAATCTTTGAATTCTCAAAAACTTGAAACTATTTTGAGAATACTAGAATAGCATATAGATAAATGGAATGGCTGTAAGTGAATGAGGACAGTATATAAAACTAGAGTTGTTATGTTGCTTGGATAGGGGGAAAATTATATAAATATTTTTCATTCATTGCAGCACTTTGCAGTGTCCTGATGAAAGCACTCTCATGCTGCAGTTCCACTGAAAGCAGTGTTTCGAAACCTGATGGTCAGCACCTGATGTTTGAAGTATACTAGTACCTTGATTTGTTTACATTCTTTATTTTCAGCCTTCTCTTGGAGTGAAGAAGCCGACTAAAGCCCTGCTGTATGTCATACTGAGCCCTGTGGGCGCTTACTTTGCAAGTGGAAGCTTTAATCCAATATCCTTATGGGCAGATCCAAAATACGTAAGAGCGTGGAAAGGGGGAACAGGAGACTGCAAACTGGGAGGGTAAGAAAGCATGATCCTTCATTTTCTACACGGGTCACAAAGCAGATTTGGTTTTTAGTGAATTATCTAATCCAGCAGAAATAGATTAAATGCAGTAGTTCAACAAGCCATGTACTACAATAAAGAGTTCAAAATTTTACTCTGCAAATATTATTTATGCAACTCAGTTGCATATTTTTGTTTGAATATTATAGCCAGTGAATTATTTTGCATCATCTCAAGCTGAGGAACTGCACGTGGAAGGTGTCCATGTAGTACTTTGGCTCTTGCCCTTGCAGCAGTTGTGCTGCATCATCAGTATAGCAGCCTGCTGCCAGCAGAGCAGGGAGCAGCTCTGGCTGCTGACCTCCTTCCTTGGATTGTCCTGCCCATGAGTTTCTTTGCTAGGCAGGAAGTTCAGTAGCTGTCAAGTGCTGCTCAGCTGAGCTGGTAGAATAATCAGAGGGCAGGGAAGTAACTTTCCTTCATTCAAGCTGGTGTTCTGAACCTTTGTTTATGAGATTTTGCTTACTTCCAGAAATATTTTGTTTCCTATGCATCCTTCATACATCAGCTGTGACAAAGAGTAGTCTGGAGTCATTACTGACTTGATTTGTGCCCAGAGGTGAGAACTTGACTTCAGTGTCGTCAGCATTTTGGAGCTGCTGACTTTGCACCTTGAATATTGTTGAACCTCAGAAACAAAAATGTTTTTTTCCCCCCTCAAAGCAGCAGGCATGATTCAGTCAGGTTCAGTCTGTAAGGCAGCATTTTAGAAAAACATTTGGCTACTGAAGAATCTGGAATTCATCAAGACGCAGTTGTGTTTCCGGAAGATGCTGGTTCTGTGAATATCTTTTATTTAAAAAAAAAACAACCCTCACTTCTGGTGATATTAGTGCTCCAAGAGTTTAATCTAACATATATTATCCATCTGACATGAGGTAGTTGAATTTAAAAAAAAACAAACAAAAAACCCCAAGAAAAACACCAAAAAACCCAAAAGCTGGAGGGGAATTGTTGCTCTCTCTCCAGGATGCCAACTGCTAAATAAAGATAAATGTTTTCTGAGGATTTTTAGTTGCAGTAATTAAAATGTCCAGAATATGGAACAAGAGGTATGTGTAAGACAGTTTGGAGGGATATGTTTGAGTTGTTGGTGCAGTTCAGCCCTTCCAAATTTTTGGGTTGTAGGTACAAACGATCTAGTAAAATACTAGTGTAGTACTTCCAATGAAAATATCTCAGGGACAAGCAGTGACTGTTGCAGAGCACTTGCTTATGAGGTAGATGTGCACAAAATTTTGTTTAAATTGAGGAGATGCCCTATCAGGTACTCATAACGCTTTGGGCTTTATTTTCCTGAAGGAATTATGGCTCTGCTATTTATGCCCAGCAAGAAGCCCTGGAGTTTGGCTGCCAGCAGGTTTTGTGGCTCTACGGAGAAGATCACCAAATAACTGAAGTTGGAACAATGAATCTGTTTCTCTACTGGATAAATGAAGATGGAGGTATGGTAACATAAAACATGCAGCCTTTAACAGAGTAGACAATTGGGACCATAATCCACAAAATTATTATTAGAATGCAGATCATAATCTTTTTAATGAAGGGGGTTGAACAAAGGAAATAGCTATTCTCTTCTGAAAATTGCTGGACTTATTAGGTGTGAGAGAAGAGATTCTAGAGCAGCTGTGAGTGCTGCCTGCTGATAACAGACTGAACTGCTGGGCTAGTCCACATGCTCAGAAGGGCAGAGTTCAGCCATGCACAAGGTCATACATCAGCTTTGGTGTCAGCAGGATGTTTGGTGTCCAAGGAGGTGTTGGCTCAGAAGCAGTGCAGACCTGCTAAAAGGCAGCTTACAGCTGTGCAACTCTTCAGACTGTAGCTTTGAGTATGAGTGGCTCCCATCATCACTTGCTGGCAAGTCAAATGTTCCTGAACCATATCCAAAAGTATTTCAGCATCCAATCCAAAACTTCAGTTCTTCTATGAAGAACTTGAAGTTCTGTCCAGTGGTGGCAGGAAGAGAGAAACATGTCAGTCAGTGTCCAGTATCACTAATACTCAAAAGATGCTTTCAAGATACATCATCATTCTTGAACCTATTTTTAGCTCTTTCTACCCACAGTCATCTCTGAGCAAGGTACAGGCTAATTAAAAGCTGTCTAGTTAATGAGCAGCCAACTATTTAGGCATCTCAAAACCACCCATTGGGTGTGCAAGTATTGAGTGCATGAGCTGTGATAGCTGCAATAGCTGTACCTGATAACTGGTTTGGAAGACTACAGGCAAGGGAATTAAAAGGATACCTCATGACTTCCATGAATGCTGTCTCTCCAGGAAAATGAAGTGTTACTGAATTTTTGCGTGGCAGCAGATGCAGGGGTCAGACTGATTTTATTGTAGTGCCATGGGTACCTTAAAAACGGTCAGGTTTCTGACAATGCTCAGTGGCAGGAAACAGGCAACATTTTGTGGGGATAGCAGTGTGCCTTGGGTAATGTAGAATGATGGGGATCCAGCTGCCTGACTCCCATCTCCAGTTCTGTTGCTTGTTCAAAATCATGACCACAAAACTCTTTATCAGATCTGTAAGAAGAGGGATCATACTCCTTCAGTGTTGAATGAGTCTGTGAAGCTTTATGAATGAAGTGATTAGACATTAGACATTTTCAGACATTAGATATTAGACATTTTCTTCTTGTTACAGCAGCAGCTGATTTGTCAGTGTAGACAGGTGGCCAAATTCATGCCTTGTGAAACTTAGCTGGAAAAACATGAAAATAGATTTTGGCTCATTCTGCCCAGGGAAGGACACAAAGCAAGGGCACAATTAGAATTCAATGTTCTCATTGTACTTAAACCAGGAATATGCTGGAAATATGCAGCTGCAGCACCGTACTGTTCCAAAGATCTGCCAATCACTGTGTTACCAGTGCACTGCTGAATGGTGCTATTGTGAGGTGGCTGTAGCAAACAACTTGTAATTCCTGCCACCCAAGCGGGCTGTCTGCTGGCAAACCTGTCATTTCACTGGACATGGGCATTATCCTCGTGGAGCACTTTGCTGTCTCCCAGGGTGTTGGGTAACTCTTAATGTGGGATCTTTGGCTGAGAATCGCTCATGCTGCCAACGTGTGTCATCACATACCTGCCTGTGGCTTTGCAGGGATTTGTGCTTGTCATTTTGTCCTGTCACTTCACAAAGGACACTCACTCAGGCTGTGGTTTGGTTTTGTTATGCAAATGCTGCAGCTGAGAGGGATCAAAAAGTGAGGCAGAAACTGCAGATCATCATCAAAAGGAAGTTCTCTTTGTGTGTTCTGAGGTCACTGCTGAGAGCTGAACTTGGTTTATATTTATAAATGGTTTATAACCTTGGTTTATAACCAGAGGCTTATCCCGGGAAAGCCTGGACTGGAGGAAGGCCATGCTTCCAGTGCAGGCTTTCCTTGCAGCCTTTGCTGTGTATTTTCAGTTACAGCATTGTGCCTATGGGTGACATGTTGCTCTGGATGGCAGGAGGAGCCTGAAAAAATATTTTGTTTGTTGCATTAAGAAAAAAAATGGTCAATTTTTGGTAAAGTAGTGTGACTTGCTCTGTACTGTTCTTGTATTTGCACTGCTGCTCTGAGGTTATTGTATGACCAAAACTGGAACCCTGCTGTTGAATAAATACTTCATTCATCAAACCCTATTTATAGTTTGTGTTCACTAAGTGAAAAATTTAGCACCCTACAGTCCCTTCTGCATATCTCTTCAGAGCATGTAGCTATCCCAACAAGCTCTTGACATTGAAATTCATTTCCTGTCACAATGTCTGTTCTTCTGCCTAGAGTATAGGCTTGGCTTTATGGAAAACCTTAAAATTTAAACATATGTCCAAACTGAAGATTGCTAACTACCAAATCTGTGTGAAGTTTTGAAAATTCTGTTTCTTCAAAATGATTTGCAACCATTTGGGCTCTACTTCTATCTTAAATGTCAAGGCATTGTGAATAGTATTCAGGCATTATTTAATATTTTTGTGCTGCAGTTGGAATGGTGATTAATGGTACCCATTTCAAATTTTCGTAAATTAAAAAGTAAATCTGTTAAAAGATTCTCTGGAACAATCAAGTAAAATTTAAGGCAAGTTTTCTAATTATTCTATAGTTGGAACATTAGTTGTGCTGCAGAAGTGTCTTGTACAATTACAGTACTAACAAAATCAGGATTGTAGCTTCTATTCTAAGAGAGAGTCCCAGCAACAGAGTAGAGGGGAAGATTTAAATGAATGAGGTGGCAGACAGAGCCAAGGATGAAAAGTTAATTGAGGAAAGCAAGTTAACAGACATGCAAAGGTAGTGATTGCATAAGGGAAGAGTTGAAGAAAAGCCTGAGGGAAGTAAAGAGAAAGACCCAGAACAAACTGGTAGAAGAAGTTAGCTGTTAATATTAGCGAAAACAGGGTTTTCTGGGTACTCCTTGATCCTGAAGTTCACTTGGAATTTATCACTTTGGTAAAATATATATTTAGGTGAATTTCTTGGCACTGTTACAGTGTGACTAGTACTGAAGGCATCCCATGAGTGTAATCTTACCTGCTCTATGTTCCTAAGTACAGGTGTTTAAAAGCTGAAGTTGTGTAATATGGAAGACCTAATTTTAAAAACCCCTTTAAACACTCTGATGGAATCCTGTTCTTAGAGCAAGCCTATACCAGGTTTAACAGGGCACTGGGCAGGCAGTACTGCTGCTATAACAATACCAGGAGTCACCTGAAGAGAAACCCTGACATTTCCCTTCAAATGCTTTTCTCCTGGTTTTTGCAACTCTACATTTTAAGCCCGTCAACACAATTCAGAAGGCAAATGGAGTCTGTTAGCTCACAGTCTGTTTTTTGGGAGATGGACAAACTGATGTCATATGGAGCCTGGTTTGGCATCAGTTCACAGAGAGGATGAGCTTTTGGCATGCTGTGTTGGACAGTGTTATCATCTCTGCCGGATACCAGGGGAGCAGATGTTCTCAGGGTGGCCCCAGGCTGGTAGGCATCACATGTATACTTGACAAAATTGTACAGAGCAGCCTGTTTGGAACATTTTGAGACTTTCATGTCCTGTCTGCTCAGTGCTGTTTGGCAGCTGGTTTGGCTTGGCACCTTTTCAAATTAGCTCAAATCAATTAATATATGTTATTGAGCTTAAACAGGTTCTGGACAAGATCTGTGGCAACGTCATCAGACAGAGAAGTGTAATCACGATCTTGGGTATCAAAGTCCACAGTATTTGAGGTTTTCTGTTAAAGAAAGGAGTATATTAGATTGTGACTGGGTCACAAATGCAGAATATCAGGTTTCGGTGTCAGGTGAGCCCTGTGGCTCATGGAAAGTTTAAAATGTTCTCCTTGAGATAGTTGTGCCAGAATTAGAACCAGCATTACATCACAAATATGAATTATGCTAGACAGACTCCAAAAAGGGAATGCTGTTATTCCTGACTGTATGAGAAGGAAGAGATGGCTGATGTAATTACAAGTCTGGGATAGGCTGGGGAATGACACTATGGGCTAGTCAAACCAGAGCAGAACACACAGCCCGTGCTAGGGCAGCATCTCTGTACATTTTGGTATGACAGTTTGCACCTATTACTGATGTGTAATAAAAGGAACATGGAAGCCCTGGTAGGAGAGTCCAAATTAATAAATCGAGGAGATGACTGCATTAGAAAGTAGCAGGTATTTCCTGAGAGAATGGACAATGAGTAGCAGATTCAATTAATTTATCCTCCACTTTACTTATCCCATCCCAGCTCCTAATGCTCCCTCTTGCAGAGTGGGGGAGCCCAGGATATATTCAGTCCAGAGCTAGCAGGCAGTGTTTGTGCACAGAAATATCTTGTTGAGTGCTGAAAACTGCATTGAGCAGCTGAGCTCAACCTGCTCCCACGCACCAAGGACAAATACCATGCTTCTCTCTTCTACACAGCTGCAAGTGTTCACAAGATGTATAGAAAAATTTTAAAGAGAGGTTCTCCTTTGAGAAAGGTTTAGTCAGGCCTCAATTCAGTGATTTTTTTGCAACCAGGGAGAAAGTGGACATAAGATGTATATCTTAATGTTTTTATTTGGTTTTTTTATGTGACCTAGGTAAAAAATAAACAAAACTCTTGACAATTTGTGGATTTATTGAACAGTATCCTTATAAGGTAAAGAAAGAAAAAGGTTTATAAGTAAGGAAATGAAATGGTTAGGAAAAAAAATATGAGGAGTACTACAGAAAGACTCTGGATGTCTTGACTTCTCGGTGCAAATTTGAGACTGTCTTAAAAGCCTCTGTCTGAAAAGAGTAAAAGGTCAGTCCTCTCTGATAATAGAAACCAGTGAATGTGATGGCTTAAAGTGAAAAAGATCAGCTCTGATTGCTGCAGAGATCAGATGGAAGAACAAAGTCTACATACAAACTTGTGTTTTAAGTATTTACCAAGGATGGATTGTTTAACCAAGTGTTTATTGTTTACCATTTATCTATCACTTCATTAGTTTTGTTAGATGAACATTTATCTACAGTTCTTTTTCAAAAGCAAACACGGAACACTAGCTAACAAGCTAAACTAGTTGAACAACTTGAATGATTGTTGTTGGATTTTTCTTACGATTGCTCTAATCTTTTAGGATTGTGAAGAGAAAATTAGCACGGAAAAAAGGTTGTCTAGACTACAACAAAGGATCGTTAAGGAAATCTCCTTCCAAGGAGGGTTTGCAAGGTTTCCACTGCTTTGCTGGTTCATTAAATGAACTTCAAAAATTTTGACAAATGTTTCATATTGCTGCTGTGAAATGGGTATACTAAATCCCATATTCCTAAATTAAGTAAAACATTTCAGGGAAAGTTGTGATCTGCCCTGGGATTATTAGGCATGACTTTCCCTCTACCTTTCTGTTGTGAATCTGGAGACTGGACCATTTCACAGTTTGCAGTAGCAACACAGTGCAGTTAGACAGTTATACGTACAATGCACTGAGGAATAAAACCACCTACAAGGCATTAGGCATGTATATACTAATGTATTAAATATGTTTCTTCCCCACCTACTGAAGCATATGCAAAAGGTTCCAAACACTTAACAGCAACTTACTTGAACTGTGTATCTGTTCTGTTCTTGGAGAACTCTGATAAATGTTGCAAACGATTGTTGTAAATCTTAAGGGATAAGGATTATTTTTGATGCCACAAAATCGTGGAATATCTTGAGTTGTAGGGGACCAGCGTGTTTGGTTATCAGTAAACTTCTGTTGGTTTGTTTCTTAATTTGTTTTTTTAACCTGTGCTTTTGTTTGGCAGAAAATGAACTGGCAACACCACCTTTAGATGGCATCATCCTTCCAGGAGTGACAAGGCAAAGTATTTTGGATTTGGCACGAAGCTGGGTGAGTGTTTTGGTGGTAATGGTTTCAGTTATCGTGTTATAACTTCCGCAGAAGTAAATATTTCTGGTGCTCAGTATCTTAAAGTTCAACTGCTTAGTTTAAATCATACAGCCATAGACCAGTCTGGCTTCCTAGGATCATACAAAGACCTGGGTTGGAAGGGACCTTAAAGATCATCTTATTCCAACCCCCTTGCCAAGGGCAGGGACACCTTCCACTGTCCCAGGCTGCTCAGAGCCCCATCCAGCCTGGCACTGAAAAGGACCTTTTAAGGATGTGTATTCCAACCTCCCTGCAATGAGTAGGGGCATCTTTAGCTAGATCAAATTGCTCAGAGTTGTGTCCAGCCTGTCAGAAACTCTGCTGTCAAGGTCCCTCTGGATGGCACCTCTTCCCTTCAGTGTGCCAGCTGCACCACTCAGCTTGGTGTTGCTGATAAGACTTGCTGCTCATGCACTCAATCCTTTTAACCTAATGGGAACTAAGGGCATGCAGATTCAGGGATTCTCAGGAGCATCATCAGAATACCCCCACCTGTCACACAGAACAATACCAAGCTTGTTAAAGTAGCTCCGTGTAGGATTTAACATGAAAATTCTCATTAAATCCACTGGTACCAGTAAGGAAACAAAGAATTACCATGCATGACCATAGCTAAACTTCAGTCATCAGTTCATTATTTCTGCATTTAGTTCTCATGCTCCCAACCTTGTTTCTACTAACTAGCATGCAGCCTACAGTCTTGAAGTCATCTGTCTGTTTCCTGCTCCTGTTTTGTAATGCTCCAAGAAGTTATTTGGACACTTGGGACTAGATCATATCTTGAAATGCAGCAAATTCTGCCTTACTGTGTATTCAAAGGTTTTATTGCAGCCTGGGTAAAGATGCTACAAGCCAAAGGCTCATCAATCCCAGTGTCCTGCCTCCTGGATTTGGCTGAGATTATGCCTAGAGTGGGATAACAGGAACACCACATACATGAATTAAAAATTTCAGAGTCTGTTTATTTTTTTCTTGAAACACATCTCTTAAATTGATTCCTGTGCATTCTTCAGCTCTTGTAGAAGGTAAAACACTTCCAGTATTAAGGCTGTGCAGTGCAAATAGCTTTACTCACACCTGCAGCAGAGTTAATTTTTGTATGTGACAGCTGTGTGCTGGTTATAGTGCAAGATTTCACTAGGGATTAAAAAAATACATCACATGAATTGGCCTGGCAGGTGAAATTAATTAGCAGAATGTATCTTGCTTAGGAGTTGTCTGAGAGTGGGATGTAAAGGCTCTCTTGATACGGTTGAGTAATTTTTGGACAAACTCTAACATGGTAGAGACTATGAGTAGAGAGATCCAGTGTCCCGTAACAATTCTTCTTTGTTATTCCCTAATGTCATACTGATATTCTGCACCAAAACACAGGGAAGTGCCACTTAATCATCAGCATTGTATCTGGCAAACACTGGCATCTTTGTAGGGCATTCTTTTGATGAAAATACACCTTGTTGTGATACTGGGATGTTTGAAAAGATCACAAGATCAGAGTAAAAACTTGACTTACTGCCACTAGGCTAAAAGTTCTACTGGAAATGCTCCAATGTGGAAAACAAAAATACTAATGTTTTTAAACTTTTTACTATTTCTACGGTTGCTTCTTCTTGTGCAGGGAGAGTTCAAAGTGTCTGAGAGATACGTCACCATGAGTGACCTGACAGCTGCCTTGGAAGAGAACAGAGTAAAGGAGATGTTTGGTGCTGGAACAGCTTGCATTGTATGTCCCATCTCTAAAATTTTATATAAGGGCAAGGTAAGGAAATGTTTCTCTTTTTTTACCCATTTCCTTCTTACTTCTGAATTTTATCACAGTTAATTGCAACTGAAGCCAAATCCAAGGGAGGTAGAAAAGATGCACTATCTGG
The DNA here is from genome assembly GCF_009819655.1 of Sylvia atricapilla. Taxonomy (NCBI): domain Eukaryota; kingdom Metazoa; phylum Chordata; class Aves; order Passeriformes; family Sylviidae; genus Sylvia; species Sylvia atricapilla. Next base: position 51,882,445 of record NC_089144.1, on the reverse strand, counting down.
AAAGATGAACAGTGTTGGTATGTTTTTTTCCAAGTGAGTTCATAGTTGTCAGAAGGGAACTTTCCCTCTTGTTTTCTGGGGATTTTCCAAATAGCTGAAATATAAAATCTCAAGTTTTGGGAAAAGTGAAAGAAAAAACCAGTTCCCAGCCTGTTTGCAAATGTAGAAAAATACATTCTTCCACATTTCTTTTATTGAGCATTTTTTGCTAAGGTACCTGGGAAGGATGAGGAGAGAAAAAGACTTTCACAGGAAAACAAATTTCTGAGCCACTGCTGTCCTTTCTTCTCAAGTTCCTCTCTTCTTCATCCCTCACTGCAGGCATCCCAGCTCTGATGGAAGAGCTGTTTCAAGACAGTGCACAGCTGCTTTCATATGCTGTTCACCATGTGGGAGATTTCTCCTGCACAGGTGGAATTCCCCAGACATTCTGACTGTTGAGCCAACTTGGTGCTATTTATTCAGCACAAAATTAGTTCAGAGGACATGAGGTAGTGCAGCTGCATAAAGGGTTGTGCTTTGTCCATTAAACATGATAATTACAATCAATGTCTGTTAGGTGATACTTCCTGAAAGAATAAAATAGAATAAATGTATTGCTATTACCTGCTGCTAAGATAATATGAGACATTGAGGTGTCGAGTGATAAGTACTGTAAATATAAGTGTTGTATTTCTACATAATATCCTTCAAAATGAAATACTGTATATAATGTTACTACTCTTGCCTGCACAATATTCCCTCCATTTTGGACAGATCTCTTGGAAGGCTTAGATTAGCCTTTATTGAACAACAACACAACAGCATAACTTCACTGGCTTAACAATGCCCTCCTGTTTAAAACCAACCAAAAACCCAACAAAAAACCCAAAACTAACCCCCTTTTCCTACTCACAAGGAAGGCTAGGCAGCATGAAAAATATTTATTAAAATTTTTGTCAACCATAAGGTATTCATATATATGTAAAGCTATTATTACATGTTGCTCTCTTTCTCTCCCCTTGTCCCTCTCCTTTATTCCATGCCAGCACTTGCACATTCCGACTATGGAGAATGGGCCTGAGTTAACAAGCCGGTTCCTGAATAAGCTAAGTGATATCCAGGTAAGGTGTTTCCTCTTGCATAAATACAGATAAAATAATAAAAGGTGAACATTTGAAAGGAGTTGAAAATAATCTTTTTGGTAGTAATGCTGTAGATGACATTATATAAAAATACAGATCCTTTTGTCCAGAGTGATTATTTTGTCAATTTTATTTCTTTGAGAACATATGATGGGGATGAAGTATAGTATAATTTTTCCCTACACATGTTGGAAGCTGGGTAAGAGTTGCAAGATATTACTGTTACCAGTGAAATCTAATAGTGTTGTTAGAGGTTGCTTTTTAAGGGAAAAAGACAGGATTATGAAGCATCTTAACCACAATCACAAATGAGTACAGGTTAATAATAGAGAGATGAGTGAAGCAGTTAAACACTCACTGAGCACAGCCAGCTGATCGCCATTTCCATTTCTCATTATCTTCCCAATCACACAGTCATTTCTCATTCTTAACACAGTTCCCTCCTCTGTCATTTGCTAAATATCAAAGTCTATTTGGAATCTGTGCTTTATCTCCGTGTCAGGGTGTAGGAACCAATACCATTTCAGGTGAAGTAAATAGGCAGCAGGTGATGGCCCTTCATATTTAAGTTGTCTAGGTTTTTTTCCTTATTAAATGTAGTTAATGATGTGGGATTTGGGGATAGGAGAAGGTCTTAGCAAGTTACAAAGCCTCTTTATTTAAGATCTGATAGCAGTTGCTTGGCAGTATTGCCAGGATTTCTTCAAATTGAGTCTCATAGTTTTCGTTCTACATTTTTGGCTCGAAGTGTTCTTAGATTTGCCACTAAAATGTTCATGTTCCTGCCAGTAATCCTGTGATCTGTGTCTTTCTTCCTTGAGATAGTGAGCAGCATAAGACAAATTCATCCAGCCTTTTCCCTGGGGTGTCCTTCCCTGCCTTCCCTGATCGCAGAATGCCAGCCTGGGTCAGGCCCACAGTGGTGTCACTGGGTCCCACCTCCCTGCTCAGGCAGGGTCATCCCAGAGCACAGGGCACAGGATGGCGTCCAGGCAGTTCTGGAATATCTCCAGTGAGGGAGATGACATCTCTGGACTATCTGTTCCAGTGCTCAGTCATTGCACAGTGAAGAAGTTTTCAGGGCGAATTTCTGGTCATCAGTTCCTGCTCATTGGCTCTTGCCTTATCACCCTGGTTTTTCACCACCAACCAAGGCTCAGGAGGAGGGTGAAAAAGTGTGGATTGTTACTAAACATTATCTTTTTTGGACCTTTTCACTTTATTTGCCTGTTGATGTGGACCTTTTCACCTTACAGTGTGTGTAGTCTGTGTTCATTAGTTACATGGCAGGAGTAAATTTGTTACTCCTGGAAAATGCTGGAGTATTATGTATATACTTAATTCTGGGTTCTCTTTCTTCTTTAAAAGAAAATCAGTAGAGTCAGATCACATAATCATTGAAAACATGATTTTAAAGAGATTGATGGTTGCTTCCCCATTAAGAGTCAATCAGTAGTTGCTGGTTGTGTTTCTGCACCCTTCTGTCTGTGGAAAGATGGGCTCATGTCCAGAAGGAACCTGTGATGTTGCACAGAAAACAATACTGGGACACAAAAAATGGACTATATAATAATCTTAAAATGTCAGAGGAGAATCTTTGACCAATATCTTCTATATTCTTTACCAGGAGAAAAAATAGCAGACCTCTTTGCATTATCACTGGCTTACTGTCATATAATTTGGACAGTCTGAGGCTATAATTCCAAAGAATCTTCCAGATTTGAAGAATAAAATGCAATAGAAATAGCAGTCAAACACAGCTTTCGTCTCTCTGCTGTTCTGTTGCCTGAACTGGGGTAGCGTATCCGTTTCATGCTGAACAATGGGAATTGGTAAAAAAGTAGAAATTCTCAGCACCACCATGTCCTGCATGTAAACCTGTGACCAAAAGGTGCAGGCTCCAAGGCCACTGTCATTATACCAATTCCCTTGTGTGCAGTACATACTTCTTTTATTATTTTCAAATTCTCTTTGTTATTGTGTTTCCAAGTCTGTTTTCATGCTGCCTATTGTTCTTTTGCAAGTCTGCTGTGTTCAGTGGGATGCTTTAGATGTGAACAGCTGTTGAGTGGAACCAGAGCTGGAGTGACAAATTAGAAACTCATGGGCAGAACTGATTCAATTTCTCATGCCAGTTGAGAGAGACAGTGGTGGCACTGCAATACACATTTCCCTTCCTGTCACTCAGTAGATATCATGATTACAAAAGGCTAATAAAGACTTCAAATTAAAGAGCATACATTATATAAATTAATGGTGTGCTTAAGTTAGAAGATTTAGGGACGAGGTTCTTTTCTCTGGGAATACACTCACTGAAATACCACTCAGATATTTCTGTGGGTTTGCATCCATGCTTTGAGAAAAACAAGCTTTCATTATGCTCTTTAAGACACAGATTAAGCTGCAACTGGAAAGGGATAGAAAATAAGGTATATTGCTTATGGTATTAAATGCATTTAAAGACTGCAGGCAAGACAGCAGAGAAGAGACATTTAATCAAACCTCCTTTCTTTGTCTGGGCAGTGAAAACAACCAGAAAGGACCATCTATGTGTGAATTTTTACAAAGAACGACCTAGAGATGGTGGACAGTGAAAGAGGGATCAGATTGACTAGCCTGAGATCACAAAGCCCTTGACAGAATTAAAAAAGGAAGCTAAACCTTCTTTTATTGGTAGAAAGAAATGTTCTTCATTGTGGTATTGCATCTTCATTCCCCTTTTAATTCTGGAAGCAGGTGCAAACTCTAGTCAAATGGAGACCGGTCCTTGCAGCAATTTCTGTAGAACATTAGATGATACTACTGCCTAAAGACAGCAAAATTTACAAATAACTGCAACTGCAGAACAGGAACAGCAGAATTAATAATGAAAAGAAAAAGTAGATGTGATACTTGTGAAGGTCAGTTAGAGGAGTATAGAGTGAAACTCCTTGCCTGCAGGAGTAAAGAGTAAAACACAAACCCAGTAAACACTACTCCTTTGTGGATCTAGAAGTGTGTTTCTTCTGGCTCATCCTGATTTGGAGCTGTTGTCTTTTCCCTGCTTAAGTGACCTATTATCTCTTTTCCTGCTGATGCAGAACCTGTATTGGAGTAACTTCCTTTTTTCCACTATGGAGAAATTAAGTGATCTTTTTAGCCTACATAAAGCCTCTAAAATCAGTCTTCATTTCTTGGTTGAAAGTGTTTTCAAGCTCCCTGTATATAACACTATAAGGTAAAGGACTCCCAGCTCCCATCTGCTGCTGTCTCTCCACCTCTGAATTATTTGCCTACTTGAGCCCTGTGTGTGTTTTAGGGTCTCTCTGGAGCATTGTTTACAGGACTGGTGACAGAGCTTTAGAACATGGAACCAGTCTATCAATCCAAAGTGCTGCCTTGGGGCTGTATCCTCCCCTGGAAGGGGATATGGCTCCATGCCATAGGTTGCCTCCATTTCTTATTGGTGATCCCATTTGTTTGTGTACAGAAAGACAACTTGTTTTATTTTGGATTACAGTTCTCCCTAATTGTACTCTGTGGTATTTGTGATGGCTTTATTTCACATTCAATCAGAATGTTATAATAAAAAAACGACCTTGACAATAAAAGGAAATAAAATGAAATGTGTTTGTTTATTGGAGCTTGAGCAGGGGCACGCTTTTGAGTGAATTAGCGAGCAGGCCTCAGGGAATAACTGCATTACACTGATGGAAGTGAAGCAGGACTGTTCTATGTCATCTGTAATGAGTATCAGCATTCCTCCTTCCTAAACCAGCTGTGATATGGGTGAAGCAAGCTACCTTTTTAGTCTGTGCCCAAATCAAAGGCAAGTAAAGGCATGAGAAATAATGTAAACTACTGTCAGAGCCGTGGATATGAACATGTCTGAGGATAAACCTAAGAAGTTATCATGAACTGACACTGATTCTTTTAACTTTTATTCTTAAACTTCCTTTTTTGCTTTGTTTCAGTATGGAAGAGAAGACAGCGATTGGGCAGTGCTGGTGTCATGAAGGTGGCTGAGCTCAGACCTTCCAGACAGACCTGACATCTAAATAATGACAACTTCTGTAGCTGCCAGTGTGTAGCATAGTATCAGTATCAATTTGCTCCCCCAAGGATGATTGTTTCCACAATCTGGCAAACGTGAACACAATCATTTTGATTTCTACTGTGATCCTGTTGGTAGAAGCCTGTCCTCTTGGTAGAGGTGCTAAATGTTAGCAATAGAACTTTCCTAATGGTTTTCTTAGTGCCTCCTTATATACAGTCTAAAAGCTTGTAAAATGCTCTTCAACTGCTCTTCAGTTTGGTTTGTTTACTGACACCATCAGCAGAACATGTGTCACATGAGGATGTTGCCTGTTACTTGCCCACAGGGTTCTGTTGACATAATTCTGCCTTTTTCTCTGTGTTTAGGAAACAAATAAGTTTAGCCACATACTCCACCCTTTCTGCCCTGCTTGTATGGGAGATTCCTGAGTTTGCACAGCCTGATAGGTGCCCTTATACTCTGTCCAGTAACTCTGGCCTTTAGCCCAGAATTCTCTGAGTCAGTCTAGCCTGCAAGATGGTCCCTGTTGGCCTATTGCCCTTCCCTCCATGGGGATTTGCAGTGGCTGCTTGGGCAGTGCAGATCTCTCTAATAGTTGAGTACATCCTTCTAGACATGAGTTAAAAGGCTATGTCAGGCCCTGCTGAGACATTCCCCTTTGGCCTAGCAGAGCTGGGCTCTGCACACACAGTGCTGCCTTCCAGGTGAGTGTCTACAAAGTGAGATTAAACAATGTTGGCTGTGAAAATTGAACCACGCTTCACAGCAACCAAACCTTTGGATTGAGGAATTTCTTTCATCATCCACTCACATAATTTAGGTCAGAAAAATGGTTTTCTTGGTTTTCTTGCCCCTTTCACATACTTCCTGTATCCAGCCTCCATTGACAAGTGTACTGTAGAAGGGCCCTCCTGTTAAGGAACAAGCAGTGTTGTCATCAGAACAGAAAATGTCTAGAGGGAAAGAGATTTCATTCAAACCCTGATTTCATACTGGTTAAGCAGATAATTCATACAATTGCTGCTTTCTCACATGCAACCTTGATACTTTGGAAGCAGTACAGAGCATGTAGCCCATAGCTGGGGAAGTAACTTCTGCAAATGTTCACTAACCATCATTCTATAATATTTATTACCTTTCTCCTTCTGCACACAGCTTTGTTGAACAGCTTTAAGATACCTCTTGCCAAAAAGGATAACCATATTCTGTATCAATGTTCCAAAGTGCTACTTCAGTATAAAACTGGTGGAACTTTATTGTCACTTCATTGGAGTCCTATAAGAAGTAAAAGTGAAACATTTCTTGTTCTAGTTTGCGGTAGAGATTCACCAGTATTAAGGGAAACATTTAGCACTTTAATTTTTTAAAGACCTACAATATCTCTCCAATGCTTAGTAAGTCCTTTGTAGTTACTGGCATTTGTTAACATAGTTTAAAAAGGCAAAATACAATTTCTAGTGGACCATCCATGCCTTATGCAGCTGTTAAAGAGCAGCCTTATGGCTTCCTGTTCATTTTTGGTCACATTTTGAAGTCCCCTCCTTAGCCATCACTTTCTTCTGCTCCCTCAGATCATGATTTTTCCTGTCTTTGACTGCAGTCCAATCTAATCTTTTAATGAAGAACAGTTGAAGGTTCTCTCTGGCAATGTAACTATTGTTAAAAATTGATGGATAACTACTTCTTTAGTCTACAATTGCAAGCACAAAATGTTGTTTCACTTACAGTAGCCATAGTGTTGTGACCATTTGAATCTGTATCGTGCTGGTCTTTGTTCAGTATCTTACTATGTGTTATAAGCTGCTGGTAGTCTTTATTTATTTAGATGGCTGGAGAAACTAACATGAGGGATATGTCTAGATGCAATATGAGGTAGAGAGTTTTATCCAACTAGACCAGTATAAAAATTAAAGAGTGCCTTTAATCAGAGTGTGGCATGGAGCTCTCTAAAGATTATGTGATGAGCAACCATTTATGACTTACTGATACTGAACTATCTAATTTTTATCTTTAGTTTACCTTCGATTTAGCAGCAAATGGAAAAGTGAAAATACCTAACTTCAGATGCATGGCAAAGTGGTTGTGCAATACCTTAACATCTCAGCTTTCATAGAGTTGATATATGATACCATATGCCCAAAATCCCCATGAAGGCCTCAGTATACCAGCAGCAATCTATTCACTAGGCAGAATGAATAAGGACCAGTTAGAAGAATCATTGTACTGAAATGTAAACCTGAAATTTGTGTAAAACTTTTCTTAAATTAGTTGCAAGTCGTTTAACGTGAAGAAACCAGGTGGTTTCATTTGTTGTGTTTTGCACTGACCAGAGAGACACCTCTCTTTTTTCTGCTTTTGGAGACTTCAAAATGAGGAGAGTTGATAGTGGAATGACCCACAGAAAGGAGTTGTCTTTTCTCACAGGGAAGAATGAAAACATGGAGCATGTGTATTGTCTTTAACATCTTGGTTAATTGCCTTGCTCCGTCTATGTCAGCTCAAAGCTGTGCTTATTTCCCAGTGCAATCCAGGGGAATGTTTTTGATTTTAAACTTGGAAACCTAAATAAGAGAGCTGACAGGTCAGTATAGTACAGGAAATTCTTCTGATGTTGCATGTGGTCCTACTCTGAATTCTGGCTGTGCATTTTATCCCCTTAACCAAAGGAGAGAAATAAGATGTGTAAATAACAATCAGTATTTGATATTCCATTCTCCTTGTTTTCACTTGTAAAATTTGTGAGGGAACTGTGGTATTCCCTGAGCTAGTAACAGATTGTAAAAGAACATCTGCACATCTTTTCTCCATGTGCCCTGTTTGTTTAATTGCAGCAGATTTACATAGAAAGAGCATGGTACATCATAACTAGGCAATTATCCATTCTTCATCACTTAGTTATGGTTCTGGTAATTGATCATTTAAGACATGAGATAGTCTAACATTAGGAAAATTTGAAACTGTTCAAAAAAGATCAACAAATTAATATTGTGTGATATTTGCATAATTGGCTGCAATTATTTAATGTTTAATTGGGTTGATCAAATGAGATTCAGCCTTTCACATGCTTATGTTTTACAAACACTGGTACTTTAAAATTATAATAATGAAATCTAATTTTCATACGTTCTTTCTTCTCCTCTTCATTCTTTTGATTGTTATTTTCAGTATTGAGCATGTCCTTAATTTTCTGTTTGGTTAGCATGATTCATGACTAGGAAAAAAGTCCTTCAAATAACAGAATTTTCATGGAACTGTTATTTCATACGAGCTGTTCTGGTGCCAAGAATTATGGCTTCAGCAACTGGCATTACTTAACCAGATCGCTAACTGCAGTAAGGGCAAATTCACTGAGAACTGACAGGGACAGACCCAGGTGAGAATGCTGATAAAAGTTCCTTGGGTAGATAATGTGTTATAGCAGTGCAAAGCAAACATGATTTTTCTGGGGTATAGAAGGGAAGACTGATAACACAAAAGCAAGGTCATGAGATCTCTGTGCCCAGCCATTGTTTACACCTCTTCAACTATCTCAAGCCAAAAAGCAGTTATCAGCCACTCTTCCTCTTTGTATGTAACCTCTTGTTTGAGTTTGCCTTATTCAACATAGAGATGTCATAGATCCTTTCCTGTATACTTATTTTTATTATTTATCCTCAGGCACGAAGGAATTTGGAAAAATTAGATACAAGAAAGTCATTTGGAGTGCAAGTTATTTGAAATGTTTGTCTTCCAAGAGGTAGATAGAGAAACAGCTGGGACTGATCTCAGAGCTGCTTAATTAGAGGAGGAACCCTCTTGAATTCAATGGCCTCTCCAAAACAATCTGCATAATCCCAGCAGATTTCTGAGTGTGAACTGTCTGTTCACTGTGCCTTGCTGTGGAATAGAGTACACAGATGTACAAAGTTGGTGGCACAGCCTGGCAGACCGTGGCACACTCTTTCTCTGCATGGAATCCAGCCTATTGAGGGTAAACTTTAATGTTCTTAGTGGCAAGCTGATGTCCTGAGAGGTGGCAGCTCTAAATGATGGCTGAGCATTCCCTGAGACAGTTGTTGCCCTGTTCCTTGCTGTCTCCCTCTCCCTTTCAGACTTGCACCCCTTTTTCCTTCTATTGTCGTCGCAGATCTAAAAGTGACTATTTAACCAAATTTGCAGTCTTCTTCCTTTTAGCAGTAGTGACAGTTAAAAAAAATAATTAAAAAAAAAAAGTAGTTTTTTTTCATATTCCAAGTGTTGAGGGATCAGAACTGTGCTTTACCACCCAAACATGTAATCTCTGAATAGACTTCCATTGGCTTTGTGACAATGGAAAAGTTATGTAAACTCTTTCTAAGTGCAGAGTCATAGTACTACCACTTACACCATTTTTAACTCTAATCCAAACTTTTGCTTAAAAACTTCGTTCATTACAGATCAAATTAAGCTTTTCAGAAAAAGCTTTTTAAGCAACAAGAAATATGCCATGTGTTTCAAGGATGATATTAGAATAGGCTAATTTGGTTCTGCAGTGAAAAGTGTTATTTAAATGAGAAATACATTCAAGGTTTGCTGCATAAACACATAAATGTGTAACAAATGTAGTTCAGAATATAAAAATTAACATACAGAATTATCTTGACAAGAGAAACTCACCTCAAACTGGGCTGTCTTATTAAAAAAGTGATGCTTGAAGGAATCGTAACACTCTCAATGTAAAGTCATTAGCATGGGACTGTCTTAGAGGTGCACTTGGTCATGCAGCACTGAGACAGACCTCTTTATCAGTCTTGACCAAAAATTTGCTGAACTACAATGCTTACCAATTTGGAAGTATGAAAGACCTGTGTTCTACTGTATTTTGTCTCTATTGTCAAGATCTAGAAAATAATTCATAGGTCCTGAATCATTTAAGCTCAAAAACTTCTTAATAAGTTACTTGTACTTTTAGCCATAAGAGCTAAAGAGAACACTGGCATTGCATTGGTGAAAAATACTGTTGTAGCAGTCCTCCTGTTCATGCCTTGCTTTGAGCATGATTCTTATTAGTAGGAATTCCAGGGTATTTTCTCTGACTGTGCAAAATTTGAGTGCCGTCTATAGTACACTTGGCAAATAAATCCCCAGCTCCATAAACAAAACTAACTGGGCCATTACCTTGAGCTAGAGCAGTCAAGTACATTAGGACTTAGCAGATGAGGAGCAATACTAAATTGCAATAGTAAATTGATTTGAAATAAGATTAATCAATAGATTTGAAATTAAGTTTTGGGATTAGTAGCTCAGAAAAACAAAAATCTCATTAATCACACTAGCAAGGTTAACCACACCCAAATGTACTAAAAAAAACATGGTAATTATATTCAGCAGTAGTAACAGCACGGTTCTCTCTGAACATGAATTTACTCTTTGCTTATCTTAAAATTTAGTTTTTTGCGTCTGATTGTTACCACAATCCTGCATTTTCATGCCATGCTTTAAAAAAAAAAAAGTCTCTTAAATTTCACATTCATGGGAAGATTTTAAGGAAGACTTAAGACCTTGATTTAAAATTTTAAATCCTTTAAAATATGTGCTGGGTAAAGTTAAGGTAGAAACAGGGAAGACAACTTTGTGGAAGTATTTGACTAGTGTTCCAAATGGTTTGCCAAAACTGGCCATTTTTGGTTTTTACCAAAGAGGTATGCAGGGAATAGTTGATAAAATAAGCTTACTGCCTGTTTTTCTAAGCAAGGGTTGGGAAAGTTTCTAAGAGCTGGTTCTCTTAACACTAACTCTATATGGTTCTCGATTCTGTCAGGCTTAGAGCAGTCATTTCAGGGGGAGATGGAGGAGCTCAGAAGCTTATCTAAGGCAGTAGTCTTGCAGAAACAGACTTCCTGTCATTTTATGATCAAAGTGATTGAGGTATGAACATGGAATCTTTTAAACTTTGCACCTTTTTACAAAAATTTTGTTTTTCATTTTAGAATTCTGATACGGTGTTGCTAAACTATTGTCTTACACTATCATAGTGCAGTAGCTTATAAGAAGAAAGCAAACATTCTTCTTCTTTATGTGAATCACCTTCTTTCTGTATGCCAAATCCCCTGCTCACTATGATTTGGTCACCACTAGAATCGTGATCACTTTGGGTGAAATAACTGCACCCTACTTGTACTAAAACTAAGTACTTAATGCTGGCAGCAAATGCCAGAGCAGTAGGTGAAAAGTCTGCTGTGTCCAGAACAGGCATGCCAGGAGCTAGAGTGAAAATACCCATCAGGTCAGTGAGAGCAGAAGCACATCATCACCATCCTTGTTCAGTTCAGCTGAGACTACCCAGGTACACCAGAAGTCTAGCAGGATCAGGGACTGATGTTGATATTTAAGAATGCTCTTACTCAATTGCTTAAATACTATGTCTGTGCCTACATTTTCAACTTGGGCCCCTGTGTCTTAACTGAAACCTGCAACCTACTTTTTGTATGTTGTAAAAAGGTGGAATATTTGGTTGAACCGGTAATGCTCCATACCATCTAACACATCAGTGATGTATTCTCTTCCCATAATGTGTATTAAGCTCAGTGGTTGACTAGAAGGAGACATACAAGTAGGAGACAAACATCATTAATAATTTCATAGTCAAGGATGTTCACAAAGAGTGGATCTATTCCCTCCATCTCCCAGGGAGATGGCTTGCACTCACCTTGGCCCACTGAATGACAAAATGTGAAAGGTTCTTTGCTATAATGGAGACAAGTAAGAGTTTTATCTGAAGCTATTTATGAACAGTTTCTGTTGGAAAGCCAGAAGTCCTGATCTACTTGACCATTTAGAAGGGTGCAGTAGTAGTTACTGAAATTGTAGTACATAAGCAGTGGGAAGTTAATCAACTTAGAGAGGGAGAAGTAAACACCTCTGAAGGGTCTCTGTTTTCTCAAATGTTGAAAGTTAACTGGGTATTTTACAAGAATCTGAAGCATATAAAAGCAGTAAAGGACAGATGTGTGAAAAAGTACTGGATAAACTAAAGGAAACTCTACCTCATTCTTCTCTAAAGGTTTTGTAGAAGCACAATTAAGCGCTCCTAATGGCATTGTTACGTACCGACCATCTGGCATGAAAGAAGCACTATATTTGTATGTAAATCCTGTAAGAACTGTATTTTGCTGGCAGTAGAAACAGTCTATACTATTTGCAGTTTTCCTCATCAAATCTGTAATTACGCAATATTTCTGTCTCCAATAAAGGAATTTAATTGGCACCTGTTTGTGGCATGTTATGAAATCACCGGTGTTGGGTACAGCTAACTAAGTGTAATAATCCCATAGATGGGAGCTGCTATGAAATAAATTCTTGAAGGCTGGATTAATTAAAAAAAAAAAACCAACAACAACAACAAAAAAAACCACAAAAAAACAAACAAAAAAATCCCTCCTGAATGAGTTGTGGCACAGCAAAGCAAGGCTCGAGTGGCAGACGTGCACCTGCCCTGCCAAGCCTGGAGGCTCAGCCAGTTATCTCACTTACAGTAAACTGCTGGACAAATTAAGCAGCAAAAGTACCTACCTGCTAACCATGTAGTCATGAAACAGTTTTTAATATGCCGGGACTGTGTAGCAGTGATTGAATACAGCTCCCATTCTAAGGATTTGGGGGTGATGAAGTCAAGGGAGAGAATGCCAGAAAACAGCTTTATACTTGGGGCACTTATTTCACAGGACATTTTTGTACAGTCATTACTCTGAAGTGTGTCAACCAGTGGGAAGCCTTTTGAAGATGGAAACTACTGAAAGTGAGTGTCATTAAAATCTTGACATTTGCCATGTGTGGTGGCTATATTTACAGAAATCTTTGTGTATTCCCCCTTTCCAGTGCAGGGAATACTGTGATTAAAGGTAGTACTGATCCATGCTGTGGTAAAGTAAACATCAGGGTACATTTTCCACCTGGTTTTGTTCTTGGTAACTTCAGAGAAAGCTGGCATGGATACAAGACACTTTAAAGAAGCTGTAGATAGGTAAGTACTAAGAGTTATAAATTACTGCTAGGAGAATGAACCTAACACATCAGAATCTGACTTTTTTTCTGCATCTTGGCCTCTCCTCTTTCATCCTAAGGGAACTTTCTTAATTGTAACTCTAGCTTGAGCTCCAACTTTCAAAAGTCACTTATCCCAAGTAGTTATAAGTTGAGGACTGATCATACAAGGTGCTGAGTGGGCTTCAGAGACCCACCTGTGCCTTTCAGCAAAATTTTAAAAGACTTTTTGGTTTTCCTCCCATTTGAAACATCTCAGTAGCTGACCATAGCTCTGTCCAATAAAGCACTTGCAGTATCACCACCAGCTCTGTGTTATTGGGGTGGAGAGTACCAATTCTGAGGACTTTGATTCAGGATACAAACTCTTGTAATGTTGATGTGACCAAAAAAACCCCAACCCCCCAGTTTTAAAATTATACCGTGAGAGTGCAAAGCAGAAAGGAAATGACCTGCACTGTCTTCATATAAAGTGGGCACGAAAACAAATTTGGGGGTTCCAGTATAGGCAGTCAGAATTAAAAATGCCAGTTTTAAAAGCATATCAACAGAAGTGTTGAAGCTTTTCTTCTCCCTTTAATTTTGCTCAGTGTTTTCGTACTGTGGCATCACAGTGGTGGTTTTTAACAGCTGCTGCTGAATTACCCTGTTGGCCAAGAAGAGCAAAATCTTCTGTAGTAGTACCTTTGTTGTTCTGGATGCTGCTCCAGTGACAAACTTGTAAAAGAATATAGAAGAATGTGGAAGTTGTGTCTACTATTCTCTCTCCCAAGGGAATTATTTTTAATGCCCATGTAAAAGAATGTTTGTTGTGCTTCATCTACAGGTGATACTATGTTGTATCTGTACAAATTAGGGATTCTAAATTCTGAGCATTCAAGGAAATTGGTCTTCTGAAATTATTTCAGAATAACCTCTGTTTATTAACACGTCTCATTTTGCACATGACATAATTATTTCAGAAGATTCAACTTTGGGTTATTCAAGCTCTTAGTGGTATTTAGACAATTATCCTTAACTTTGATGGTGGTGTAAGTAAACCCTTTTTATTTTAGAGTGATGTAAAGAAAGCTCATATACATGGAAGGGATCCTAACCAAACTGAGTATTTGTGAGATAAATAGATAATTACTTAACCCTAGAGGAGAAACACACAACAAAATATTTCAAATGGGTGAGCTCTTACCACAGACTGTAAAATGTACCCACACTTGTGCGGTACACAAAATGTCCCAGGCTGGATGAAAAAGGACCTTCAGAAGATTTTGTATCTTCTTCATGAGGGCATGTCTGAAAATTGAGTACAACATGCAGTGGACAGTATGCCCATTTATTCAGGAAACCTCAGTGCTTTAAAATCTGCAGAAAAATGTCACAGATCAGCTTACTGTCCTGGAAATTTTTACCTCTAGGGATCGGGTTTTGACCATCCTATTGTTCTGGATCCTCCCAGCTAAGAATCACATTGCTTTTAAATGCTTATAAACTCCATATAATTCCCATCCTCCACTGCAGAATCTCCTTGTATCATACAAAGAACAGAAAATTTGAAAAGTTTGTTAGGCGTTTATAGTCCTTTCTTGAAAGTGAACTCTGACAAGTACCAACCTGTAAACATAATTCATAGCACATGTACCCTTTGCTACTCCCTCCTTTTGCAGGTAGAATATTTTTATGGCTCTTGAGGAAAAAACAGTAGAGTCTGATCTAAATTCAGGGTTAGAAATCCTCTCTAATCCCAGATGTCAGTCCCTTTTCCATGGAGGGCTCAAAGCAGTGGGTCAGTCACTCAGCAGTGGGGACAGATCCCACCTGTCCTCCGTTTGTTGTAATCAAAGCATTTACTTTGCTGTCAGGTGGCAGCAATCACCAGGCACTTCCACATGCAAAGTCAGTATTTGGCTTGTGAAGCTGAGATGAGTTGGTTGTCCAGGACACCTTACCTTGCTAAGAGAAAGGATATTTATTTCCCTTTGCTCTATTTTGGTGTCTTCATCATTGGTATCTGTATTAGTCTTGGAGGTGCTGATTGCTGCTGTCAGGTGAGTCACTAATCCAAAGCTCTTCAGTTTTCTCTGTGCCAAGGACTTCTCAGACTACTGAGTTTGTAGCCCCTGTGTGTGTTGAGGTGGGAAGCAAAGAAAGTCAGTATCATGCGTGTTTTCCTGAGGGACCAAAGAAACATGGTTTGGGGAATGAAGGCTTTGCTTGCATAGCACACTGGAAAAATTCTGATTGAGGAACCTCTGCCTTTTGGTCCCACCACATTCTTGAAATAAGGCTTCTTTTTAAAAAACAAGCAAGTTGAAGACATAGTATTACCTAACTTGATTGCCTGTATTTTTGGTGTTGTGGAAGAAATCCAGTGAGACCCCAAATGCTGCACTTTTTTCCCTTGTGCAGGGTGACTTCTCAAAGAGGCAAAGCACAATTTATGTATTTATTTTTTTTACTTCAGGGAATCCGGGCTGCAATCTGCCAGCCTAGGCAGAGGCTTATTTAACAATATGTGCATAAAAGCCTTGTAACTGAGACTGGTATTATGCATATGGGCCATAACCAATCACCACATTTTTAAGTCAGATGGCTGCCTGGTTTTGGGAGGTAAATGTTGTTGAGTTCCTACCTTGCAATTCCTCACATCTGCTAGGGTGAATGTTAGAGCTTGATGGCACTTTTAGCTCTCAGAGTCCTTTGGAAGGATTCCCTTATGCTGGTATATCCGAGTGGCACAAAGGAAGACTCCTTATTCCACATTTCCTTCACATTTCAATTGCAACAAAAAATTCAACACCTGTGTTATTTACCCATTTTTGCGTATGTGTAATATTGACAAGTTTTTTAGTACTAAGATAACGCAATCCAGAAGTTGAGAGATGTTGATAAGGGAAGAGTTCAGCCTGAAAAAAGGGAAATTCCCCCAGTTTTACAGGATGAGATCGTATTAAAACTCTGACCTTATTTTCTTGAACACGTGCTTATCTCTGCCAAGCCTCACAGCCTCTTTATGGCAACTTTTTCCTGGAAAGAGAAAGTAGCATGAACAAGGCTTTATTATCTGTTACTGCAGTTTAGGCAGCATGAAGGAGGGCCAACGTTTGACTCAGTGAAACTCATCAAATTGCATATGAAGTTCAGGGCAAAATTCATTTTCTGTAGAGTTGTTTAACCTGTTTTTTTTTTTTTCTCTGATAGAAGAGATATCATCAGGAAAAATAACTTTGTATCTGTGTAGAGTTTTGTATGTGTTTTCATTTCAAAATATAAAAGTAATTTTTCAGGGAAAAAAATAAAATTATGACCCACAGATAATTGGCAATCAACCAAAAATATTTTAACAGTTACTACTTCATTCTGTCATAAAATGATAAGTTTGAGATCTTTCACAGGAAAACTAAAAATCAAACTGCAATTACAGTAAATTGCAAAAGCCAGGATGGCTTGTAATGATTTCTTTTTAAAAGGCACTGCTTCCCTTGGTGTGCATAATACACACTTCTCTGCAGCCCATAATATAAGTTTATCAGTTAAGTGATTTTCTTTAGGGAAAAAATTATAAGCAATCTGGAAAGGAAGAAGAGATTAGCAGTTATCCTTGATCAGTTCCTTTCTGTGCCTTTGAGGAAGACAGGTAACCCTCCTAGCTCCTTTTTTCCAGCTGTAAAATGGGGGTGATAGCTCCCTGGAAACAGAGTGACTCCTGTGAGGGTAAATGCATGAGAGCCTCTATGATCCATGAGCAGGGGAGGACCATATGGACCTGATGACAGATTCAACCATGGCTGCCTTTTCCACATTAATTTGTAATAGCAGGCTTATTCTTTCAATTAAACCCTACAATCACATTTCTGCCAAGTTCACTGTTGCCTCCAGTTTCAGTAAAACTTCACAAGCTGGAACACTGCCTACAGCTGACAGTGACATTTAAATGTGAGAAAAATCAAGCTTATGCATGGCCAAACCTTCTATAATTCCAGGCCTTGTCAGCCTACAGTATGGACTCTGGTTTAAACAAATAAACACCCAGCCCATTTTCAACTAACCTTGGAAGAGTTTGCATTGCCTAAATGTTCTGTTCTGAATCCCAGGTGATACCTTCTGGGATATGAGTGTTCAGAAGCAAATTAATTATACCAACATCAGGCATCTGGCCACAGGGTTATGTTTTTGCAGAACAGTGTCTGTCCATTTTAACCCCTTCTCCTTTGTGCATGGGGACCAAACACATCTTGAACCTCAGGGGAGGAAGGAAGTTGCAAAGAGGACTTTGGAGTCTATTCCAGAAAGTCAGGTTTCTGTGCATGTCTAGTGGCCATAACTTTTGCACATGCACTTTTCAAATTGAGGACCAGCTGTTTTGCAAATACGAAGTTCTTTTATGTCACTAACAAGCACAGAGTAAAAGTATCCACACAGGTGAGACTTGAAATATTTACTGTGTTTAGCTTTGTGATCTTGACCCAAGTCCACAGAACAGGGAAGCCTTGCAGCCCTCTGTGGAAAAAACAACATTTTAGTTATTGCTTCAGAGAGAAAAGATGGACTTGAGCTGCAGTTCAGTGACTTAACCAAAATCTTTCAGCTCCAAAACTGCCTGGCTACAGGTGCAGCTCGTAACTGCAAGAGCCCTTTGGTGCTGTGTGTGCTAGTGAAGAATCGGGCATTGTGGCCTCTTGCCTGGCCAGGTGGGGATGTGGTCAGGCTGGCTCTGATCACTGTGTCAGCAGGAGAGTCCCCTCCACAAGGAGGTTATTCTGCAGCTGCCTTCCTGCTCCTTTGTGTCACCACAAGGGTTCAACTGACCAGATAATCTTTGGGTGTACAAGATGTGGTAAAGTGGCCGAGACACACAGACCCGTGATTGGCCGCCTCCTGCTCATGAGTGAACTATTTTTGTTGCTTAGACACATGATGTAATGCTGGTTTGAAAGAAAAAGGGGGGAAAAAAGAACCAAAAGGGTTCTTCTGTGACCTCCACTGCAGAAGCAAGAGCTGGCATCTGCCCTGCAGCCACTGCAGTCAGTATCTATTACATTCATGTCTGTATCTTGTTCCTGCTTTTGCTTTTCCAGGTTAATGCGATTTTCAAATGCCTGAACTGCAGGAACATTTGTTCCCTGATAAAACACTGAAGTCTCAACTTTTCTTCATTTAGCTCGTGCCTAAAACCTGCCTTGTCTCCAGCAATCATGTTGTGACCCCTCTGATTTCCACAGGCAGAATGACTCTAGGTTCTTTATCACAATTCTAACTTTCTAAGCAAATTATTATTTTAATTTGAGATACCTGCTTGGCTCTTTCTTCTACCTGAAGAAAGATATCCATCGAGGGCTGTGTGCAGTTCTCCCTTCCCCTAGAAACTGTAGGGAGTGAAAGAAGTTGTTTTCTGTGCACAAAAGAAAAATAAAATAACCTTGCATGTTTTAAGCTCACAACAGCTTCCTGTGAGTAAACACAACACCACAAGGAGAACAGCAAAGCAAGGAAGCAATGGATTTTTAGGTCTGCTGTACATAATCAACCTTCAGCCCTGCTTACAACCCAAGTGTGAAGTACTGTGATCTTACTCCTGTGCTTAGGGGCACTTCACCAGTGCAGACAGAAGGCGCAGATCTGCCAGTGAAGCTGCATTTGGTGTTTATACAGTAAAACCATACCTGGCCACAGCTCCACACAGGAAAAGTTGTACAAGGAAAAGCACATTTTCTTTTGCTAGAACAACGGAGTCATTTGGGGCTTTGGTTGGCACAGCTATACTGGGGAAATTCACAATTCACCGTGCTCCTAGTTGGCATTGCTGTTAGCAGAAGTTTGGAACAGAGTCCTAGTCTCACAGGACTCTCATAGCTCAGGAAGAACAGATTGCCTTTAAAGTTGCTGATCCCAGGCGACTCGGGCCTTTGGTGTTTTCTTGACAGCCCTGGGAGCTTGTGTGAGCTAGAACAGGCTTTGCAGAGCTTTTGTAATGTACTGTGATTTGTTTTAAACTAGAATATCCTTCCTTCATCTGCAACTGCTTCTACCACATTACTTTTTGGAGCAGACTGGAGTACCTCTCCATTTTTGCTTTAACCCATAACCACTTATTTATCTGATACAAGAAGTTTGCTATAGGTTGGGAAATTGGATCTTGTTCCAGTTACCTTCCCAGCTTTAGATGTAGTGTAGGAAAAAAAATAGGTCAACCCTCCAAACAAAAAAATATTCTCTTTCCCCTGCCATACAGCACTCTGTCCTCTAAAAAAAAAAAAAAAAAAAAAAAAAAAAAAAAAAAAAAAAAGGGGGGGGGGGGGGCAAAACCAAATACAGAGAATAGAGGTAGTGTATTTCAACATGAAACCTTTCTATATTGGTCCTGCCAAGAAACACAACAGTATTAATTAATTTTGTACTTATTTAAAAGCTTTAGTACTATGTTCCTTCCAAACCAAACAAAAACCTATATAAAATTCCTCTTATACTGAAATAATGTACAAAGAGGAGCATTGGGACAGAGTGGACCACAACCACCATCATCTTAATCCCAAGAGTGCTACCTTGTAAGTTTAGTTTCTTGCACCACATTCTCTGTTTTCTCATTACTACTCCCCAGATTATTACCAGCTGTATTCAAAGACAAAGTAATTTTTAATTCTTTGCTGCTTGTATTTCAGCCAAATTCAGCCTTTCTGATGGTCTGTTCAGTGATGTGTTCCTGGTGGGACGATGCCCTTGGCAGACAGAGGGTGAGGTTGCTGCTCCTGAACCCTCTGTGCTTGTCTACCAGAGACGCGATGGGTTGACCAAGCATCTTTGTAAGGCTGTCCCTACTGTGTGTCAGAGCTGAGTCAAGGTGTAGGTGTCCTGTCAGCAACACATTCCTCCACTTCAGTGTCTCTTCATCCCACTGGGGGTCCTGTCTAAGGACCACCACTGTTGCCTTGAGTAGAATTAGCACACTAAAAGACTGGGAAAAATTTTCCAGCCTGTCCTGCCTTGTTCTTTATATTGTTCTCAGTTCCACCTGGCCAGTGGATGGGTGAGATCTGGTCCATGATAAAGTTGTGCTCACACCTTCTCTTCTCCTGGCAGTGCTGCCAGGACAATTGGATTGCTGCAAGGCTCTGGGAAGAGGGAGAGAGGTGGGGACAGAACAGAACCAAAGCTGCCAGAAAGGCTCAGCCCTCAGAAAGGGCCATGTGAACCAGGCCATGCTCTCCTAACACATACTGGGAGATGAAAGTGGTCTCCTATGTTCTTGGCAGCAGTGAATAATTATCTGGGCTACAGGATGTTAAACTGAGGGAATCCCAGAGTCTTAAGGGGAACACACCTGAATTTAAATTATTTAATTCTTATTTTAGTTTCTTGCTCCTCTTTCTGTTATTTATGAGGAAAAACAGTTTTATTCATTTACAAAAAGCAAGGAGTCATTAGCATGCTGATTATATAGTTTAAGTCGACTTTTGAATCAGTAATAAAGCCTAACACAAAATCATGAGCCAGATCTTAGAACCCTTCAGAACAACTTTAAAATCCTAAGGATATTTTCCAAAATAAAGCAAACATTTCTCTTCCTTGGCTTTTCTGGTTTTAAATTGCCTGATACATATATTTCACCTTTCATATCCATCATATGTGCTAAAAAGTAATGTTTAAAACTAATTCTTTCCTTTCTAAGGCATGTAGAGCTTTAGAGAAAAAGGTGGCAGGTATTATGGAGCTTGCAACAAACACAGCTGTTTACGTTGTATCAGTTTGTTGTGTGTGGGTTTTTTTTGTTGGTTGTTTTTTTTTTTTTTTTTTTAAACAGTTTGAAGATGTCCCAACTTTATGGCTGCAGACACTTCCAAGTGATGTTCCTCGTATCTTTTTTTTTTTGGTCAACTTTACATTCTCCTTTTCTCAGCAATCTTTGCAGCCAGATCAATTGGAAGAATCACATAGTTGGACAACATGCTCCTGGTCTTTGCAGCTAGTGTACAGCAGCACTTTGGTTTAATGTTTTCAGATGTCTACCCATCAGTTCTCCTAAGTTTGTTGTCACTGCAAATCTTTGCATTTTTGTAGAAAAGATGGCAGTAGTTGCTTAAAGTGTGAAGCAGAAATTAACAGCATCCTCATCTGGTGCTAATAATTAGCATCCCTTCAGATGTATTCAAAAGTTGTATATGGGATTTGGAAAAGATACATCTTTTGCTTCTGTCATGGATATATACTCACCCTAGACTCCTGACAGTATTTTCAGAGTTTTTGTCTCCCTAGGAATATGCATTTTTAAATTATTTTTATCCCATGCAGGGAAGTCCCTAGACCTTTGACGAGAAAATGACCTTCAGCTCTACATTAGTGCCTCGTTACAAGCCGAGTGGCAATGCTGGCCACTACTCTCTTCCTCAGGCTCTTGGAGTGCTCCTTGGCTGCAGATGAGTGGGGGAAGATGCTTGCCTTGAATGCTCCCTTCTTTCACATCAGCTGCTCACACTTGTAAAGAGGGTACAGCCAGTGTTGCCAAAGGCTTGGGACTGCAAACTGTGCAGAGACCAGCTTTATAGTTTCCCTGTGTCAGATATAAACCCCAGAGAGAGATTAATGCCATAATATTGCAGGGCAAAATTAATTGCACCATTATACAAATATTACAGGAAAGCTGGTTGTCACAATATTTCCAGGTTGAAGAAATTAGCTGGGGACACATCCCGAACTTAAAGATGTATTTTCTGGAAATCCGCAAGGCTTTAGCCATCAATTCAAAGCAGGATTGTTTCTGGCGGCCGCGGGGATGCTGCTGCTGGACTGCGGGAATTCCCGCAGCCGAGGCTCCCTTTGGAAAAGGGGCTGTCGTCGCATCCTTCCCAAAGCAGCCTTTTATTAGTCAGCAATAGATGGCGCTCAGTTTCCACCTGTCGGACGCCGTCAGGCAGAAAATGTATTTGAAGTAATTAGGGCTGCGAGATAACACTTAAAAGGGTTACTGCTGAAGTTGATGAAAGTGTGTGGGCATGGAGAGGCAGGAGCGCCAAGATGCTTCACCAGCTGGAGAAGTCTTAGGTGAGATAGTCTGGCTGCCAGAACAGGCTGCCAAGATAGTCAGAGGGAAGGAGCCAGGAACTGGAGAACGATCTGCAAATTCTTGAGAACAGCTATCGCGATCCCCGAGCTGGCTGGGTCAGGTAATGCCTGTCATTATCAACGATTGAGGATCCCAGGCCAGACGTGTTAAAATTCCGCTTGGGATTCTCAGTCTGGTTGTTGGTTTGTCACCAGCTCGCCTCGTCCTGGGATTAACCCATTCCCCCGCTCAGGGGAAAAGCTGGAGCTGTGACAATTGCGGCGAGGCTGGGCTGGCAGAAGCGGAGAAAAGGGCATCAGCAGCTCCGTGCCATTCCCGCTGCCTCACGGCTCTTGGCATTCCCAGCGCTGGGGGCAGACACAGACACTCTTCACGTGGAGCAGAAGGGGCAGGGAAGAGGCTCCCCCACAGAACCCTGTGCCCATTTTCGGTGGCAGCAGGGAGCACCTTCACAGTGTAGGCCTCAGAGCTTGCAGTTTGCGTTGCACTGTCTTTTTCTTTTGTGTGATTGCTCAGCAGCCCGAAGGTGACAGGTACAGGTGAGGAAAAGGACGGGAACAGCTTATTGCAACAGCAAATCGCTCCTGTGCACGCTGTGGAAATGATATTCATGAGAGGAGAAGTTGTCCTGCTGGGAGCCGGAGCACAGCTGGTGCCATATGGCCTTCGCCGGCCTGTTTCAATGGCTGTCCTCACCTGGCCGCTCTGAGCAGCTGCCCACAGCCCCCTCATGGGCTCCTTAGAGCTCTGCATTCTGCCCTGATGCAGGATCGTGCCCCAGGTCCTGCTTTTTAAGCTACAGACATGGAGTTACTTAGAAAGACGTGGAGTGTGTTGGCCATGGTTAGCTGGGGGTTGTATCACATGCTGGGCACTTGTGGCTAACACTAGCCCCCAAAGGCTCGGCCAAAATCAGATATATCATGAAAACCTTTGACAAACTAGTTTTCTTAAACACTTTCCCTCCCCTGACACACCTAAACATACCTTGCACGGCTCTTTTTTTTATTCCATCATGGAAAAATCTGTTTCTGCATTTCTCAGAAGCCTTCCCCTCGTAGCTGTTTTGCATAATGGAGTGAGCTAAGGCAGTGTTTTGTAGATGATGGCTGCACTGTGCACACTTTGCAGCACACTGGCCTCTTTATTAGATGGGCAGGAGCTGGCGCTGCGGAAGTCAACACAAAGAAAGTGTGCAAAAAGAAAAGGGATGGCCCAAAAAATTAAATCCTGACCAAGGATGTGAATGAGGCATGGAAGATATGGAAACACAGTGTTAAAAGAAAGGAACACAGAAAATTTTGCTCAGAGACACACCATTGGAAAATTAAAAGTAAAATGGAAATCTTTTATTAACTTTGCAAAATCATCAGACTTGTCAGATCTGACCCTGGGGTGCTCATCGGGAAAAACCTTATCTGAGGAAAGGCATCCAGATTGATGAGGCTCATCTGGACTCTCAGTCCTGCATCCTCCAAACCAACTGGATATTGCTGGAGTTACTAATGCTTCTTCTGAATAATGCCCAGTATTTTGGAGTAAGACCATTCACTAGTTTGGTACCATTAAAGCAAATTTTGTGCTTGAAATGTGTAGCCTCAAAGTTTAAATGTGGAAGCTCTTTTGTTCCACTCCTTACCTCTTGTGCTTTGATTGTGCCTTTCACCAAGGAATTCAGTTCTCTCTCCCATTTCCTCTAATAGAACTCATCTTTACAGCAGTGGTGTGCAAATGATTTCACCTCTGTTCAAAGATCTAATTAGAGGTGGTATGGTTATTATTATTACTGCTGTTACTACTACTGCTGCTGCTGTAATGGTATCTCTCTGCAGTACTTTGTGGAAGAAAATATTGCCATGGATTGAAGTTAAAGACAGTTAAAGGAGCCCTCCTGCCACCCACCCTCTGTTTCCTACTTGTGCTTGCAAAGCTGTCTTCTAGCAACACTCAGAAAGGGCCGCCTGTCTTTTTTGGCAAAAACTTGAAAGCCCCAATGCCAAAGGCAGCTAAAGGCTCTTCAGGGGCAGAGTTTTGTTTATGAAGACACCAGGAAGGCTGTGGTGCTTATCTCAGGCTGTAAGACTCATGTGATGTTAAATGTAGGCCACTGCACATCGTTTGCTGGCCTGTGGTTTCGGGAGCTCTGCTGCAGGGCTTGGGAATGCTCCTCTTTCTGCTGGCAGCTCCTGCTGTTCTGAGAGGAGAGGAGGTGGCTGCTGCCACTGAGCAGCAGGGTGCTCCTCTGCTTTTTCATATCACCGGACAAAAATAAAGGTGTA
Organism: Sylvia atricapilla; assembly: GCF_009819655.1. Classification (NCBI taxonomy): domain Eukaryota; kingdom Metazoa; phylum Chordata; class Aves; order Passeriformes; family Sylviidae; genus Sylvia; species Sylvia atricapilla. Next base: position 51,857,953 of record NC_089144.1, on the reverse strand, counting down.
TAGAGCAGAGACTCAGACACATAAATCTGGTGTAATTAAAACACTGAGTATTAATTGTTAAAAGTACTCTGAACAAAAAGGCTCTGAAAGAGATATTAAAAAAACCCACCAAAACCACAACACTGAGTTTTCAATTACTGCTAAATGAAGCAATAAATGCACATACAGTCAGTGATGTATTTTAATTATTATTCTGATCTTCTGCCTTATTAGTAATGTGCACTGGCTGGTGAGTGCAACAAGCTGCAAGAATCAGAGAGGATTCTCCAGTCTCTCCCTTCTTCCAGAAGGTGTTGCTATTATACAGCTCTGCTGCAGACTCACAGGGTCGTGTAGAAAGCACGGTGGAATAAAATGCGGTAAGGCTGGATAAAAAATATGTAAACCATACTAAGTATATAGAATTCAGTCACAAGGATTTCTATTATGCAGGGAAAAGAGAGCCTTTAGTGTAGTATGTGTCCACAGTATAAATAGTTCGGCAAAATGTAAACACCAAATATTTCCACCAGAGTTCTTTGCAATCTCACATACAGTAGCTCTACTTTTCTTTTTCATTAAGGGCTTCTTTTAATAAAGAGACTTTTGTGGACTGAATTGGGAAAAATAGCAGCCACCTGTAACTTTTTTTAAACCTAACAGTACATACAGTACATCTATCAAAAGCAGAGGAATTTGAAACCTGCAGACTTTTTAAAGAAGCAAGTTCCACACATGATATAAAACAAATGCCATGTGTGCACCAAGCCAAGCAAATTAACAAAAGGGCAGGGGCACTTCCAATATTGCTTAAATAACTCAGGCTTAATAATGGGGTCTTTTCACACAGGCTCACAAAAGCTAAAATGTGTTTAAGAAGAAAAACATGCATTTTTATTGTATTGTGTGGAAAGAAACCTGATTATTTAAATTGTTATTATTTTTTATTAAAAGCTATTAGCCCAAGCACATGAATTCTCTGTGGGGTTTTGGGAGGTGAATGTAGCATGTTGGTGTAGAGCTGTTCTCTGTGGAGAAAGGGGACAGATTGGTTTTCCTGGACCACTATGTACTGCTGGTCTGTCAGAAGAAATCTAGGCATCACAGAAGTCGACTGAGTGTTGCTTTGTTTGCTATCAGTGCTCAGGGAGAAGCCAAGTGTATGTGGGTGCAGAGAGTGATGCAGTGAGAGCCTGGTTTGGGAAAAGCAGAACTTGTTCTGTTACTGTGAGAGCCAGGTTGGTGTCATTGGATGCTCAGCAGTTCTGTGTGTCAAACTGTGAAACATTCCCAAAGGTAGAACCTTTAGCTTGGGGCAAGAGTATTCAGTTAAGTTTTTCTTCAGAGTTAGCTAGCCCCTTATTTTTCACAGCCCCAGATAACTCATAAAAGCCTGAGCACAACCTTTCAGCTTTGGCTCTTGGTGGCTGGTGTGCTCGTGGTGAGCCATGGTGGTGCTGTGTAGACATCTGGAGTCACTAGTCTTTCCTTACAAAGGAAGAAAATATTTTTAACATGATAGTGCTAATGTTTTTCAGTTCAGTGGAGAGTGACAAAGAGACAGGAAAAAATGATACCAAAAAATGACTGAGGCAGGAAATTTAAAATTACATGTGGGCTGATATAAACAGTTCTCTGTATGGAGCTGTTGGGCCCCTTCTTCATTGGTTTGAATAAGCAACACAACATGTCACATTTTGCTTTTCCTGTTGTCCTGTTGTCCTCTATTTAAACTTCTCCATTTCCTGTGGCCACATCAACATTAAGAGGTCTTGCCCATAAAACATTTGTCATTCTTACACTTAAAAAACAAAGTATCTCTACTACAAATCCACTAGAGATTATCTTCTGTCCCCATGATACAGAACTCTGTCTGAAAACAACATTTAAAAATCCCTTTGACTCCAGCCCTGTCTGATTGTGTTCAGCCAGAGATTAAACAGTGAGATATCACTGTGCCAGTGCTCTGCTTGCCAGGTATCTGGAGCTATTGGTGGCTTGCTCTGTGTCTCAGGTGTTACTGAGGCTTCTGCACCAACTGCTCAAATGCAATTGGCATTCAAGACATTCCAGAAATGCTCCAGAAACTCTCCAGGTGACATTTTGCCAAAGCCAGGGGCCAAAGGTGTGAACAAGAACCACCTGCCCCCACCAGAGACTGTCACAGTAGGGTATCCTTGAGCAAACTGCTAGGCTTTATTACGGTCCCTTTGTGCCTCCATAGTGTCAGCTGAGATTTTCCCTCTAGTTAAAAGTGCTTTGCAATCATTAACAAATAACTTCAAAAATCTTGAGATTTTTGTTCCCCTTTGCAAAACACAAAGATAGGCCAGGGAAAACGAGACGACCGAGAACCACAAAGTCACACCAAAGATGTGAATAGAAATTGGTTCCCAGTTCCCCTTTTCCCAGCCATGGGGTTTTGTTCTAATTTGTTCTTAGTGATCTCCTATTGTCTTGCCATGAAATTAGAGCTTTTTGAGACAGAGGGCATCACCTTTCCTTTTGCTTGTTACAGGACTCACTAATTGCTCCCTGTAGGGACATAATGAGTGTCATGAGCATTACTGTTGGGTTGGACTTTCAGCTTTGGCTGTGTGCTTTCAGTGCACTTGAATTAGAGCTTGAACCTTGATTCAGCTCTGAATGCAACACTTCAGACATTGTACAACCAGGTCACCAGGTCCCCAGGTCCCCCTGGACCCACCTGAGTGATGCAGCTGGGATGCTGAGACCCAATTCTATTGCAATTCCTCAGTATGGCTGGTCATTTTGGAAAGATGTGTCTGCATGTACAGGTTACTGTGGCCTTTCCAGCTTCCCTGAAGCACAGCTGTTATGGCTGTTCTCCGCTATCGTACTATAAAAGGACTTCTCTTTATCAAGTATTTTTGATGTACAAATTGCATCATGATATATCTGACAAATATCTGGCAATCTAAACAATTTAATGTACTGTATGTGTTTGCACATCAGCCAATGTAGCTACGCTGGTGGCTCTGCAGCTGGTTGAAATTTGGTTGTTTTTTCCACATGTACTTATTTTTATTTTTACCACTTTTAAAAACTAACAAACAAACTGTAGCTTTAACTGAGAAATTAGTTAATTCTCCCAGCCTCTCACCACATTCTTCAAGAAGGGAAAAAAAAGAAATTTAAAAAAAATTAAAAGAAGGAAATCAAATAGTTAACAAAATTGCATTAAACTGAAGACTTTAAAAAGCAGAACAGTTATTTCCAAAATGCTCTGATTTTTTAAAGAAAAAAACAGTTGATTTTTTTCAACAACAAAACAGCCTTCAGGATAAAACATTGCAACTAGCTTTCCTCTTGCTATCTACACTGATGCTGTTTTCCCTGACCTGGGTCCACATTACCTGCCTGCCTGGAGATGCAAGGGGCAGCCTCAGATCAAACAGGGGTTGCTGGCACTTTGTGACAGTCATTTTCAAAAACAGACAGGATGAGCATTTCAAAGTCCTCTTCCGAGCAACTGAGTCACTGGATCAGTCAGATTTCAAAACAACTCCTGATCTACCTGTAGCAATAAAAAAAGGACCCTCTTGCCTAGCCCAGGAGCGGAGCAATCCCTGATCTCCAGTCTGACCAACACAGGTCACTGCTGTCTGTCTGTCTGCAGCCCGTGTCTGGTGAGGAACCTTGTTATGCCACCAGCTGTCGAAGCCAAAGGAAAACAATTACATCACAGAGGGATTTTTTATTATTATTATTTTTATTTTTTGTTTCCTGTGCAAGGAAGGGCAGGCTATGCAGCAGTCGTCAACCTGCAATCTGTAAGGTTTTATTTTGTTGCTCAGTGCTGAGCAATCTGGTCAGACAGCCACACTCAGCCACTGAACCTGGTGTGTCCTAGTGCCAGCTGCTTGTGGCCTCAGTCTGCTGGTCAGTCACTGAGACTGTGGTTTTTTAGGCAATCTGGATTTTAACAGGGCTCCTCTGGGGCTCTTCCCCTGGCAATTTCAAACATAACCCTCACAGACAGCAGGTGAGACCCATATTGCTCTCTCTCCCTTATCCCTCACCCTTGTGGCACCTGTAGCAGGGCACAGGCAGTAATCAGCTCCTGCTGCTGCCCACCCCTGTCCCACCCTGACTGTGGGAGCTTCTTTTGTGGCAGGGAGGGAGGAAAGGAAACCAGGGGGAAATTCAGCTATAATTTTCAATAAGCAGACAAATTTTGCTGGGGAAATGGCCCATACGTGGTTTGCTGGCTGGATTCAGCAGCAGGAGAGCCTGCAGTTAATCAGCTCTGCCTTTGCCACTAGGTTTCACAGCAGCTGGAGCCACATCCCAGAGGAGGCACAGATGATTCAGCTGCTGGACAAACAAGGAATTAACACAATAATATTAAGCAAGAAATATCACCATGAGCTCCTACTTCTTTGCCCTCTTCCTTTCTTCCCCTTATGCAAAGCTGTATTAAAAACAGATCTTGGCAGGCAGTTTAGAGAGGAGCATTTTACATGGGGAGCTGGATAATTGGGAGTAGTGTCAGGGCTTCCTTTGGCCAGGGCACAGCTGGGAAGGAGTCTGCTCTGCTGTGCTGGGTGCTCATGCATAGCCAGAAGCCCTTCCCACCTCCAGCTTTTTGGCATGCCAGGCCGGAGAGAGCTCACTGTATGTAGCCGAGGCAGTGCTTTTGAGGAAAGGCTGGGGGCAGCCCAAGCAGGAGCGTGCATCTGCTCCTTGTCTGCCCTGAAGGCAGAGGAGAAGGGGTTGGGGCACGTGGGGCAGCTCAGGATGATCAGGTGTGCCACAGCATCACTTCATCCCAGTGGGGAGGAAACCTTCCTGAGCCTGGGAAAGAGCCCTGAGAGAGGTGGCTCCTTCTTTTCACTGTCCCAGCCCTTGCCCCTTCATTAGAAATGGCTGAAGTCTGCTCAAGGCCAAAACTGTGTTCATGGGAAGCTGAAAATCATGGGATTTCAATTCCTTCACTGGCCTGCAGGATCTCAGTGCACCAGGGATCCAGACTGCTCTCTGACCCCGAAAAACTTTTTTGGCTGGTAAATAAGGAATATCTCACGGTATCTGCTTAGGGAAAAGGCACAAGAGAAACACCTGGCATTCCTGCACTTTCCTGCCCAGTACTGACAAGTAAACAACTGATGAAGTACCTGAATATTGTCTGCCCTTATGTGATCCAAGGTGGTAAAAAGGAAAGAAGGTTGCTGTTATCCACTTAAAAGTGCCCAGGCAGTACTCAGGTGAAACCCTCCACTGGAAATTATCTCTATTTTCATAGATCAACCCACCATGTCAGCCAAGAGTGAGATGTTGGACATATGAAGGACATGCATTATCCCCCATGGTTGGAAGGAAATTATTTGGGATTGTAGCTGTCCTTCAGAATTCCTTAGTATTATTTAATGATCCCATTTCACCAGTGTCCCAAGGCTCAAAGCCTTAAGAACTGACAATGAACTGGAGTGCAGTCAACCTGCTCTTGCTTTCACTGCAGTTGTACCCTGTTACTGGAGAAATTGCCTTCCCTTCAAATACACTTTCCCAGGTCTCCTCTGCTTTCCCTAGCCAGCAGGTAGGCATGTTGTCAGCTTGCCCTCCGAGCAGTGGGCTCTGCTTACTGGGTATTTATGCACTGCCTCTCAGGTATCAGTCACAGTATTTATTTTTGATTTGTATGTGCTTCTGGAGATGCAAAATGCTGAGCCCATGCTGACTGGTATGGGTGGCAGAAAGTAGATGGGGAAAATAATACTGTTCTTTATCTAGAACTTCACAAATTTTAAAAACTGCTACATATTCTTTACATATTAGTCTTGTTCTGTAATGCCATTAGTAACAGATATGTATCTTGGAATTTACTATATCACTTCAGTTTACTCTCCTTGTCCCATCCACTATGTTTATTATGTTTTATAGTTGTCACAGCCATTTGTGTTGCCCAGCCACTGATCTTGAGGTGATATGTCCCAAACTTTCATCCTTTACCCAGTCAATGCCTCAGCAGAATGTGGATTGCAATAATCCAAGTGACCTCATGCAATTTATATTAGACAAAACTTTGCTTAATCCAGTCAGGAAAAAAACCAAACCAATCTAACAAGCCCCATAGAAATAATCAGAAATTATTTTAAAAGAAGAAAAATACAGCAATACCTGTGTCACATCAACTAGTGAATGTTATTCTAGTGCAACTCTCTAGTCTTCACATTTAAATATTCAAAAAATTGATCTTTCTACCACTAAAGATAAACATAGGTTGTTCAATGTCCCTAAGAATACGTGAGTCCTCTGTAACAAGTAGCATGAAAAAATCTGAAAAAAAAAAAATTATAAAAAAATCTAGATTAAGTGGGAAATTTGGATGTACAGGATAAAGAGTTGAACCAGAAAACAATGAAGGAGATTGGGACTATCAGTTGTACAGTCTTAATTTATTCCAAGAGATAAATAACTAGGCCTTTTTTATTGTTCACTCATTCCTAACAGTAATAACTATTGTGCAGAAGCCTGCTGGATTTGTAAAAATGGTTTGTTTAATTTACAAAGCATTTGTGAACCATATGATGACTGTGGAATTATGCTTACAAACGCCACCTGTTGAGGAAACTAAGTGTTAATATTTCCTAATTTCACGGGGAGAAATGGAGAATGAGGAGATTAGTCTCAGACTGGATTCTGAAAACTAAGCATTTCTGCTTCCTGTGCCATTGTCTGCAGGCATTAGTCCATGGAATGGAGATGTCCTTTCCACTACAGGAAATACAGGATGCAAAAAGACTTCCAGAGAAGTCACTGATGACTGCTCAAAGAAAAGATCTACAGATGCTGTAAGCAGTAAGTATTTACACATCCAGTATTTGCCATATTTTGCTTTGCTCATATATATATATATCCAATCTCATAAATTCATATAATTTTTCAATTCACCATGTTGACTATTTTTAGTTTCTTAATTCATAAGAAATGTTTGGAATCTTGAAAACCCAGGTATTTGAGAACCCAGGAACTCTTTCTCCTTGTTTTGTTTTTTGTTTGGTTTGGGGTTTTTTCCCCCTCTCAGGTAGTATATTAAAGCTATCTAAATTGTTGAAAACTTTTTTGCAACTCAAGAAGTCAAACCATTAGTTAAATTATGCAGTCAAGGGTCTGCCTCTTCCTTCCCTTGCATCTTAGTTATCAACATCCAACTGAGTTGTAACTGAGTATGTGAACAGCTCTGATCCTGTAGTATTTAGATGCTTACTTTGTTCTAAGGGATTGTTCAGTGTGCGATGTGATGAAAAATCTGATTTCTTGTCTTCTCTGAGCTAGGATAGGTGCTGGATGTTCCTCCCCTTCCCAGGTAGTACTTCAGTGTCATATTTAGAGTGATCAGTTTAGCTGAGTACATTTTAATCAAAGTTAGCATGAAAATAACTATCTGTTAAGTTAGATGTCCATGATTTTTTTTTAATGGTAAATATTGGAACAAATAGTATCCCATATTGGTTCTGTAATTAAGATATGCATATGTTGGCTCCAAAGATCCCTAATTAGATCTGCTTTGGGGATGCTATGAGAGAGAAAAGAATTGCATACAGTTGCTGCAGAGACAGTAGAGGAGTTTAATCTGAAGTATAGAGAAAGTTTAGAATAGTAGTTTTGGACCTCCATTTGTCTTGTGAGTTCTTACCCACAGAAATTACTGCGAGTGTTTATAATCCTACATATTCTATTTTAAAAATGGTAGATATTTATATTTGGGATGTAGCTTTTCTACTCTGTGTTTCCACTTATTCATAAATCAATGAAAAAACTCCTATAGATTTTAATGGCATGGTCTCAAGATCCAAACAACCCAATAACCCAAATATTGCTCCTCCTGAAAATGGCTTTCATCATGTAGTTTCTTCCATCCAAAAACTCCTGAAGCATACCAGATCACATGAGCCAGGTTCAGCACCATGAGGGATTCTTAAGACCAAGCATGCAACTTTCTCATAAAAGTGTGATTACATCAGTAAAAATCTCCCACAGAAGTTTTTTGTTGATGGCATGTGTGTTGATGTGTGTTGATGCCCTTTGTGTTGGTGGGATGTCAGAACACAGGGACCAAGGAGCACATGGGGATAAAAAGACACGATTCCATGGAGCTCCCAGCCCCAGGGTACCAGAGGCTTGCGGCAGACTGCAGAAAAAAGAGCAGTGGTGAGCTGGGTTAGACATACCGAGACAAAATGGCTACAGCCTGCCAATGACTAAAAGAGTCATTTTAAATTTATCCCTGGATGAATGCTGCCTGGTGTTGTGGGCAGGATTTGAAGGGATGCTTCCCGTCTGTGTGCTGGCAACCTTGCAAACATCAAGAGTTAAAAATTAACAATCTGAGGACAAGTCAAAATACACTCCCTGTCCGTAAATCAAAAAGTACTGCTTCAAACTCAGCCAAATCTGGCTGCTCCCTTATCCCCCACAATCACCATCATAATTACAGCAGCTGATTTTCCTCACACCCACCTCAGAGATTTCTGGGGGTTTTGGCCAGGTTTGCATCCCCATATGATTCAGCCTACTTTTACTTATGTTTAGCTCATTGTGTAATAAGTGAAGCTTACATAAGCTAGGGACTGTGGCTCCAGCTCCACAAACCTTCTTCAAAAATAGGAGTTTGGAAGCAGAATAACAACTCATGTAATTTTTTCCTTTAGCGCCGATACAGAACCAAGCATCTTTGGACTAAAAGCTCAGCTCTTTCAAATCTGTGCAGAATCATTAATTCCTACTCCACTAAGCTAATTTACACCTTGCTGAAGGTCTGGTTCTCGTCAATAAGTGTCCCAGTGTTGAGATCTTGACAGTAACAAGTCAAAAAGAACACGGATGGAATTTTGACACATTAAATTCACGGGGAATTTTCTCATTACCACCAGATAAACCCTCACCTTACCCTAGAACAACCAGCTATTCAAAGTGAAAGACAGACCCTGCTGTGTATCTCTGCTCCTGTCCTGAAACTGTTCCCACTAGAACAGCCAGCAGTGCCTGCTCCAACTCATTTTATCTGGAAAAGGTAAATAGAAACCGCCAGTTCCTCACAAGAAGAGGTTTGAGCGTCTCACTGAACTGATACAAACTGCAATCAGTGAGCTACAGATGCACGGAACATTTCCACAGGGTCCAGACCATAATAAGATTAACTGTGTTTCTCTAGCGCCTTACCAGCCAAGGATGTGTTTCCTTGCAATAGGTATTGCAAAAATACAGAGTAAGAAAGCTTATGAAGAAGTCAATGCTATCTACAGGATACCTGCTAGCTTTAGTGTTGTTTTCTAAAGATTAAAATAGTTCCACTGGTATCTTTTGGGGTGATATTGCTTCTAAAATATATACTATATATACACTTTCAGTTGTTGGGTGAGTCTGTGACTGCTGTTAGATAGATGTAGACCCAGGACTGTACTGCTGAGGTCCATAGTTATTGTAAAGTTGTGCTGTAGTGGAGACCAGTCTCTGGTCTTGTGTTTTAAAACATGTGTGTCCTTGTAAATGCAGTGGGTTTTACTTTGTGAAAATAAATTGACAAAAGCATGGCTAGTAATGAAGGAGTTAAAAATTACAGTCCCAAAAGGACTGAGCTACAACCCAGGCAGTTTCTGTATTTAAGGATGTATTTTTTCAGTGTCTCTGCACCTTCAAGTTTTTGTTGTTTATTTTAGGGTATCTTTTTTTCTTTTGCTTTTACGATTTAATCTTTTCCATAATGGGACAAACACAAAGCCTTGGTTGGAAATCTCCCCCTAGCCTGTTGCAATATTTATAAAGCTGTGCTTTTTAAACATGCTGTGAGATGGGTTTAGTAAAACAAAAGGCATTATAATTTATTGTTCCAAGATTATTGATTCAATAAATTAACAATAATTTCCGTGGAGGGTAGGAGCCCTGGCACTATAAAAATTTATTTATCTGCACTTTAACTAGCATTGATTAGAGTATTCAAATTGTCCCAATGCTATATAATTGCTCTTTATAGGTGGAATGTCCTCTGCTGTGTAGGAGACAGTAAAATAAACATTCAGCTAGAAGTGACAATGGCTCTTTTAAAAGCCAGGTTCTTTTTTGTTGTTGTTGTTGTTCTTTTTTTTTTTTTTTTTTTTTTTTTTTTTTTGTAAGAGGGAAGAAAGAGTTTGTGTAATGTTTTACAAACACAGCCAGCTTTGGCCAAACTACCTTGCAATGTTGAAAGGACGGACAAGAAAAAGATTGCTAAAGGTTGCTATTGTTCTGAGAGGCACAAGGCATAAACATAAGAGTTATGTCTTTACATTTGACTGTATCCAAATGAAGAAGCCTTTTTCTGCTGCTGTTTTAAAGAGCCATTCTGTGTTGCACTGAAGTGCCAGGTGGAATTTTTTGTGGGATATTTTTTTCCCTTTCTCCTGTTTGTTTCTTAAGTGCCCACTGAACCTGTTCAAGGTAACTCTGAAGCTATTGTAGACGTGTTAATAATTCTAACAAAACAAGCTATACTTCCTGATTCACATTCACCAGGCAAGGTTGCTCAGAAAGGAACATTTTTGCCACCGTGGAGAACAATAGCTGATTTAGTTCACAAGCAATTGTGCTCTTCTTATGTAAAATACTTAAGACAGTTACATTTTTCAGACATGGAGTTCTGACAGGTCTATCTTCTGATACTTATGATAACCCTGCTTTTATTTTACAGCTCTGTTGATGGAAAAGATTAACCGCACCTTTTTTCCTCTTTTGGCTTTAATAAAACATCCAACTGCTAGAAATGTCACTTAGAACCACGAGCTCGCAATAATGAAAACAAATTATGCATCTTAGTAACCCAAGGTGGATGATTAATGCAGGCTTTAAATGATTGTTTGTGTTAAATTGTTTGTCCAAATGCAATTCAGGAATTTGAAGTTGTCAGATTAACTGCTGTATTTACTGGTCTGTTTGATTAGGTGAGCATAGTTTTATATTCCCTCTTGGAGACCTAAATAGCAACCATTTCCTACCAAAACAGCACACAAAACAAAGGCCCCATTCAGAGCACTATTCAGAGTGGGCAATGCTCTATAGCCCTTTGTATCCTGAAACAACACGGTTACTGAAGTGCCTCTAAAAGGTGCAACAAATTTTTAAAAAGAAAATAATAATGGCCATTATAATATTAGTTGGAATATTATGTTTTTGTCTAGAAGTAAGTCTGTCATCAATTAATGGATTAATTTCATTAATTAGCTTAAAGACAACTCTCAGAGTCCTTTGTGATTAATACTGTAAAATTTGGTTTAATGAATGCTTCTAAAAGGATGGCTAATATTCATCTGAAACTGTAATCCACACTGCCAGAGTTTGTCCACTCTGGACGCTTTTCATGAGCATCCATGGAGCTGAATTTTAATAAGTATTCATAAGAAATGGATTCTAGGATTGAACATTCAAATTTTTAACCAAAGTAAATTTTAATTTCTTCTTCTTTGGGACTTTTGCACCAGAAACTTGTTCATCAGAAATAATCAGGGTACAGAAATAATGTCACGTGTGTTCGTTCTCTTTTTGCATTCAACAAGTGCGTAATAAGCACGGCTTGAACTTTGATCATCACAGTTCAAACATCAAAACAAATGAAGTGTTTACAGTAGATTTTGATTAAAATTGCATAGTGTCTTTCTATGTCCAGATTAGATACTAAGAATTTTTCTCCTGGTTTGATGGTAAGTGGTTTATGCACCTTTGAAGAGCAGCTGGCTACCAGCTTTGCTGGGACAGTGGAAAAACACTGAGGGAATGATAAATATTATTAATAACTTCTTGGCATTTCTGGGCAAAGCCAACCTGATTGCCACATCATTCCTGAGAAGGGAGGGAAATCAGAGAACACTACATCCTTCACCTTCTCTTGATGCAATTTCTTTTATTCCTTTTGATTGAGACAGGGTAGGGACGCAGATATCTGACCCACTGCAGGGTTTTCCCTAGTATTTCTTTGGAATTGCCCTTTCTAGACAAATGGAGTCCCTTTCCCATTCCTATGGACATAGCTAGAGTAATGCAACATGTGCAACATGAGATTTAGAGAGATGAGAAAATATCTGCCTTCAAAATTACTGTTTTGAGGGAATCAAACACCACATGGGATGAATTCCAGTGAGATTCAGAGACATTGTTATGCTTTTCCAGCTCAGCTATAAAAGTTTTAGCAGTACTGAATCCAAAGCATCCTTGGTAAGAAGATGGCTATTGCATTTTACTCATCCTTGTGGAGAGATCCATGATGTTCTGGCTGGTTAGCCAGAAGGTACAAAAAAATTGCACCTCTAGGAAGTTTTTGTGTCTCTGTGCCCTGGACTGCTAAAACCATATTAAAGCAGCCAACAACTGGAAAAATCTAATGGATGAGTTCCTGGCTATGAGGACACAGGCTCCTTCTCCATAGATCTTTAAGTTATAGAGATTTTCAGAGGATGCCTCTGCATTCTCCTTTCTGGGATCTCAAGTGAATTATGTTGGATGGCTGTCAAAAACAGGTTTACTACTCCCCAGTCTGCTTCCCAGCCCCTGGCAGCAAGGAGAGACAGCTGGGAGGGACGCTGACTGCATCATTACATAGGAGTGACACAAGGATGGTACAAGCAGGGATAGCTGTAAGAGTTGGAAAACTGCTGCTTGGAGAACGTCCACAGGGTTCTCAGAGATGTCACAGACAGTGTAGGAAAGGAGACACTCAAAGAGAAACTCTTACAGTGAAATTGGTGATGTGATTTGGTGTGGTGCTGCTGTGAGCATCTCAAGTGATAGATGGCTGACTGCAAAGGTAGGAGCTGCCTTCATCCAGTAGGAATGTTGGAGCCCTGGGGAAAAAACAGGAAATCTATTCATTACATTTCTTATATTTCAGTTAGGAATTTACAGCTCATAAAGGTCCATATTCCTAACAAAGAGATGAGTATATTTCAGAAGGTGATGAACTATTTCTCCTCCTTTTCTGCAGTGCTTAGGGGAAGATACTTGTACCAGCCACATAGAGAAAAAAGCAGCCAGGGAAGCTGCACTGAAGTGATTTTAGTTTGAAGGAAATGTGGATCATAGGAAACTGCTCTGGTGTTGCCTTCTGCTATTTGCGTTTGAAGTAAAAGTATTTCGGCTCATTTGTGTTGCTAGAAGTGGTCCAGGCTGAGCAGCTGGATATCAACTTCCATAAAAGCCTGCCTTGGTGTCAGAGTTCTCTCCTCTAGGGGTCAGATGCTTGCCATGCATCCACTGGTTGAGTTTGCAAAGTCTGCCCACATTTGTCTTTAAAGATGACCCTCATCCACTTTCTTTCATGTAGCAGTTTATTTATTAGCACATTTGTTTCCCTTCCCTTTTCCTTTATTGATTATTACATGTAAAACTTGGTCCTTACAGGGGGACCAGATCCTAACTCTCCTCTTTGTTAAAGAACTGCAAAAGTCCAGCTATTGAAAATGCCTTTCTCTGGCAAAGCAAAAAAATCCTATCACATTGAAGACAATTTCTCAAGGCTGTTCCACTAAAGCAGCCACCTCTGAGCAGAGCACTCAAATGATATTCAAAGGCAGCTGGAACAACTCTGCAGATACGAAGCAAAAGTTGCACAGACAATGTGAATTGCACTATTTTGATTGTATTAACTGATTTCTATTTTACATTGGCTATTGTATTGGGTTTGCCAAGCAGGGGGCTACACAAGTGGCTTCTCTGAGAAGCTGCTGAAGCTTCACCCTTGTCTGATGCAGGCAATGCCAGCTGGTGAGGCCAAGACCCTCAAGAATGTGGTAGCACCTCTGGGATAGTGTATTTGAGAAATGGGGAAAAGCTGCATAATAATCACACAGAGGAGTGGCAATATGTGAGAGCGACAGCTCTGCAGTCACTGAGAGTGGTGAGAAAGGACAGGAAGGAGATGTACCAGGCACTGGAGCTGGAATTCCCCTGGAGCCCAGACAGGTCCCTGGGGGAGCAGAGATCCACCTGCAGCCCAGGGAGATCCCTGGGGGAGCAGAGATCCCTGGTAGGACCTGTAGAGAGAGAAGCTGGAGCAGATTTGCTGTCTGGACTTGCGACCGTGTGGGGCCCATACTGGAGTAGCCCAGTCCTGGAGGACTTTCCTCACCATGGAAAGTTGCTGAAGAACTGCAGCTCGTGGGAAGAAACCAGGTTGGACAGGTTCATGGGGGACTGTCTCCTGTATGAGGGAGCCCATGCTGGAGCAGGTGAAGGGGTGAGAAATTCTCCTTGAGGAAGAAAGGGCAGCAGAGAGAATGTGCAGTTAACTGTTGATACCCATTCCCAGAATCCCTGCATGACTGTCAGGGATGAGATAGAGAAATAGGGAGTGGAGTTAAGCCCTAGAGAAAGGGAGAGGTGGGGAGAAAGTGTTTAAAAAATTTGGATTTATTTCTCATTACCTGACTTTGATTTGCAATAAATTAAGCTAATTTCCTTAAGTCAAGTCTGTTTTTCCAGTGACAGTAATTGGTGAATGATCTTACCCTGTCTTTATCTCAACCCATGAACCTTTTGTTGTATTTTTTCTCCCCTGTCCTGCTGAGTGGTGGCTTTGGTGGACACCTGGATCCATCACATATGTATATCAAAGCATTCAAAGATGGCATTAGGACTGAACAATTTAAAAACCCTAAAAATGGGTCTTACATCAGTTTTTCAGTTCATTTCTTTCTATCAGGTGTCTCTGACAGGACTAAGTGCCACAAGAGATGTCAGTCTCTAGGTCACAGGTGACACATATCTTCAATATCAGAACTTGAGCCTGAATACTCAGTGAGACTCACTGAAGTTCAGCACTCAGCTTCTGCTGAGTGCCATCATATTTGGGAAACTAATTTCCTTTGAAAATCCCAGCACGAAGGAACATCAAAGAGCAATGACTGAACATCATATTATTGTGAAATGAAAGAAGTAGGGAATATACAGTGAAGGGTTTTTTGGTTTTTTTTTCTTTTTTATTTCTGCAAGGCTCCATTAGCAGTCAAAAACATAGAGAAAAGCAGAGTCAAGTATAGGTAACCTCAAAATATTTGTGGCTAAAATACTCAAAGCCTTTTTGTTTTAACAAAGTTCAGATTCTTTTTGAGGACCTATCACCCTAATAAAAATGTTGGCTAGCAAAAAATCAGACTTCTAACACAGAAGTAACAACAAAAATCTTTTGGATGGCTAAAGATGTACATGAGGCAAGGCAAGGGGACTGAGTTGTTGCTAGCCCTGAAATGGAAGGGATGTCACCTTTCTCTGAAGATGTTTGTTAGACTGGCAGCTAGAAGAGAGGATCCTACAACTGGATATTCTGCCCCTTGCAGAAGATCAAAAGTTTGCAGAAGATCGTAAGTTAAGGTAATTTGTGTTGGTGACAGGGCCTTGAGGCTCCCTGCCCAGAGTCCTTCCCCTCTGCCCATGGGCCAGTGATGCCACAGCAGATCCTGTCCCCAGCTCCCCTCAGCCCTGCCCTGCCCAGATGTGGGTCCATCCTACACTGAAAATGCTGTCTGTGGTAGCCACGTACAGCACAGAAACAACTCAGCTCCCAGTATACAGGCTGCTTTTGGCCTTGCTTAATTTTTTTTAAAAAAATCTATTATTGAGATTTTTTTTTTATGAAAAGAAATGTTTCCACTGTCTTTAGTCTGCTTCCACTGCCTGAAGTGAGATTATTTTTTCCCCTTCAGTTTTCACAGGATCAAAGGCAGGTCAGGATTGAGCATTTTGAGATCTTGTCCAGCACCATTGTAAGTTGAAAGCACTTGATACAGAAATCACTAAGGGTCTGTTTTCACTGAAGTACGAAGAAGTGTATTGCCCCTAATATGAATCCTGCTGACACAAAAAAACTCCTTAACTATTAATATGAGTTGTCTGGCTTGTTGTGGAAAGGAGGGGGAATTTGCTGTGGTTCACACACCTCAGTTGTTGCTAACCCTGCAGCAACTCAAGTACTATTTTTCAGCATGGCTCTTCTCACTTAAGCCTCCCTAGCTGTAGAAGTGGGTAGGCAAATGGAGCTAATTCTGTAGCAAATGTATAGCAAGAGATGGTTAATTTTACTGAATTATTTTACACCACAGCATGCTGAATTATAGCTCATGTGGCATGAGACCAGTTTTATACATTTTTTCTTAAAATTTTAGAGTAAAAATCCCTGATCCTTTGTGCAGAGCTATATTGGAGTTTGCAAGGAGAATTACCCTGAAGAAAGAAATTGTATCAGTAATCAGTAACTTTATGCTAAAAGAAGCAGAGTTTGCATGGCTACTGGATTATTTGTAGACAACTTTAAGCAATGATTGTTGACTGGATTAACATCCTGCCTTGCCTTCTGCTGATTTGTTACTCATGAGCAAAATTAGTTTGCAGTTGTGGCGTGCTTGCACTATGCACAGTCCTGGAGCTTGGAAGCAGTGGACTCACTGGTGACAATAGAACCAGTTAGTTAATGAGGCTGGGAGATCTGGCATTGGCATCCCTGAGCTCACAGCAGTCAGGAATATATAGACTCTGTGTGTATACATGCCGAAGCTTAATTTGCAATCCTATTTAAAGTGGAAAAAAAATGCCACACTTTAAAAAAAAAAAAAAAAAAAAGTGCAAACAGAGTTCTTTTCACAGTGGGCAGAGAATACTGTTAAACAGAGGAAGCACAATATCCCTTTTCATAGCAAGAGATCAAATGTCTGCAGAAGAGTTTAATTTATACTTCTTCATGTGCCAGAGCTGTGTCTGAGACATTGCAGCGTTTCAGTAGTTTCAATCAGGTCATAGTTTCCAGCACAGATGACTTCATCCCTTTTAAAATAGAACAAATAGAATAAATGGAATTCCACATAATCATGGCAGGACCTGGGATTATAGGAAATTAAAACACATATTTGAAGGCAGAGGTCTGTGGGGTAAATAACCATGACATGGTGCTCGGGAACAAAGCCCTTGGCTCTGGGGCTCTCTGCGGCGTGAGTGCGTGGGTGTATCCTAGAGGAGGATGAGGAGGGTGATGGTGGATGATGCACAGCGTCACACGCCGTGGAGTTGCTGCCTTTCCAGGAGAAATGTTAAAGTGACGCCACCTGACTCCGACGTGACCCAGACGGGCGCTGGCTGCTGTGACTCAGGCGCAGCTCTGACTGCTTTCCCCACTTGGGTCCTCTGTTCCCTCACTCCTGCGGAATATTTCACATCTCCCAGCCACAGCTCTGCGTTGGCAGTTGGAGAAAAGGTGTTGATGAATTCTGTCTCAAATTTCTGTGTGTCTGAAGAAAACCCTTATAAAATAGCAGCATATATTATACTGATATCCCCCAAACAGGGAAGTAGCTCACTGCAACCTGGAATGCTTTGAACTAGTGCTGTTAGACAAGTGTTTGCAGTATTTATTACAACAGGAGAAAATGAAACTAGAAACATGTTGTTCCTTAATTATAGAATTTGCTCAACACTGCCCTCATTGTGATCCATTTTTGGCATTAAAAAAAAGTGACATGACTAAATTCTAACTCATGTCAGAGGCTATTTTGTTAGGCAATAGACAATCACGCAGTGAAGAATGGCCTTTGCCCCCAAAGGACTGTTTTGTCCACATAGATGCATGAGAGACTAAGATACTACAAGAATCACATGTCTAAGACATAGAAGAATTCCAGGGCAAGGTGAGGAATTGAATTCTTCTGGAGTCAAAATCCTTTGTCATCAAAGATAAGCTCCCTCAGGTTGTGTTTTATGTATGTGTATGTGTGCACAAACACAATCACATCAGGGTAGTTCAACACGTAGGCTGGACTGTGGGTCTGTAACTTACATATTTGTATCCTTTTTTTACATCATGTCTAACTATGGTAAAGATTACACTGACAGACTCATTCCATTTGCAGAGGTTTCTGTTTAAAAGCAAGTGAAACTCTGGAAGAGAAGGCAAATTCATCACTGATGAGTTGGCTGAATCCAGTCACATGCTGTATAATATAACTTATCCTTAGGAATTCATGCCTCCACTGGGTCTGCCTACCAGATAAGCTACATTGAGATGAAAGTGAGTTGCATCAGATTCTGGTGCCCAGAGCACACAGTTCAGACTCTGTTTCTCTTTTGTTCAGATAGATGCTGTGTAACAAACAGCATTCCCCCTCTCAGAAAAAGAAGTTAATCAAGGGGGAGATCTACAGGTAAAAGTTTTATGCCTGGCACTCTTAATAATACCTCTGAACATTTCAAAATGTATGTGAGCTCCTTGTGTTGACTCGGCTTCTTTAAAAGTATAACCTGGATTGCTTTAGTTGCAGAAAGCAGAACTCTCTTGCTTGATTCTGGTAAACGCAGTCTCCTAGTGACATCAAAGATTATAGCAACTGCAAGGCACTAGTTTGCCTTCGTAGTTCCAAGTTGCTCAAAAAACTTTTAATATATTCTTGTAGGTGTAACCATGTGTCATAAATATACCCGCCAACAAGAGATAAACCCTAACTTGAAAACAACTGTTAATCGATTACTGCGGAAAAACTGACAAACTCGAAGTGAATAATGCTAAAAGGTGTTAATTTGTGGATTTCTGTAGGCTTTGAAAAGCAAAATTAAGTCTATATGGGATTTTGGATGTGTGACATAAACTGTGGGCCATGTGCCTGTTTGCATAAACCAGCATCATTGCACTGTGAGCCAGGAGAGCTCTGCTGTACTCAGCTGAAAGAGTGGCCCGCAACTCTGAACACACAGTGATCAGCATCAGTTTTGGTTCAGTTTCATTTGTTTGGGGAGGGAGGAAAAAGGATCTGATGGGGATTTGCTGAGCTACTACTCAAGGCTGTAATTGTTTTTCCTTTTCTGCGGTAGCGTTGCTGCTCCAGCCTGGTGTGAACTGAGTATGAACAATGTTTTATGCTTGACTGAGCTCTAGACCCCTGAGCCTTGGGGACCCCGAAAATTATGCTGGGAGTTTATATGATCCACAGCAAAATGATTCCAGGCAGGCAGCAGACAGTAGCCAACACTGGCAATGAAGAGGGGCAGTGCCGGCAGCTCTATCATTGTCCTAGCTGGCTAAACAGCTCCTCTCCTTTCATGCAAAAATGCAGGCACACACAAAACCACTCATCTTCAGAGCTAGGCAGAATTTTTACAGTGAAACTTCTTACCAGCTCTGCATATTTAGCTCCAGAAGAAACAAATTCACAAATCTGTCAAAAAATTGAAATTTTTATTTTCAGAAAGAAATGTTTTGACTTCTTTTATTTGAAGTGCTTTGCTTTGTTATCTTAAATTTCATTTACAATTATAATTTAAAAAATAATTATGTCAACAAAATGAAGGGTGCACTCAGGTAGAATAGGATTTGAGGAAAAATGGAATATAAAAGTAGGAGAAAAAACTGAGTTTTGTTGGTTAGCAAAGTGAAAGATCACCTTAGTCATAAACGTCTCTGCTTGTTTTCTTTCGCTACGTCCTTTGCTGCATGATTCTGTGATGTGTACAGGAACATTTGGTGAGGGACAAGCTCAGATGGAAGGCCA
Source organism: Sylvia atricapilla (assembly GCF_009819655.1). NCBI lineage: Eukaryota > Metazoa > Chordata > Aves > Passeriformes > Sylviidae > Sylvia > Sylvia atricapilla. Next base: position 51,838,460 of record NC_089144.1, on the reverse strand, counting down.
TTAGAATATTTGTTGAGATGGATACCAGATGATAACCTCTCCAGTCAGATGATAGCCTCTTCTAGAAAGTCAGGTGAACTTTGCCTTTCTGGTAGAATGGATGTGGGCAAAGGCAAAGGAGAGAGTAAACAAGAATGAAGTTGTATCTATGTACACATGTATTTATTTTATTACTTCAAGCTAGTATTGGAAAATCTCCTTCGGCCTACTTTTGATTAGTACTTCCAACACCAACTATGCTGCTTTAGCCTGCTCAGTGTAGATTTGGCATTACCTGTAGCAGCACAAAACACTTGTTTTGAAACTGAAAATACTCCACAGTGGCACAAATTACTGAGATATCCTAGCAAGCAGGCAATGCCTGGCCATTGTCTAATTAGCTGCCTTCTCAAAACGACAACAAACAAAGCAGCTCAGCCCCACTCATTCTGCACTTTTCATTTTAATATTATTTGCCTGGTTTACAACCCTGATGGTTCTGGGAATTTTTCTTTCCAGTGGGGTAAAAGTCTTGTACTGTAACTGTTAGCTGATCTCGAGGTGCACTGAAAATTAAACCTTCATACTCCGGGGTTTATTTGGACCCATTGTACTGAATCTCTCATTGTACTGCCATCAGTGAGATTTTTTTTCACCACCCTGCATGACTGGGGCTCAGCAAACAGTAAATTTACTTTTCACAAACTGATGCAAAAGATGAGGTATGTGCAAAGTGGCTGAGTTAATTGTGCAGGAGAAACATGGGGCCAGGTGCATGGTGATTATCGATTGAACTGAAGCCAGAGGCTCAGCCCCTTAACTTTTCCAGTCTCTGACTTCCTGATGTTGCCTCTCCCTCTATCACACTGCATTAACTCACAGCATGGCTGGAACGTTCCACAGTCACTCACAAAAAAGGATCTGTGTGGGAAGGTGAAGGAGGATGGTGGGGGTGACAGGCAATTCATGGGGAGGAAAAGAAAAGAGCTGGAAAAACCAAGAAATAGCAGGAACATAAGGGGAATTGCATCTTTCCCTAATTTGAGTGGGATGCTCTTGGCATTTCTGCCACTATGAAGTGCTGTGTGAAGCTATATATCAGCTCACCTTTTATTCAAATAATTTAAGATGGCATTTCAGAGCAGTCAAGTTTTTCATTGCTCTCTCCCTAAATATGTATTGCTCCATCAAAAAATGGTGGTGAAATAAGTCCATTTAACACCCCAGAAATGTTATGTTTTCTGAAATATTTTGGAATGTGGATGACATAGTTTCTTTATAATTGGCGTCTGAAAATGTGGTCCTTGGTCAATTTGCCTCAGACTTTGTTTAATCAAAAAGGGATAAAAAACTGAAGGAAAATGCATTTGAAGTGTCTAACTTTGGCCATCTTTTTAAAGGCACTTGAAACTTGCAGCAAAAGTGTTTTCCATCCTACTCTCATAGCATAAACTGTCTAAGCAGATTTTCTTTCTCAAACTTTCTATGCTACCTATCATTGAGAACACACATGGAAAATTTCAGGGCAGAATTTATTTCATAAAACACACAATAACAAGAGATTAGAGTGGAATTCCAGGATACTTAACTGAAGTGTCTGCTCTTCTCCAAAGTTTTATGTCCCTCTGACATGTGTGCATGCACACACACAGAACTACTACAAAAATGTAAAAATCACCATCTGCCAACAGACAAGTAATTGCATTTATTTCCTGTTCAAAGCAATTGAGAGGAGCCAGTGGTCTATCAAGCTCTGGTGTGATAAATAATGACTGGTGAATAGCTATCTATTTTTTTAAATGGTGAGTGTATGTGCATGTACTCACATAGGTGGTGGGCAGTTGCATCTGCTCTGTGACTGTGGAAGCTGTTGGTGTGCACAGAGTTTAATCCTAGAGATTGCCAAGAAGGAAGATCATTCCTAGAGTTGGGGGGAATGGCTTCCAGAGAACAACTGTGACACCCACTGTGGGCTTGAATATTAGGTGACCACCAAGAGTGGAAGTGTAGCCAGGACAGAGAATTCCCAGAGCTCTCTTTATAAAAATCTTCTGATCACCACACAGTAAGAGGTCTGCCTCAGCATGAGTTCCTCTGTAAAATGGTTGGTTCTCTTCCTTGCCTAGAAGTCCTCTGTGTCTTAACCTCTGGGTCTTAACTGATGCCTGTGAAACATGCAGGGATGGGATGTGCTGCAGAAATGCAAAAATGTAATTAATGCTGCTGTCCAGTGGTAGAGCTTGATCCAAAGCCTACTGACTTTCCTCGAGCTTGGCTCAGGTCAAATGATTTGTAAGTACTACAATTGCACTGTAACACTCCCCTGGGCCGCTGATGGTTTGACCCTCAGTTACGCAGAGAATTTAAGAAGCAGAGGGGAGAAGAAATCCTTCAGGTTCACTGCTGAGCATCTCACAGGGAAAACAGCTATCTGTGCGAGGCTGCTCCTGCCACCTGCCACCATCAAACCCGCGTCGGCGCCGCTCAGCGCAGCGCAAGCCCTACACTTCCCTTTAATGTTTCCCATCTTGTTCTCTGCTTAAGCCAGGCACTAATGCTCTGTGACAGCACCTGAGAGCAGGGGCCAGCCACGAGCAGTCCTGCTGAGCTGCTCTAGGCGGGAGAGCCAAGGCAGTGCTGGCTCTTGCCAACCACAGGCAACTCTGGCTGGAGCCAGGGGCAACCTCTTTGAAGTGCGGCCACTCTTCCCGGCCCCATTCCCTCCCCTCTGCTAGGTGTTAACACAAACATTGCCCTAGCCAAAAGACTTCCATTATTTATTGGAGGCTACTTCCCTGCCAGGCTGAGTCCCAAACTTCAGGAGCTTTGAAGGAGGCAAACAACTGGATATATGTCTCCAAAGATATCGTAAAAAACCCGGGTGGAATGGCTGTTGAAGGTGCACGGGGAGCACCTTGTGAAAGCAATCCCTTGTGTCAGAGTGCCAAGAGAAACAGCAGGCAAGCCCTCTCTGCAAAGAGGTGCTGACAGTGACAGGTATTAATGCTCAGATTACAATGGAAACATTTGTACATTAATTGTAAAGCACTCAGACTTACCCTCCTCCCTGGTTTGCCTTTAAAAAAATTTTTTTTAAAGAAAAGAGGTGGAGGAGGGAGGTTTTCATTATTGCTGATCAGGGAGTATTACTTGCATCTCTCCCATGGCATATGTTCATACGCCTGTGGGCTCACACACGAAGCGTTCTCATTTCAAAGCTGAACAGCTCTCTTAGCTATTTTTCTTTTCCCTTCCTCGGGACTTCAAGGAGTGAGTAGGATGTAATCTCAGAGTGAGGAGGCTTGGTTCTGTGCCAGGCACTACTGACTTACCACGTTGTCCCTGAGTAAGTCACCTCACCTCTCTTCTCCTTCATTTTGCCACCTGTAAAAAAAGAGAGTGTGATATTCTCCTTCCTTTGTTTAATTAACGGGTGGCGCTTTAAAAATTCATAAACTGAAAGCCTTCACATCACTCTTTTTTTTTTTTTTTTTTAATTAAAACCTAATTTACTTTAGGGCATTGTAGAAACCTCCAGAAACATGCTATTTGAGTCTTATCTTACATGATTACTGTAACCTCACTGTTTTAAATAACTTCCATTGTTGTGAGTGCGAGTCTGCCTGTTGCAGCTGTATTAAGAAGGCAGTCCTGACCCAGCAAGGCTCATCACTGGGACTATACCTACATGGGCCTTTGCTGAGCACTTCTGGGAAATTCCAGCTTCACTGTGGGATATGAGAAGGAGATTTTATCTTTGGTAACAAGAAATGGACATCTTCCCAAAGCAGGGATAGAATTCATTCTGTATTATAAAAGAACCCAAGACATGGGGGAATAGGTGAGAACAAAACCACACTGTTGTCACTGGCCCAGCTTTCTGGCTGTTACCTGTCTTATGCTTTAATTTGTCTGTATTTGTATCATGAAAACTTAAAGATGAGAGATGGAAAAGGACACCTGGGTCTTTCAGCTTGCTTTTTTTTCGTTGCAAAGTTGCCTCCTACATCATATCTCTTGTTTTATTGTATCAGCACAAAGGGCAGAAAGGAGCAGAGAGGTGACCAAAATAAGGGCATTTGCCCACCCCAGAGATCCCCATTCACATTTTTCCTGTGAGCCCTTCTTTCAGGTAGCAGCTGGGATCTGATTCTGTGATTCCTGCTAATTTGAATATAAGCCATTTTTGTATGCAAAGGATTGCTGACACCAGCAAGTTTCACTGTAATGATTACTATGGAAACGTTTATCTATAAATATAAAATTCTTTAAAGCTTAGCCTTTTATCTTTATAGAAAAAGGCCTGTTTATGTCACTTCTGAGCTTCCAGCTTTAATGTAGACATGAGCTGTTCTCATGCCAAACAAGATAACCTTAGTGTTAGAGCTGTGTGAGCTTTGAAACATGGGAATTTGAGCTAAAACTATTATTTTTTTAATACAATATTAATAGCTGAATGGAAAAATATTTTAAAATGCCTTTCTAAGCCCCAAAGCTCTAGTTCACTTGCAGTCTTCTTTTCTATGTTTTATTGTAATGTTTCTTGTACGGTGTAGCTGCTTTCAAATGCCAATCAGTCCTTGAACTCTGTGTGTGTGCACATACACATGTGTATTTCATGGTGAGGATTGAGGTAGAAGAGAAAAAAAAATGGAGAAGCTCCTTACTCATTAGCCTTTTCCCTCTGTGTTTTTAGATTTTGGTCTTCAAAGCCTTTGGGAGTTTTTTGACCAAAAAAAAAAAAAAAAAAAAGAGAGAGACATGATTTTAGGTTAATAAGATGAAGGGGGTTGTTATTTAAAACCTGTAGTGAAAAGGGCGTATTAAAAAGATGAGGACTAGTATTTTTTTTCTTTGCATGTCTCTCCAAAAATTTTTTAAAACTATTTTCACTTGACTTTGAAAATTACACTTGGGAAATATCTATATTAGCATGGAGTTTCTTCCAGTCATACACACTAATGCCACAAACACCCACATTTGCAGATACTCTAAAGTTATTCCATTAAAATATTCTCAAATAAGATGAAATCATGGGGTTAAGTAATACAGATTTAGGGTCAGAACTTAAATGTTCCAAATTGTTTGCAGAATCAGGTCCCCACAGACTTTGGAAACAGAATTCATGACATCCACAGAGTGAAATCATAGCTGATGATGATCAGAAGGTTAATTTGTTATTCATTGCCAAGGAGAAATTGATAGCAGCAACCTTGTCTACAAGGGCACAGTTCATATATATGTATTAAAGTTCCTCTTTGTGTAGGTTTTGATTATTAATACTGATGATTTTTTTTGTTCCACTTTTGGATGGAATGAGAAAATGGACAATTAAATATTTCATTTAAAATTCAGCACTAGCCTGATGAGCTAGAACTGAGAAGTCAAGTTCAAGGATAGAGGGGGTTTTAAGCTACCTTTTGTTCTTCCAATTTTATGGGAGAATTAGGGAGATCCTTGTCATAATTTCGACACTGGGTAGTGTAATCTTTTACATTAAAATGTCTTTCCTGGATCATTCTGGGAACTACAGTGACATCCACAGTTCTTCCTGTGCAGGAATTTGTGAGGGCATTCTGTGTTACAGGACTGAAGAGGCTTCTGGCAGTGAGACATGGTCTGATCCTCCTCTTTGAGTCTCCCTTTGTTCATTCCCTCTCCTTGGTTTTCCTCCCCAGTGCACTGTTAATAAAGCCCTCTGAAATTTTAACTGCAAGTTAAGTACAGACAAGCCATCCCAGACCTCTGCCTGCCCTCACTGTGCTCTTCCAAGTTCACTCACAGTGTCAGGCTCTGAGAAGAGCAGCACTCAGAGGAGTCAATTGGACACTGTCAGTAACTGCACAGATTGCCTGGAAATAAAAGATCTAAGAGCCAGCATTAAACTATTAAATAGGACATGCACTAAAAGCATAACAATACACTGTGGCTCCCATAGGGCCAAGGAAAAACCAAACGGTAAATATCTCATATTGGATTTAGAGAAATGCTCCCAAATTTAGAAGATCATTTGAAGCCTATCCCAATAAGTCAAACTTGTTGGATCTTTAAAATTAGCCTGTAAATCTCACAGGAAAGGCTGTGGGGTATTTCAGCACTTTCATTTGTGCTCCTGGCAGGAGCATGATTATTAGTATAAAAACATAAAAATGACCATGAAAGTAACTTTTAAAGCAGTAGCAGCTTTTTACTCTCTTTCAAATCCTACAGAAAGGATTAGAGTTGTGGGAAAAGATTTAGCTTACTTTCTATTCAGTCCTAATTGGCTTGCCCAGCCTTGATATATTAAACCTTACATTGTTAATGCCTTTATCACGTCTTTATTTCTCGTCCTGTTTCAAGGTTCAGATCACGATCATCAGTCCTCACCAGAAAAAGAGTCTCCTTTCCTAGAGGGTTGTCCTGTAAATGCAGCAGTGATTTAAGCCAGGACTGAGGGTAGGGCCTCACCATGATCACTGGTACCTGGAAGGAGAGGTCTGGATGAAGTTCCCTGAAGCCAAGAAAGGAACGTCTGGAGAGACAGTTTCTCTGTTCTCCTTCTCACAAGCTGTGCTCACTGTGGTGCTCCAGTAGCATAGCACCATAATCAGGAGCAATGTGGTGGAATCCTTGGGATGTTAATTGTTCCCTACTGGAAACCTGCTGGAAACCTCTGCAACCTCCCACTCTCCAGCAGGCTGTGGGGAGATCAAAAAATCATTGGCTGGAAGGGAATTTACAGATCATTTAGTTCCAACGTCCCTGCCTGAGGGCTGGAGAGTATTTGTGGAGGATAAGTGATAGTAACCTCTGCTACCTGCAGATACACTAATACTAGTGGGATGCATTAGCCTTCCTTTAGAAGATGAAGACTGTGTGACAGTAAAGAAAGATCCAACCAATTTTGCCTTTTTTGACAGAAATATGTAGTATTGCCATACAGACTCTTCCAACAAGAGGTAAAAATGCAAGACAGGTCTGCCCTGTCTGGTCACACTGGAATATTCTGAGAAGGTTCGTGTAGCTTTGGGCATCCTGGAGATGTTCACACCATCATTCTGGCACGACTGTGTCAGGCAGAACAAGGTGTCCATCTATACACGTACATCTACACCTTCACGAATATTTCTCCTGAGGCTTAGGGGGACAAAGAGGTCACAGCTCAGTCATTCCTTTCTTTGTTGGTACATGGTAACAAACATCAACCTTCCTGAAGTGCATGAAGCGCGAGGATTTTTGCCTTCTTAATCAAGTGACTGTAGAAGTGATGAATTATCCAGGGAACTAACCTATAAGGCTGGACAGTTTTACAAGCCAAGAACTAGAAGGTGCTCTTTCTAAATTAAACACGTTGTCGTGTGTCTTTGGGTTTTGTTTCCGTGTAGCTTGTGATGGAAGCACCTTCTTTCCATTTACAAATGTGTAAACACAAGAATACATTTTCTCTTCCAACTCTCTGCAAAAATGTTGGCCAGCAGGCTGACAAGGAGGGGGCCCAGTGTACCTGGAATAATATGAAACACCTTTTTTGTATGTTTTAGTTTACACACTATGTTCAGGAAACAGGGTACAAAAACTTCCTTAAACCTCCAGGAACAATAGCTATTGTTGGTTGTTGATATGGCATGAGCTCATATCCAGGATACATTGAGAAAAGAACTCCTGACTACAATATATTTCTTAACTCCCGGTGTGAAAGAATGTATTTATTGTTTTTCCAATGAGAGATGGAGAAACAGGGCTTTTAAAAGAGGGCTTTTCTTGGCAGGAAAAAATCTCTGATTTTTTTTTTCTCTCTTAGAAGTTCAATTAAGGAATTTCTTATGGAAGAAAAAGAATTTATAGTCAGGTTCCCAACAGTCTGTGTTGAAATCTATTTTGAATTTGACAGTATAATAAGAAAATTATAAGATTAGTGGGACAGGTCTATAAAGCTCTTCTTTCTAACTGTATCTTTTCTTGCCTTCATCTGCAGTGGGGGTGGAAAACTCTACACCACACAGAGCTCAAAGCTCTTGGTCAAAGTTATACAGGAATACGTTTCTCTGGATTTTTACAAAGTTGATTAGGGTGAAGGAGCTTCTTTAATGCTACACTCTGTCAGTCCTTTAGGAGCAAAGCCTTAGTTGTTTGAAAAAGAAATTTGCAGAACCCTGGCTGTTCTATCTCAACTGACACTTACACTAGATTTAGTGGATACTCATGACTAAATTGTGCACTACAAAGGAAAAGCCCTTGAAGGGAGTCTAATCTTTAATGGAATGTGCCAGTTAAACACAGGAGTGGGAGTTAGGGGGCTCTGCAGCATTTCTGATACTGTGGCACCAGTCATGTCACTTTGCAGGGGAAAAGGGAAAAGGCTCCTATCTGTCCCATGGATCCTCCACCTCCAAGGAGCATTACCTCTTTTCATCCCTTTAATGCTTCTCCAGAGAGCCATCTGGAGTACTTTGGGGAAGTAAAACTTTGCCACATGCATCATTTTATTGAAATGTTATCCTCTGCAAAGCTTTGGTGCAATGGGTTTTGGGTTCAGAGGGAGTGCTTTGGGGCTTGCTGGAGGTCTGGACTGTGTAACACTGAAGCCAAATCCACACTCCCTACTTGGTCATTTGGGGTAGACACTCACAACTCTGCATTGCCAAAAGGCCTCTGAGGTAGACTCCCCAGGAAAATTGAGTTACTTCTCCTTGTTCCTGAGATAAAAGGAAGTGGACCTTCAAAACTATTCCTGTTTTTTTTAAAAATGTCTCCTGTCCTGAAGTCTGCTTTTTAACTACCAAAATGGCTATTTAGGTATTTCCATGCATTAATATTGCTGTACAAGCGTCCTGTAAAGGCAGCTATTAAGCCTTGCAGGGACACTTCTTAAATGAAATAGTAAACTTAAAACCCCAATAAATTCTAAACACCAGTGTCTAGGAAAAGATTTTTTCAAAATAATGATATATATGGTCTAAGGCACCAGTTTCCTGTAGAATTATGTATTATTGGCTACTGCAATGTATAAGTGTCCCAGAAATAATAATGCAGTGTCACATGCTCCAATCCAGAGGTGAAAAATGGAGAATGACCTTTCAGGGTTTGGTGGTTTTTTTACTATTCCTCTTAGCCACTTGTCCCTACTAAACTGAACCACTCTTGGAATATCGAAGTCTTTTGCAAACCCTTTTCATAAATAATTCTTGGTTAGAGATAACTCCAATTTTTTCTTTTTAAATATGTGCACTTTACGTGTGCTTCGAAGAGAACATGGCATTCTTTTGGTTCCCTGGTTGCAGGGCTTTAAAAATAAACTCAGTGCAATGTCGCAAATGAGATAAGATACATACTTTGACATTCATTTTTGTTTCTCCAAATCTTAATGAGAAATTTAAATAACTTACTACCAAACATGCCTAGGAAGTGGTAAAGCTGTGTGCAAGGGAAAAGGGGTCCAGTTCAAGGTGGTCTCTACAAACTGGCCAGTATTTGCTCAGGCTGGAGCCGCTGGCACACTCAGGCCTAGCTCTTGGTTTTCCAGGTGAAAAGCAAGAAACTGTGGATGATGCTTGTTCTGTGGTCTTTTTGACTTTGTCATTTTAAGGGCACATAGGAAAAGGCTGAGAATCAAACCTAACTCCCTGCAGGGTGAAGTTGTGAAGCTGGTTCACAGCTCTGGGCTTCCAGGACTGTGACCTTGCAGGGACACTTGGGCAGATGCTCTGCACTCCTTCAAAGCCCTCAGCACACACAGAAGGGCTGACCTCCACTGAGTGAGCAGCAAGGGAAAATCACTCTTAAAAGTCACCCTCAGGTTTGTAATGAAGCCCAGCCAGCACTCCTCCAGTAAAAATGAACCCATGTAGGGTTAAAACCACCTGCCAAAAGGACAACACCCATTGCCAAACCTCCCACAGAGCTCTGCCAGAGATGTGTAAAACTCATCTATCAGAAGTGGGGCCATGGTCTGATATCTGAAAGACAGGCGCTTTTAAAATTAGCTTAGTTTGAAGTGAATGACAGAAGAAGCATAGTCTTCTCCTATTGGTTAATCAACAGCCAGTTCCCTGTGGGATTTTCTTGTAGGAAATTAGGACCAGTTTGTCTATTGGTGGTTAAAAATCACACCACTTAGTGCAGAAATAATGAACACTTTCTAGTCTTGTAACATTCTTCAACACTACTGCTTGTAATACAAAGTTTGTAACTCATGTATTATGGTGAGAAAAATTGTCTAGTTTGAAAAAAAACCACCCATCATTCTTGACAGACAGAATTAAATGAAATAATCTCTAAGAACACAGAAACTTCACTTATTTCAGAACCCTTCTTTGAATGTTCATATTCCATGACAGCCAGCCCATGAAGTATGAATCTGAGCAAGGAGAGAAGCAGGTTTAGAACAAATTTGGTAGGATTATTTTTTATTTCCTTGGGAAAATACAGAGATGTTGGTTTAGCAAGTTGCAGCTTTGACTAGAAGGTTATATATTCTGCACTTTCCACTGTATAATCCAGCTACAAAAGCTGCTGTAAAGGTGGCCTCTTAGATGTCCAAGGGCAACCTTGCCAAATTAGAATGACAAAACATTCCTCCCTAATGGGATAAGCCTCACTCTCTTACCTACTGATGTGTTTGTATCTCCTCTGATTATTTTTTTAACAAAAAATAGAAGTTGCTGCACCAAAAGTACTGAAAATATTTAATCATCCCATGCCAGGTTTTTCCTGCTGATCTTGTTGCCAGTTCTCTACCAGTGTTTATAGACATTTTTCTTCTCCCCCCCTTTCCTGCTTAGATTCCTATGAAAGAAATAGAGTAGTTCTACAAGTACCCAAACCTGGCTGTTGTGGGATGGCCCCGAGACAAATAGTTTACAGAACTAATTTTATTTTTTAGTAAATAGATTAAGCACTTCTATTAATACAAACAACATCTGCATCAGCATCTGGGACTAAAAAAGAGAAGGACTCCTGTCAGGTTGATTCTCTGCAGGGGATACTTGACACTTGGGGCTATGATTCATTCTCTTCAGCATCAGGATGAAGGACTGTGAAGTGCATCATGAGAGGCTTTTTCTTTCTTCTGATGTACCACACAGTAACTTTTGTTACAAGCATGAGGCTGGTAACAAATGGTACTTACCCATTATGTGTTTGCAAGCCTTAAAATAATTGTTATCCTCAAGATCCAGCAACTTGCACATCAGAAAGGAAAAATATTTTCCTTACCTTCACAATCACCTTTCCTTTATTTTCACAAGTTTAAATGAGGAGGTTGAAAATTATTTCAGGCTGCTATCTAGACTGTGGTCAAGTTTTGTAAAGTTCAGAGGAAATAAAAAAGTTAGGAAAGAAATATGTCAAATGCTAGGTAATGTTTTGTCATCCGGGTTCTGGCCAAAAGATCCAGCTTAAGGAACTCTCCCCAAAAAAATTAAAGCAGTGTTTATGGGTGCTGGGATATTAAAGACATACTTCTACATGTTGTCTAGAGTTCCCAGTCCCCTTCACCATAACATCTACAGTAATACCTACAGAAAAATGGCCACATTTTTTCTAGTCTGTCTTGTATGATTAGATGCCATATACCACAGTTGCCATGTGAAGAAACCAGAATGAGTGCCGCTGATTTTGTTAAAATAACTGCCTTTTAAGGTGTGTTTTTAGATGTGTGTTAGATAGACATATAACAGACTTGGGGTTTCTGAGAAGTATTCTAAGCGTACCAGAGTAGTTAAAATATCCCCCTTTATACATAAGGGGACAGACTCTTTTAAATTTACCTTCTACCTTGGTCATCTGTTGGCTTCATTCTTGTGACTGCAAAAATTCTTTTAATACATCTTTGATCTCTACTTGGACAAGCAATTTTTTAGTGCAAGCATAATTCAGCTTTGCAGGCTACGTGAAGGCACATTTATCTGTGGCATGTTGCAAAATTCAGAGCAGACACTTTTTTGCCTTTCTTTTTCAAAAGACACAATAGTTCCCATCCAAAGGAATCCCTTTGGTCAATGTGGTATACTGCAGAATAATCCAGTTGCTGTAGTTATGAGCTTCAGCCTAGATAAAGACAGAAGAGGTAAAGTGAGATAAGTATCAACATGAGATATCTCTGTTTTGTAGTTTACATTTTTAGGAGCATTTACCATTACCATGGCATAACCAGGATGGAATTGCAGAAGGTATTTGGATAGTGGATAATAAGACAATATATAATCCAAAACTTCTCTGCCACAGTCAATATAGATAAGTGAATGGAAAACTGATAGTGAAGAGGCCTCTTCCAGCTTGTTCTGTTTCTTTCAAGTGTCAGACATTCAGAGTCATCACCAAAAGTAATTTGATGACTTCAGTTTCATCAAAGCATTGCTATTCCTCTGCAAGGCTGATGCAGACAATTCAGCAAGGGGAGGTGGATCCACAGAGCTCCTTAGAGAGCACTGAAACCAGATGCCTTTGCCGAAGCTGCCCTTCTCAAAGCCATCCCACAAAAAAAGGAATGATTTTGCTAGGATTGACCTACCCTGTTTCCCCTAGTACTTCTAGCTTTCAGCTTTAGCATTGCAAACGACTTGGAAAAAAGTTCTATTTGTGACATAGTTTTATATTGCTATGCCATGTGGCTTTTTATTTTCCTTTTTTTTTTTTTTTTAATTTTTTTTTAATGCCAAGTATTTGGAAGCTCTCCAGTATTTCCAGTATTTGCAGTCTTTGCATCCATCTCTGCTGCTGCTATTTGGAGCTGTTGCATTTCAATACATTAAATTATAACCCCTTTTTTTCAGAGAGCAACTGACTCCATTTCAGCAATTAGGTGCCCTTCAGACATATGGGACCAAATCTCCAGTGCTATGAATGGCTTTTTAATTATGGAGGAAAATGCAAGAATTTCAAAAGGAAAAACCAGTATCCCTTTCCTCAGCTTTTCTCCCACCTGTAGTTTGGCATCCATACCTCTAGTTCTGTATCCATACACCACAACAGACAAGATCACAGCCTATTAGGAGGCAGCTTTTTAAACTACCCCTCTACAATGGGAGTGATCCATATTAGAATTCCATAATTTAATCATACAGAGGAAGAATAAAAATCCAGAACACTTCAAATCCCTGCTGACTACTCAAATTCAGAAGATACCGGCTCTTTTGTACAGCCAAAATTATTTCTTGTGTTGAGAAGGAAATTGAGATTTGGAATTAGTTGAAAACTTCCAAGTTTGTGTTGATAAAGGGGAGGACCCTGCATTCCCTGTGACTTTCTTGTGAGGTTTAGTAAAGAACCTAATTCAGGCTACTTTGTGAACTGATAATATCCAGCATCAATCTCCACTTTATATGGTAGGCATCCCTTACTAACAAGGGACTAGACAAGAACAGAATGGGTGAGAAATTAGTGAGTTGAGAGGGAACTCCCTAATTTCTGGAGGTAGTTTCTGGCATGCCCAGATGGAGGAGGGCAACTGCTCTGCATAAGTGTCATGGGTCATGGCTAAGCTTTATTTTTATTTTTATTTTTATTTTCCTCCTTAGCTCAGGAGGAAGCTGTGACCAGGGCTTTTTTTCATTAGTGTTTGTCAAGGCCCTCCTTTTCCCAAATGCAACTTCCCCAAATGGAAGCAAAGCAGAGATAAAAAGCATTAACTCAAAGGCAGAAATGAAGAAATGAATGCAAAATGTTTCTTTTGCAATGCTTTGCCCTAGCAATGTATCAGAGCACTGATTTCAAGTTGGGTGAACGCTCAAGTCCCTGTGAGTGGCTGCATGTGGGAAAAAGCCAGCTGCTCAGAGACAGAAAAGTGTTTAAAGAGACTGTATAAAAAAGAGCTGATTAGCAATAATTTGGCTTTTTTGCACCTAGCTGGTAATTTTATCCTTAAGTAAAAAGTGGTTCAGGTGGGGCTGCTCCTTTTAAGATGAACAGCTGAGTGTGGGGGAGAAGTTTACAGCCTGCAGTAAGTGGAAGTAAGGTGAGTGTGGGGAGCAGGAATATGAGACTGATGCTCAAAAGGTAGAGAGCAAACTCCACTCTCAGGTCTTTAGAAATGAGAATGAGTGGTTCCTAAGCACCAGAGAGGACTTTCTTATCTGTGCAGTTTGCTGCAAAGCAGAGCCATTAATTTCTTGAATACAAGTTTGGAAGCAATGACCTACTTGCAGGAATGTAGCTAACAGGGGAAGACTGGAGTTTAAACCTTTTTTATTTCTGTTCTGCCTTGCCTACCCTCTTTTGAGTTTTCTCCACTTAAAGCTAGCTAATTAGTTTATAATCTAATTGAAATTGGCTTTTTACTTTAGTTTGGTCATCTTTGGGGAGCTGGCTGTAAGGAAAAGCTCTGGGAAGATGTAGTTCAAAGCCAGAACTGATGAAGGATCCCGTTGGGCTTTCCTCTGCCTCATGCAGGGAGACCCAGCCTGCACAGCTTGCTGCCACTTCATATTTGAGCAACGGTAGAGCCCCATCCCCAGTTCTGACAGTGCAAAGAAAGGAGCTGGTGGAGGCCAGAAGCTCCAAGCCTGCTGAGCCATGCCGTTTTTATTCCAAGTATGAATAATTCGGATTAATGCCCCTGCATTAATTAATCTGCAGCTCGCTCTGGTTGTTCTGGGTGGAACATTTTTGCCACAAAACTGATGAATCACAGACCTGGTTTTTCTGATGTTGTTATTGTTGCATACAAGGCCATTATGGAACCACCTATGACCTTCAGATAGGTTGATAACTGTGAAAAAGATAACCAAACCGTCTGCAATACAGCTGGGCATAGGAATGCCTGGCTGACATCTTAGAAAATGAAAAGGGGATTTTGGAGAAACATTTCCTATTAATTCATGCTGCCAATTGGTCCTAGAATTCCTGTGGATATTACTGGGAGCCAGTCATCTAATTATGAAGGGCCTTCAGTGACCCATTTGATTCTCTTACACAATGATACTTCAGAATCACAAGTTTCAAGAACTTCATTTGTCGTTTCTGCCTCCCTGTAAATTTACTGCTGTCCATTCACCTTCTAGAAGGGAATATTTTCTATTAAAGACATTCATGCACATTTTATTGTTGGGCTTGCTGTTAGTTATTTATTTCTAAAGTAAACTCAAGGTTGGAACTGACTGCAGGCACTAGAGTGGTGATTTCTTACCATAACTAGTATCCAAGCAAAAAATCTCATTTTCATCTGGTTTTGAAAAATCTTGGCCTTCAGATTTTATTGTAAAGTCCTTAGTAGGGCATCCAATTAATAGATTGACCTATATTTATTTCATTTCTCTTGCTACAGGTTAATTTTGACCTCTGGAACTCAGAGAAATAAAGCACAAAATAATGTGTCAGATAAAAGAAACTATTGCCAAGTAAGCTGAGAAGCCGAAGCTTCTCAGGGCAAAGGTGGCAGGGAAGAAGGCACAGTACATAATTTCTGGTGGTGATATTCATGACTTCTCACAGTAAGTGCATTCAAATACATTTCTAGCAACTCACAGTTGCTCCTTATGGATGAGGGGGATTAGCAGTAACAGGAGGTAGGACTTGAAAGTGAAAATATATTAAAATAGCCTGCTTACAAAAGAGCATGGCTCCTGCAATCTTTCCAAGGCTTGCATCTTCACTGCTCTGTACTGTGTTTGCATCAATACAGAAATTTGTATTTGCAGCCTGTAGGAGTTTAACTTAGCACCTGCTGCCACCTTATTTAGAGGATTGTATATTTTGTTGCTGTTTGGTTGGCTTTTTTTTTTTTTTTTTTTTAAGTAGGTGCAGTTCTTTAGCGTATTTTCTGTCTCCAGAAATAAATTTATTGTAGGCTAATTCCATACTGAAGGAATCACCTGCCTTTGCTTAGCCCACAAGTAGGACCATTAGGATGCGGGCCGGGCTGTGTAGGAGCTGGTTTGGGCACCACAGGATTTAGAGCTGCAGCCGTTCAGAGGGCATTAGCATTTTGAAAGGTTTAACCAACAAAAGCACACTTGTGGGCTTGGGGAATACAGATGCTGAGAAAAATGTTTAAATTCATGTAATGATTAGGATCTTCAGGACTGCTTGATTCACCCTTGCAACCTTGTCTCCAGACAGTGCCACAGGCTTAACTCACCTGCCAAGAAGTGTGAGCATTCCTTTGAGTCTCTGTAAAATGCATCTGTGTGCAACTTTGATAGCTTTTACTAGGCATAAAATTACTGTTCAGAGTAACTCCCTTCAGCTACTTTTAAGTCAAGTGAAGTAAGAGTAAATATTTCTCAGCAGGCTGGAATTCCAAGTGCCACTTCTCTTTCTGTCTTTGGAGTCTCTTTATATTTTTTGTATGCATATATTTCATGCAGGTTCAAGCTGAGACATTTAGGGGTCAAGGGAAAAGAAGTCTGGAAAAATCACAAAACATTCTTCTTGATAAATATTCACCAATATGGTAAATTCCATGAAAGTATGGGTTGGTTTGTATAAAAGAAATATGTATACATGAAGTGCTAAATCCATATAGAGAACTCCTTGTGTGATGATAAAATAAGGAAAATTTACATTTACCTTGAGATTTTGTTGGTGCTTCTAGTATGTAAAAATTCAGTTAAATATAGAAAATTAGTAATGGATATGTTGATGAAGGTGGGCTTTTCTGAGAAGGAAATAATATGCTGATGTGAAAGGCATTTCACTGTGGTGAAATAAGCCTAGCAGGGAGTTGTGTCTCTGGAGCAGAGCTCCTGTGTCACTGCTCAGTAGCAAGCTTTGACTCTGAAAGTGGAGTGGGGCTAGTGGAGAGTCCCCTGTCCAAAGCTAGGCTGCTTTGGAATTCCCAAAGGGATCCTCTCCAGGGCTCTGTGAGAACCAATTCTTGCCCTGACCAGCCTTGATCTAAATAGGGCATAGATTTTGCCCCAAGAGTATGGATCTGCATGTTAGAGCATCAGTATACCTCTGTGATTCTTACTTTTTCAGTCCTAATACACTTTCCAGTAAGGCAGGTGAGACATTCTGCTCCAACTCCTTTAGTCAGACCCTGAATCCAGGGGGTCTATTTTCCCATTTTCAGTCTCAAAACTGAGTCCATCTTCCAAGGGGCAGGGTCAAAGTGCTGAGCCCAGGCTCTCCAGGTTCTTTTGCAGTGGCAGTGAGCACAGTGCAGGTAAGAGAACTGTCAGGTCACTGCAGTTGGATTAGGCTTTTTGCATGTCCTCAGCAAACATCTTCTCCTTTGGAATCAACATAATGAAGGTCATGAAAGATGAATTTGTTGTTCCTTGTTCAGAAGGTGTGCTGGCTTTGCCTCTTTACTTCTGTCTTAAAAAGAACCTTCATTATCTCATTATGCATGCACTATTCTGGTTCATATTTCAGATAATGCTTACCTTCTTACAAATCTTTAGGTTTTGTTTTTATTTTTTCTGAAGTCGTGTTATCACCTTGTGTTAGCTGATTAACACAGAAAAGGACTGGATGAATAATTCATCGTGTATGATTAAATCAAAGAATTTACGTTTCCTTTTGTTTCATAAAATGTCTGCAAATATATCAAAGCTTTCTTTCAGCTATTTGTTTTTGCAAAGTTATTTTGCCAAATAATTGCAATAAATATTCCTTTGTGCTGAAAGTGAAGCACTATTTGTGTGAGAATTGGACGTGGGAGTCTAATACCATTACAATGCTGGTAGAGGCAAAGAGGAAGGTTGTTATGGGTTGAGTTGTTTGGGTTTTTTGAGCTCCACTCCAGTAATTTTTTGGGCACAGTTCACTTGAAGAACCAGTGGAGGATGTGACTGCCCTTGAAGTAAAAAGGGAAACAGATTTAGGCAGATGATCATGTCCTACTTACACTTCAATTTCTGTGTTAGAGCTAAAAGGACTAGAAATAAGATGTTGTACACTTATCTTCAATATTTGCCTTCCTAAATCCAGATGTTTATCTGAGAGTTGTGTTATTGGGCATGCACCTTATAATGTGTATGGACTTGCACAGACTGGCTTCTCCCCAAGAATATAGTCCTATTGTCTGTCTTGTCATGGATCTCTTGCATTGTGTCTAACAAAGTTAGGGAAGGAAATGGCATTTGTTATTTGCAGTGTTTCACTCACTCCTTGAAATCCACAGACAAGTACTTCAGCTGGTAGAAACAGATTTACAATGGCAGCAGCTTGTTTGGTGGAGGAAAGATTTACTGGCTGTACAGAAAAGGCCTGGAATCTGGGGGCAGGGGATGGGCTCTGAGCACTTCTTTCTCTGTAAATGGCTAAACTGATAAGAAAGTAGTGGTATTTGGTGGTGCCTGTCAGCTGGAGACCAAAGCATTTTTACCAAGAATTTTCCACTGCTGATTTCGGGTCTTACAGGCACTTAAAAAAATTTATAAATAAGTATATTTAAAATTATTTTTTTAATGTTGCACACAATGTGTGCCTGTGTGTGGATTTTATTTTCATAGCCATTCCTAAGGAGACAGAGGGAAGATTTGCCCTCTTAAAATAATGGCAAAAATAGCAAATCAGATGGTAGTGGGGGGGAGGAACAGCCTTGAGGAGACAGTTTATGAAGGCTTTCATTCCATCATGTACCTTGGACATAGTTCAAGTGAGGGAGAATCTGCTATGCCAAATCTAAACTTGGCCCTGGAAGAGGCAGATAAGGACCTGTGCCTAGTGCAAGCCATGGGAAGAATCATCTTTGGAGACAGGCACAGCTGATGGAATCAAAGATAGTGATAACCTGTGGATCAGGCTATGCATCTTTTTGACAAGCATCAGCTGTTTGTTCCCAGCCTCTGGGTGACTCCTTTGTACCAGATGCAGTATTTCAAAACACAATTGCTTGTGATGTGGATTAGGAGAGAAAAAAATGTAAATTGGAAGCGACCCAAGTTCCGACTGTGCACGGGTGTCCCATGGGTCAGATGAGAGAGACTGTTTCCCAGGAATCACAGGCCAGATGACATTTGCAGAAAATGTGGAGGGAAAGGCTATTAGAAATGGGATTGTCGGAATAGGAGGAGGCCACATAAGAAGAATTAAAATTTGCTAATGCAGCAGGGTCACCATTAGTATCCCCAGAGTGGGCAGCTATCCCTAAACTGATGCTATTATGTTTCTGGAGACATCAGGAGATAAAAGATTACAGTGGACAGAGGATCCAAATTTGGGGATCCCTGGAAAATGACCAATGTAGAGGACAAGTGCACTTCTTACCACAGAAGTTAAATAGGTGGCTCATGCTCCCATCCAGCAGGAGCAATCCAGCTGTTTATCTGACCAAGGCTGCTGCACAGCTACACACTGTTTCAAGCCGGAGTAAGAAAAAGTAAAAGCAAATAGGATTACTGTGCAGTCAGTGGAAAAATCGGATGTCTAGAAAGGAGATTCAAAGTCATTCACAAGGGAAAGAAGACATCCACAGCTTTGGGCAGGACTTGCCAGAAGCTTCTGCTGATGACAGCTGACAGAAATATACAAGCAGTCGCTTTTGCAATTTTTTCCAGGAACAAGGTCTTTGTTAGATCGTGCTGAAATAAGAGACTGTTCAGGCAGACAGATTTCATGTCTTGTTTTTCGGGAGCAGGCACCTGATGTCTACCAGGTGTCCACCCTGATTGTCAGATGAGTTTTTCACATGTGCTCTGTGCTGCTGCATCCATTCTCCTGGCAACATCTGTCTAGTCAGTCCCGGGAAAGCCTGAGTATATTTCTGTGCTCCACAAAAGTTTACCGAAGTCCAGAAAGATATGTTCTTTCTCCCACTCTTTTCCTCCTGCTCTCATTCATCTATCTGTGAAGTTCCCTCCATGATGACTTCTAAGAAGTGTAAAATCTGAGCAAGTTGTTGCAGGGGCAGTGGCAAGAGGCTTCTACAGTAAGCAAAAAGACCTATGGCAGAGCTGAGCAAGGCAACAGGCAGCTATCCTGGTGGGAGTCTGTTACAAACCACCCAACCAGGATGAGGAGGCAGAAGTGCCTGGGTGTTGTTTTATGATTGCCAGCTCTCATTCTTGTGTGAGACTTGAACTTGCTGGATGTCTGCTGGAAACTCAACACAGCAGAGAGGAAACAGCCAAGGAAGTTCCTGGAATGTGTGGAAGAGAACTTCCCAACTTGAGTGGCAAAGGAGCCCTCCAGGGATGGTGCCTTGCTGGACCTGCTCTTCATGAACAGAGAAGGGCTTGTGGGAGCTGTGGTGGTTTCATAAATACATCAAAAACAAAAGGAGGGCCAAGGAAAAAAATCCATCCTTTATGGAGGCCTTGATGTGAATCAAGCCCAGATTCCAATGACAGCCAAGCACAGCTTCTACAGTGATGGCAGAGGCACAAGGCAATTGGGCTGCCAGACCACTCAAAAGTCACAAATCCTTTCCCTCTTTGCTTGGTCTGGAAGGACAATAAGCAAGTTGTCAGATGACAAATGTTCAAAATGATATGGTAAGATTAACAAATGACTTTTCTCCATAATATTCTCAGCAAATTTACTACAACTTCTAAAGTATGTTAAAAAGGAGAAGAGGAAAGGCTGGTTTTAACATAATACAGTCAACTGATGGCAGTCATTGCTGTGGGATAACTATGAGCCCTGAATTTTAATGGGTTTGAAAAAGAGAAGTGGGCATATTTAAAGAAATGGGAAGATTAAAAGATTTAAAACAGAACCACAGAGAGTTGCACTCAGCATCGTGAAGATGAAATCTAAAGCACAAATTGACAGGAACTGGCATATGTTTCTTTTTTGGGTGAATCTTTCTGTAATTGTCCACAAGGGTTTCTCTGCCCTTTCCACTGAAGCTTTAAAGCATGATTCCTGTCAAAGACAGCAGAAGTAGCAATGCTGTAAAAAATGGTTTGATGCTTGAAAATAGCACTTTTTAATCAGCATTGGAACACAAAAGTTGCCAGCCATGAAGGGTAACTGGTGGTAGATGTTTAAAGAATAAAGTAAAACTTTTACCCTTTCTCCAAAGGGTCTACTTAAGGCTTCCATTAGAAGGATTAGGCCTTTTCTCCTCCATTAGAGTTTATTCTCAGCTTGTACATCAGTCTGACAACAACACAGGACTAGAGTTGCCCATTTGAGTCCACACTGGTGTGGGAGACAAGGGCTTATGGTTTGGAGGAAGAGCTTTCAAACTCCAGCACCTTGACCTAGAATACTTCAGGGTGATAATTGCCCTTCTTTAAGAGGAGGGATTAGGAAGAACCAGGTAAAGACACTTCCCAGACTGTCAAGTGTCAGAATTATGACAAGGCAAATGAATAATTATAAACTTTCCTCATGTGAGGTTAAGTGTGTTCATCCTTTTATATGTATATATACATAAATGTACATGTGAACTGAGCTATAGTTTGGAAGAGGCCAGGCCAAAAAGCTTCAGGAATTGTCAGGTGCAAAGCCAGAAAACACAGATTCTTTCCTTTCATTTGGTTTTAGCATGGGAATAGCTGGTTTGAAATCCACAAGCAGTTTTATGTCCAGAAGAGTATTAAGTGAGAAGTTTTGATATGAAATCATTATCTTCCCTCTTCTAAATCCAAATACTAATTGCAACCTTGCTGTGAGCCTACAATATTAAGGCTATCATAGCCATGGCAACGGAAAGCAACATTAAATGGAATACATATCCACTGCACAAAATTGCTTTTTTTGTTTGATTTTTTTTTCTCCATTTGGGCACTGGGCACACGTTTTGGCAGCCATGATATGCAGATCAAGAAGAGCTTCCAGTTCTTCAAACTGCTGAGTTATTTTGCCACATATATTCTCCTATCAGTTAATATTTTGTGTATCTGTATAATTAATTTCACTGCAGGATGGTTTGTTAATCCACAGACACAAATGAAAACACAAATGAACATTTCAGCAAGGATTTTACAATGGCCCATTTACATTTCAGGATTAAACTCATAATAAAAACTTTTGTGTAGTTATAATTGAGCTGATTTTTCTTAAGATGAGGAGATAAACATCTATGTAAATAGCCTCAAAAAGATATTGTCTTTAGGAAAAGAGCACTTCAAATGAGCTGCTTAAAGTCACCTTCTATGCTTTGCATGATAATTGTAATGCAAAATAATAAACAGCACAGGGCACCAAGCACAGCACTTCAAGGATGGAGGATGATACTGCGCAATTTATATAAAGATAATTAGGCATTTAAAAGCAACCAATATCACTTTAAAACCTTCCAATTAAAATAAATAAATTAAGAAAGAGAGAGAGAACGAGAATGAAGGGTGTGTGCGAGGTAAGATTATTGAAATAAGTTTCCATTCGCTTTATTTTCCTGAGGGTATGTGTCCGTAATGATCTGCCTGACACCAAAGCATCTGAGTACACTGTGAAATTAATTGCTGGGAACACTGCAGTGCACCACAGTTCTGTAGGCCACGGGTGACATTTTGGGCATGGATTTTTAAATTTTTTTTAACCTCTTTTTTAGTACAGGTGAAGGTTAGTTTTAACTGGAAAAGATGCTGCCATGCCCAGATTACCATGTGGCATAGAGGAAAACTTATGCTAGCCAAAGACCTTATTGCTTAGTTTGCTTATTCCTGTTCTCATAGAGGAAATTTGTGAGAGAAAACTGCATCAAAACAAGTGTCTTTATGCAGGAAAAATTGTATCCCTCCTAACGAGACCTCTTTACCAGAAAAAGCTCTAAAACATTGCACCTTAATTCCACACTACTCTGTCAGCAAAAATTTATATTCTGTAATGTAATATTTATGTATGTTTATAAATGGTTAAGAAAGGGGTAACATAGTCAGACATCATTAGCATGGGCAGAAACTACTGGGAGGTGTTAGAGATTGGCTCCTTATGCCTGTGATTTACAGCAATTGTCCTGCTGGAACCAGTAATTATCCAGCAATTGATTATTAAAACACCCTTTAGCGAATTATTTATGAGGACGCTTTTCATGTAAATTGCACCAGAAGTTGTTCGGAGGAGAGTTTTGCATTGATAAATAAATATTTTTCTGCAGACAATTGAAATAGAATTTTCAGCAGATGAAATCATTGCTCTTAATGTTAGAAATGTGTGTTGGGTAGGTCATGTATGTAACCAGAACAACGATGAGTGTTTCTTCTGAAGGGATGAATCTCTTGTGTCCCACGGCTGTAGCTGGAAAGGGCAGCAGTGGAGGAGGTGAGATAATCTAAACCAGAAATCTTTGCAGCACTCAGTGTATCCTTAGCCATTAGCAAAGAGCTTAGATGGAATTGAAAATGTATCCCTGAGCTTTGCATGGGCTCTTGATTCTATGATTCTTTACATGGGAGGGAATATTCATCTCTTCATCTCTGTGTGGCCATTTTCTTGTGCAAAAATTTTTTTTAAAAAAGGATCTTGTGATGTGTCCCACCTGTGATCAACCCCTAGCTGAACAAAAGACTCAATGGTGGCACTGGTTGTTCTGAAAAGGCATCTCATCCTGCAAACTGTATCTTCATGAGTGCCTGCCTACAACTACTTTTCAGTTAATACCATTTACCTAACTCTACATGGGCAAGTGGAGTGTTCAACTAAGTTACTACAGGTATTTTGTTTGCCCTGGGCATTCTCAGAACCTTAATATGACTCTTCCGTACCTATGCATTACTATTTTCATGGCTGGCTCAATCTTTTTTTTTTTCCTGTGATAACAATGTGATACCTGATTGTGTTTTCATTGTGGGAGGGAGAGTAAAGGTAACCTCCACAAATTAAAATGTGCTTAAACCATTTTTAACACAACTTGTAAAAATTGAAAGCTGATCATTCTTTTAATAGCAATCTTGTCAGTAATATTCAAAGCAGTAAGTCTCTCATATTCTAAAAGCACAGGTTACCTGAAGTGACTGAAAGAGGCTTCAAAGAATCTATAATTAAAATCAGTAATACGTACCGTGCGTTTTAAAACCCTGAACTCTGTTTGAGAGATTATTTTCTTTACATAATGCTTAAGAACACATTTAGATATATTGGTACCACTATTGTCTTATTTAGTGGCCATTCCTGCTGGAGACAGGCCCGTGTTTGGCTGAGCCCTGCCTGTGGGACTACAGCCCATTGTGCTGTCCCAGGAGTGAGGCTGACAAAGAGACGTGTCTTAGACACAATGCTGTCCCATTCTGTTCTCTCAGGCCAGAAAAAAATAAAAACCATAGAAAAGGTGCAGTTTACTTCCCCCTGCCTGTCTATGGCTCCCCTGGCAAGCATGGCCTGAGCAAATTCCTCTTAGTCTCCATTCATGTGCAAAAGCACAAAAGGAGAGAACAATATCTGCATTTTCCACTGCAACCCATACAATATCTGGGTAGGCAGTGTGGCTAGACAGGGATTTGGGGAATTGTTCTCTTGCTTGGGTCTGAATGACAAACTGTTCTTGCAAGAGCAGATTCTGCTGGTGTTGTTACACTGAACTGTGGCTGACACACCTGGAGCTGTCTGTGGATGAAAGGCACTTTATAACCAAAATCTTTGCCCTTCAGAAGGATTTATGAACCATTTGTACAACAGTGTAAATTTAACAGTGCTGTTAATAAGCTTTTGGTGATTTCACTGGGAGCTCTGCGTGCAGGAGGCACGAGGATTAAGCTCTCCTTAAAGGTTTTGAGGTTTAGAAAATGGGAAGAGGGAAGGGACTGGCCTTGATCAATCACCTGGGATCCTCTCCTTTCTTCCCATCCTCCACACTCTGAGGTAGACACTGCCACAGTAAGATCTTTAGGTGTATCACAACAAACTTCACCTGGGGAACTGGCTTAAATACCTTTAATTTACTTATTCTTTTAACTCCTTCTCTCCCAGTCTGATATTTACCCTCATTCTATTATTAGTGTTAATTTTGTGGACACATCATGACTAACATTTTGTGAGAAGATGACAGCAAGAAAAGGCATCTGAGTGTGTCTTCCTTCTGTCATCCACTGCTTATTGTTAAATCAAGAATATTTTATTATTTATTTATTAAATAATGGAATTAGGATTTTATTTGGCTTCCCCTTCTATTGTTGCATGTAGTAGTAGTAATGAGAAAGATATTACTTCTTTCTCAGCAAGCTGGCTTGATAAAAGTTGAATGATACTTTTCATTGTGGAGACAGGTTTTTGATTTTAATTTAATTTCTTAAAAAAATTATTTGAATAAAGCTAATTTTCAGGCCTCCTCATCATCTGTTCTCAGCGAGCTTTTAGAAGTCCCCATTCAACTTTGAATGTGAAAGGTCTGAAAGCAAAATGGATTCTCTCTTAAACTGTTATCACTGTGCTGTTTGAAATACAGTTTAGACCAGAGAAAATGTAGTTTGGTTGGCCTGATAGAGAATTAATTCTCCTTTCTCCTTAGTATTAAAGTCCAGAGCTGGAACCAGCAGGTCTGTTAGAAATAAGGAGTAAAGGTGAATTCTCTCCTTTTTTTTCCTTTCATTGTGAGCAATGGGGAGATAATTCCTTATTGCTAGATTTGCTAGCTGGAGGTAGAAGGGAAGGCTGTGTAAAGAGAGTGGTGAGAAAGAAGATTTAGATTTAAATATTCATGTTTTGGGGGCTATTCAATGATATTAGGAATAAATTACCAGCTAAGGACACACTTGATTGATTCTGTCTGAATTTGTTTTATAATAATTTCACATAATTTCATTTATTCTTTCCTTTAACATCCATTAGAGGAAAAGAGAAAAAATATACAGCATATGAAAAGAACACAGGGAAGTTTTTAATATAATGTTAATAATAGTTGATATTTAATTGAGATCGTATCTTTAATCTTTTCTTCTTTTCCCCTGCCAGTGTTTCATCTCTATACTTATTATCTTGTTTTCAGTACAGAATTATCACCCACTGGTTTTCAATTACAGCGATGCCCATATTGATTCTCCCCTTGATTTTAACTCGAAGCTGAAAAATTACTCACTTAAGCCAATAAAAGTAGATGATGTGCTTAGTTTTGGGTTCCTTTTTAAAAATAATAAACGAATAAAAAAGAAGAATGAGAAGCTTATAATGATTCTGAGTTACAGCAAATTTGTATGGAAATGCATTTTAAATCATTAGAACTCAGAACAGTGTTACAAATTTACATTTATCTCTTCACGTTGAAGTGGTCCCTAAGGACATAAAACCTATGCCTGTAATTCTAAGTTGCATTTGCCTGTTAGTTCTTGGGCACTGAGACCCCCTGGCTGATAATGGATTTTGTCTGCACTTCTCTTGGCTTCCAAAAATAAGGTTTCTGTATGCAAAGTGCCCATTGGGAATCGTCCATGTCCACGCTAGCTCACAGACCGTGGCCAGGAATTGTCTGGGGGAGTGCCAGCTGGCATGGGCCAAAATCACCACTCTTTTGGATTAAAAGTAGAGATGATTGCATTCCCAGGCTCAGGGAAGTTCCCAGGCACTGTTAAATTTGCTAACAGAGATGTAGCCAGAGCGCATTGTCCCGTGGAGAAGAAGTTACATCACTTCTCCAAACTCTTCTCTGCATACCTGCCTGCTCACCATACAGACAGTCCCACAATGCAATGATAACAAATTACAAGTTCAAACGGTGCAAGGTTTGACTTTCCAGAGAGGTAAAGGTCAAGGGTTGTCATGGTATGGTTGTAGTGGTCATGTGCAGTGGTGAATCAGTCTTATTGATGCTTAGAAAGTATGAATTCAGGAGCAGAAGCTGAACATCATCTTTCCTGCACTGAAGGATTTGATTCTGCATCAGTTGCTGTCAAGGGAAAACTCTTTTACTTTCTGTTGGAGCAGACTGGGAGCTTCAATTTTACATACAGAACCCAAAATAGAAAAGGGTCGAAGTTACCAAACTGCAAAAATTAAGATCTTTTGGAACCTCTATCCTAAATATCACAGGTAAATTATCTCAAATACTTTTGACAGAATAAGTGATTTGTAAGGGAATCCACACAGGTGCACACATTGAAGCGTTGGTAGGTATGTCTGTAGGTGGGCTTTCTCCAGAGGAGGAGGGAAGAAGTCTCTCAACTTCAGGAAGATGCTGAATACCTATAGAAGAGAATTGCTTTAACTAACATTATCCCCACTGATCTGGGATGATATTCCCAGCTGCATTCTACTACCTACACAGACATAGTATAAAAACAGTTCTTTTCAGTCTGACCAGGAAACACTGAAAAGAAAAATCACATAGGTTTATGTGCTGTTGGTTAGTTTACCACATGTAATTTCTCTTTTTCTTTGACTGTATTCAGTATTCTTGGCCATGTTTTATTGCAACTCCAACTTTTAAATTTAGGACTGCTAATCTGTAACAACACTTAGAAATATTAGACTCAAGCTTTTCAGACATGTTCTTGTAG
Source organism: Sylvia atricapilla (assembly GCF_009819655.1). NCBI lineage: Eukaryota > Metazoa > Chordata > Aves > Passeriformes > Sylviidae > Sylvia > Sylvia atricapilla. The sequence continues at coordinate 51,811,236 of NC_089144.1, read as the reverse complement.
TCCTGAAAACTCCCTTGCCCAAAAGGCCTATTTTGAAGAGCAGAGCCACCATGAAACTTTTGGTTCCATCCAGGTTCCAGGCCTCTATTCTGCCTTAATCTCTGGTTGTTCCCTCTTAGATCCAGACAAACAGTCCTGCTTTCCCAGGGGCCCAACACCCGTGGCATTGTTGAAATGTTGCCCCATTTCAACATCCATTTCTCCTTCTTAGAATCACATACTTGCTTTAACAAATTTTCTCCTATGCTTTTCACTGCATAGACTTCTTTTTACATGTCTAATTTGTCCACTTTTTATGCATTGTAGCAGCACTGCCCCTCTTTGGAAATTTTCCAGGAAGCACCTCTACTTACTCATTTGTAAAATGCCAGTATGGTAGGTTGTAATTTGCCAGTCCATTTCTTCCCCAAGAGTAAATTAATTGAGTTGATAGTAGCAGAATTTATAGTTTTATACAGGCTATATTTACATGCTAGGGAAATATTTTAGCATTAGGATGGGGTAAATGAGTCATAACTTATTATAGAGGAATTCCTGTCTAGGCAGTGATAAGAAGCCAAAGCTTCTCTTTCTTTCTGAGATGCCTGCCGTGCTTAAAAAGTTGCCTATCTTACCTTTTTTTTCTTTTGCACTTATTGTCACACAGGGCTGGGACCTCTAAAGGAGTTGTGACACTGCAGAAGACAAACATTTTCTGCAGTGGCTCATCATCACTGATGATATTGTTTTACTGCTTTTTCTGTTTGGGGCAGACCTGTTGATGAAGCCTTGCTGGTCCTGCACATTATACATATTCTAATTGTTATTTCTCATCTGTCAATTATTTACGTGTTTTCGCTTTTTTAAATTTTAATTTTAGGGTTGGTCTAGTAGGTCTGTGGGTTTTATCAACCTGCACAGAGGCTCTTCTACCACACCCACTCCTCTCTACTCCTATAATACTAAAACATTTCTTCAGACTGTAGTACCCTCTATACCATCAAAAAGTTGTTGTTTCCTGTGAAATACCTCAGGTGCCAAACACAACCTCAGTGCAGCCTGTGGAAATGGAGTCTCTCAAAGGGGATGCTGCCTGTGCATAAAAGTGGGCTCTGTTTTCCAAGGCACCTGCCAGAACCTTGCTGACATTTTCAGCATAGGAAAATATTTGGCACTGGACAACTGTTCAAAAACTTTCACCCTCATAGGTAGTAAAAAATGTTCCCTTATTTAAACACATATTTATATAATTTTTGGGCCTACACACATGTGAAAGGCTTCATTTTTTCCCCCAGTGTGAACTTCAGGGAATTTACCTCCTTGGTTCTTCCTATTTCCTCTATCATTCCACACCATGAACACATCCAGCTCTTCTTTTTAGTCTTAGTCTTTCCCAGCAACCTGAGTTGCAGGATGGTGCATTGCTTTTACTTTCTCTTCCAGGAATTAGAAGTCTGACTCCAGCATCTATTTATTATTTTTCGGTTTCTCTAAGAAGTGCACCTTGTTGAATGCTTAATATGTTTGGATTTAACACCTCCTCCCTTAGCAGTACTGAAAGTTATTCCTCTTCCACCTTCTTCTCCCATAAAAAATGATGAGGACAGGGTTGTGCCTGCAAGCTCTGAGGTGTGCCACTTTCCACCTTTCTGCCAGCTGGCTTTTCCATCTCATGATGTGCAATTGCCTTACATTTCAAAATTACTGAGCAGCCCATTGGCTTGTAAGCTGAAATTTTAGCAGAAGAGTAAGTTGGTGTTTTAACTATTGCTCATAGCAAATGTTTATAAGAGTGACTGGCCCTGTGTGTCACCTTTGTGTCCTGCACAGTGTGCTGGCTTTGGTAAAAGTGCTGGTGCATCATTCATTCACCACAGCAAAGAACAATCCCTTGCAGTTGCAAATGCCAGGCAGTGTCTTAACTCATGGCAATTGCTCTGAAGTGTTCAGCCGTGTGAGGCATTGTCCTTCCCCAGTCATCACCTTGCTTCCCTTTTTCTCTTAAATCCTAGCTTTGTAAGGTCTTTCTATCCAGGTCTCTTCTTTCAGTACTTTGGATTTTCCATAAAGACTACTGAATAGACCATATGACTGTTATCTGAAGAAAATTTTGGTGGTGACCATGTTTTCTACAAACTCTGGACTATTTATAGACTCATTTGTTACTTCTCCTCTTTTGTACCATGTCCTAATACACAGAATCACAGAATGGTCTGGGTTGGAAGGGACTTCAAGCTCATCTTGTTCCAGCTCCCCTGCATTGGTCAGGGACACCTTCCACTATCCCAGGGTGCTCCAAGCTCCATTCAGCCTGGCCTTGGACACATCCAGGAATGGGCATCCACAGTTTCTCTGGGAAACCTGTTCCAGTGTCTCACCACCCTCACACAAAAGATTTTTTTCCTAATAGCCAATCTAAACCTACTCTCAGTTTGAAGTTATTCCCCCTTGTCCTGTCACTACATTTGTAAGTAGAAGTAAAATGCAATATTCAAATTCATCTAATGCACGGTTTTTCACAAGTAGAAATTATCAGATTTAAAGTAATCTGGGAGGGGGTTTTGTTTTGTTTTGTCTTTTAATGTATTTTCTTGGTGATTGAAATAGGTATTGTACAGGAAGAAACTCTGATAAAGACCTTAATTTTCCTTTATTTTCCTGGACAGTTTCAACAAAAGAGAGTTGTTCATCTTATTATTTAGCAGTTGATCAGAGCCCTTGACTGATGAATTCCCATTGGCTATTATTATGGAACCTGAGTCTTCATGCAGCACAAAATGCAGCCTATTTTAACAAATTCATTGAGTTACAAATGGGAAGGAGATACTAGCAAAGTCTTGAACTGTGCTGTCAGGACATGATCCTTCACTTTATTTTATTAAAAAAAAAAATACAGATAGGAGTATATAGCTAGTATAGAAAAATATTTTCTGCTTCTGAGGGAAAATATAGGCTTCATTCCAGAGAGAAATATATGTGAAGTGTTAGATCATGGGTAAGCTAATATGCAACTACTTCAGTGCATCATAATTGGAGAGTAAAGTCAGTCCTTGGGAACATATTTGGGTATTTCCCAAAATACATCTCCAAACTAATTTAGGATAGTGTGCTCTTGAATATGTGTGTGGAAACAGTGTTGAAAAAAATTTGATAAATATAAGAACTGTACTCGCCCCAAACTCTAAAAGTTTTATTGTCCATTTTCAAGCTCTATGGACTGAAAGAACAGAAAACCAGTAAGATTCAGTTATAATGTAAAATTGAACAGCACCATTTCCTTAATATTCATCAAAATACAACTCAAAACATTTGCGAGTGATGAGCAGTGTAACCCACACCACCAGCACCTGTTTCAACCTGTCATCCCTGGGAAGGAAAGATAACAAGATCACGACAGTTGATTTTTAAGAGGTTTGGGCATTTGTCTAGAATACACAAATTGGAAGCCAAATCCGAAGTGAAATGGATTAAGTCATCAGACAAAATGAAATTTTCTTTCAAAGAGGGAGATGGAAAGTGAACATGCGAAAGGGTTATTTATAGAAGAAATCCCACTCCATAGACTTTATTAGAGCTAGGCCATGGTTTAAATGAGTGAGACAAACTAGCTTTAAATATAAATTTTAATTTTTTAAAATTATTAGTAAGCTGTTTCACAAACTGGCCTTTCCACCTTTTTTTTTCTTTTTTTTTTTTTTTGGTTAGGAAATAAAAGCAGTTCCTTCAAAATGGTGAAGGCAAGAGTGTGTGGGAGCAAGATTTACAGAATAAATGTTTCCTTTAATTTATTCACTAAAGATTCCTGGCAGGTAAGACTCATTTAAAAGAAACACTTCTTTTTTTTTTTTTTTTTTTTTTTTTTCCCATGATCTTCTAAATTCCCATCTGTACTCAGACAGTTATATTTACACTGTTACATTCTTCAGGAGCAAAAACTTCTCTGATGTAAAATGCTGAAGGAGCCGTGCATGAACGTTGCTGAAAAATGTCTCTGTGCAGAAGGTTTCCCGAAAATGACAGTGGTGTTCACAACAGCCTCATGCAATCAAACTCCCAGGGTGCCACATGCACTGATCAAGGAAGCTGTTGCAGCCCTAGCTAAGGAGACAAGGCTCCTTTCATTAAGTTGTAACAGGTCTTGTTTTTAACGCAGAAGGTCCTCAGCTTGTTCCCTAATCTCTCAAGCTCATGGTAGCTAACATATTTGTACTAAAGATACTTTATCTCTGGGATAAATATACCCCAAATGAAGCAAGCAAGGAGGAGAGTTCATGGCAAGATACATGCCCAGTTAGTGCAGTCTGTAGAAGTTATTTGAAGTTGCTTAAGTGGCTTTAAAATAATCCCTACACCAAACCGAAACCCTGGTGTTTTTAATACTTTAAAAGCCTCATAGATGTCTTGTCCAGTTCTTAAGAATGTTCAAACAATTTTGGATTTGCCAGGTTTAAACCTGTATTTACTCTTCATTCATCTTAGACCTAACAAACTTTTTCGGTCCATGAGCTCTGCCATGACCTGAATTTGCAATGTTTTTATGTGATCACTTCAGTGCTGCAGTAGAGTTTCTTCCTTCCAGGTCTCTAATTGCCTTCACAGCCCAGCAAATCTAAGTGGTAGCTGGTATCCAAAGTCCACAAGAAGAAATTATTTTGCAATGCCCATAAAAGAGTGGTAAACTTTTGTTATGATGCTAACAGCTGAAGTATTAGAACAGGGCAATACATGTACAGGAGCTAATTTTGTGATATTTTCTGCAAGACACTTAAGTAGTTCTGGAATAGCAAACCCATACAACTTTTCCAGGCATTGATTTTGACTGCTTGGATGGTAGCAAATGCAGGTTGTCAAGATTTCGAACTCTGTGTATTGTCAGTGTTCTTCTGCTGCAATTTCTGAAATACCCAAAGGTAAGAAGCTGTCATTGTTTTTAGGACCTGCGGAGTGTAAGACAGGGAATTTGCCAGCCCTTGCTGGAAATTGTCAGTAGATGCTGAGATGTGTTCTTCCAGGATCCTTAGTAGATTAACAAATGAGGTTTTCTTTATGGAATATTTATACCAGTGTGTGGAATCCCTGGACTTCAAACATGTAAAATAGGGTGTCTGTGAATGAACAAAGGGCTTGAATGAACATAGGCGCATGAAAATCTGGCAGTGAAGAGTGGACAGCACAATGGTGCTTTGTAGGAAGCACTAAAATACTTGAAGGTATGAACCCTGATGCATTCCAAAGCAAATGCAGAAATCACACTGGTGATGGATGTTTATGCAAAGCTCTCTGTGCAGACATACAGAAGCAATGTAGTATTAGGGTTCACAACCACAAGCCTAGGAAGTTTCTGCAATAAATTCCATGCCAGATGAAAAAGAAGAACCATGATGCATTGACTGCCTTGCTGTCCTTGAGTCGAGTTAGGTGTTTGCTTGTTTACAAGCACTGAGGAAACCTTGTGGTCTCTGTTTGGGTGACTGAGAAGCAGATCCCTCACATGCAAAAGCAGCAGGTCTTCACTGAGAGCTCATTTGCCTGGCATGGAATTCCAGAGACTGTAATTACAGATAATGTAACTCAATTTTCCTGTCAGGGATCTGCTATTTGTAGTACCAGCAGAACCAGAGTGTGTCACATCCCTGCCACACTCCAGCCAAAGCAGAAACAGCTGTCAGGGTTTGCCAAGCATCCTGGGGTAGAAGGGATACAGAGAAGGTATTTTTGTACATTATTTGGTGATAAGCAAGCCTGCAGGATCATTCTGTGTCACACAGGGTTCTGTGATGCACAAATGCTGCAACTCAGTCGAGGTAGAAAAGCACTCCATCTGCTGTGGCCTAATTTGTAACACAGGACTGTAAAACCTGAGCTAGATATCCCTCCTCCAGTGAAAAGGTCTGCTGTGCTCAATATGTTATGTCCAATACAGCAGCAGCAGCAGAGAACTGACTTGAATAAGAGTGGACATAATTTATAGTCAATCAGGCTCTCAGAATTAAAACTACACACAAACTCAAACCCAAGGCTGTTACATTTAAGGATGCTGTATTTGTTCTAATTTGTGCATTTAGCAAATTAGGCCTTTGGCTTTTTTCCACCATTTGCAGTAAAATATTGCCTTCTTGAAAAGAGGGCCTAGAAGAAAAGTATGGAATTCTGGGGAGGTACTGAACTTTCAATGCCCAGGACTAAGTAAAAGGTCATCATTAAAGCAAGTAGAAATGACAATAAAATATCTTGTTTTAGAAGCTAGCATCAAGACACCTGCTGTTACTGAATAACATGTATCAAAGATTTTTCCACCAAATAAAGGTCATCCTTTCTCTTCAATTGACCCTGTATTTGTAAAAGCAAAATTGGCTTGACTCAATCAAGACTGGCTTTTTTCTCCTCTGTACATAAAGGAATTTAACATATATGTGGAAATGAATGACGTTTCCTCAATTTCCAGAAATCCAATGGCCATTTGTGACTCCTTTTTAGTTTGATTCAGGTTAGAGTAAGCTATTGTTGAATCTACATTTGAGTACCCCTCATGCTTAGACACTTCAGCTATCCATCACAGAGTTATTTAAGGCAGAGACATCTTCACCTGCAGCCACCTGGAAAGAGAATCTCCAGTTTCCAATTCCTGTCTTCCGTCATACCCAGCAATTTTATTCTGAATGCAGATTAAAATCAACTTAGAGGAACGTGGAAATTATGTTTCAATGCATGCAGGTGCAATGGCTCTGAAATAGAACTAATAATGCTGTGACAAGTGCCTTGTAATTTCTAGAGATGTCACAGTTCATTTGGCATCATTCAAAGGACATGTCCTAGTAACACACAAAGAAGCAGTGCCCATGATGTAGAAGTTGTCACATTGGAACAGATAAATTGGAGAATCTGAACAATTCAGGTCATAAAGACTTGTAAAGGTTGTTTAATCTGACCTCCTGCTCAATGCAAGGCCATCTTGATCAGTACTTCAGGGCTGTATTTAAGTTTTGAAAATCTCCTGCAGCTCCTCTGTACTTTTTCCTGTTCTGCACCAGCCTCAGAAGGAGAAGATTTTTTTTAGATTAGGATTTTTTTTCAGTTAGAATTTCTTGCAAGCAATTTGCTTTTCATTGCTCCTAGGTATTTTTCTGTGCCTCTCTGGGATGAGTCTGGCTCCCTTTTCTTTATGACCCCTCTGCAGGACCCCCAAAATCTCTTCTCTGGGCTGAACCTCAGTGTTTCCTTGCAGGGCAGGTGCTGCAGCCCCTGGCTCTCACAGTGGCTTTCTGCTGATACTTTTCCTGTTTGTTGGCATCCAAAACTACTCTCACAAACACCAAGCAAAGGGGAATGGCCACCTCCTTTGGCCTGCTGTCTGCAGCCTTGCTGCTCATGATGTGGTTGCCCTGTGTTGGCAATTGATTCATGGTGTTCTCCTTGCTGGGCTGTGATGCCTGGGAGGGCAATATGGATAAATACCAGGTTTATGGAGGCAAGGAGGTGAAAACAATTGTTCTTGTGGGAAATTTTGAGCACCATATCTCATCCAGGAAAATGACCATTGTGCAAGACTTGGAGGATAAAAATGGAAGTGATATACACAGAAAGAAATGAGTGAGGACCAGCAAGAACGCTTAGGGCTAACACACAGAAAGGTTTACAAACAGCAACCTCTTTTGCCCAAATATCTTCAGGCAGGGATCTGAATGCTTCTGGTCATGCTTAAGAGCTGTGTACATTGGGTTTGCAAAAATACCTGTGGATTCTGGTTGGATTTGTTTTTGGTTTTTAAAAATTTATTTTATTATTCCCTTCCTCACACCCACATATGGGTTGTCCACAATGAGAGGTTTATATTCCTGATCAATGTGTACAGACATATCATTTTCACAAAATATGCATCAAGTGTACAGCAGGTCAATCATGTTTTGATTGCCTGTGCACATTGATTGTCTGGGATAGCTATTGCCCAGCAGCTCAGAGCCTAGAAAACTGGTACACCACTGCTCAAAGCTGTATCTCCTCCTTAAATCAGGAGAAAAGGGATTGCAGCTTTTACTAGCAAGATAGATTAAAGTTAATCCTCGAGCTAAGAGAAATTCTTACATGTATATATATATATATATATATATATATATATATATAAAAATAAATGTGTCTCTAGATGATGGTGTTCACCTCCTTCAAAAAGTTCTATGTTCTCCGAGAAGATGCCATAAGTATAGATATATAGAAAGGTTATACAAAAAGGCAAGCTTATTCACAGTGACATCATACTACAAAATTGAATATCACTGTATTATTTTTAATTTTTCCTCTTTAGCAATATCTGTCTCTATGTTGCAGTATTTATGCCGTGGAATTAGTGACATAAGTAAAATAATTGGGTAAGATATTACTACACATACTTCGTGCTTCAGTTTATGAATATAGAAACCAGTAGGGCTTGTTAAGAAAATATTTGTATTTTTTCGGTCTGCATTCCTTAGAAGAAAGCAAAGAAAGCCTTGGCATTGAGAATATATAGCAGCATTGAGTCAAATGTGAGGACTTTTAGGATTTTTTAATGGAATGAAGTAGGAAAAATTTTGCAATCTTTAGTCACATCTGTTAATCTTGAAGAATTGAAAGTGCAAGTGCATTACAATGTATTTATTTTTAGAGAGAGCCTTGCTGGAGTAGTTTACTCTTAGTAGTGTGATGCTACTTGGAGTCTTTGCCAGAGATAAAGACTTACTCCTAAAATCTGTGCCAATGCAATTGGAAGATGTCACTTTCCTCAGCACACCAGCTCTGAATTCATTAACAGTTGTTCCTGGATGCACCTGCAAAACTTGACACTAGTGACGCCTTGGGAGGGCTGACCTGAAACAGAAACTGGACAGAGCTAGAGAATAAAGTAGGTATTTATTGAAAGGCCTTTAAGGGTACACCTTGGGCAGGACAGGGCCTGACCAGGGCTACATCCAAGGTGGACTAAGAATGGTCACAAAATGACTGAGCGGTCATGAGTTCTTACATTTTTATAAGTTTTGGTCCATTTGCATATCGAGGTTTAATTGTCCAATTACAGCTTCAGGTTGTGAGCTCCCATCCTTCTTGTTCCTCCCTTCAGCCCACCGTTGTTTGTGCTTTTGGGCTGAAAGTTGTCTCTGGTCTCCAGAAGGAAAAGGATTTGTTTTGTCTCCCTGCTCTGTGAAGAGAGCTGAGTGACACTGAATGTGAGGCTCAGAACTGCACCCCTGGGCAGCACAGAATGTGAAAAACATGAAAGCTAAAACTTAAGGTGCGGTGGTCACGGTGTCTCGGGAACTCCTCCTGCTCCACCTGGCCAGGCCTGACACGTGCCGCAGGAAAGGTACGGCTCGGTATTCCGATCCTGTGGGCCCTGTGTCCCACGAGCATGTCCAATGACAATGGAATAAAGGGAGGACGCTGTCGAGGTTTCAGTCTCTGGAGTTTATTAGTGCCCAGCAAGGGACAACCTCACCTGCAGGGAATCTGCCTCGGCAGAGCACAGATCACCCTGGGCAGCAACTAAAATATGGGGATGGAACAATGGGAGGAGTATAGCAAGGGATCAAACAGGAATGGGTAGGGAGTGGCTCTGTAAGTGAGGGATACTCAAAGGGACCAGCTCAGGAGGGGAAGGAGGGAACAGCGGGGATCCTGTCCAATCACTCAACCTCACTGGAACTTTCTAGACCCAGGGTGAGGCCTTGAAGTGACAGACAGAACCCAGGGGTTACATAACACAATGATTAATAGGTAACAGCAAATGCGGAAAACCATCAGGGAAGAACTTAGGGGGGATATGAGGAACAAACCATCATAAGACACATATAACAATATAAGAGTAAACCATGAGCCCATACATTAACTGGTAGAACTAAAAGCACACCACTACATTAAGGCATCACTAGAAAATAAAAAGTGAGTGATCCTAGCTCTGCCTTTGAGACTGGATGTATGAAACAAGAAAACTGTATGAAAACACTAAAACAGTCCAGGCTGATGTAAATCATGGTGGTGTGCAGAGAGTGAGGGCTCAACCACACTCCACAGGGAGGGGATTCTGCCCCTCTGCCCCACCCTGCTGGGACCCCTCCGTCAGGGCTGCACCTAGCCCAGGGAGAATGTGGAGCTGCTGGAGTGAGTCTAAAGAAGGGACACCAATATGATCAGTGATGGAGCACCTCTGCTGTGAGGAAAGGCTGGGAGAATTGGGATTGTTCTGCCTGGAGAAGAAAAGCTTTGGGGTGACTTCATTGTGGCCTTCAAGTACCTGAAGGGAGCCTACAAGTAAGATGGAGAGAGACCCTGTACAGGGGTCGGGAGTGACAGGACAAGGCTTCAGGCTTAAAGAGTCTGTTTAAATTAGATATTAGGGAGATATTCTTCCCTGTGAGGGTGGTGAGGCCCTGGCACAGGCTGCCCAGAGAAGCTGTGGCTGCCCCATCCCTGGAAGTGTCCAAGGCCAGGCTGGATGGGGCTTTGAGCAACCTGGTGTAGTGGAAAGTATCCCTGCCCATGGCAGGGGATTGGAATGAGGTGGTCTTTAAGGTTTCTTTGAACCCAGACAATTGTGTGACACACGGGAGGGGAGGTTGGTGTCAGACAGAGCCCCTGTGCAGGAGCACTGGCCCAGTGTCAGTGTCCCAGCGTCCCACCAGCCTCTTCCCCCAGCTCTGGGTGTCTGCTTGGGAATCTGCCTGCCACAGTCACTAGTCTCGTGTAGATGTGCCCAGCATGTTTCAAAAGACAACTGCACACATTGCACAACTTTTTTAAGTATCATTGCATGTGAAAGGCACTGTTTGTGTCCAAGATTACAGCCTGAATTAGAAAGGGAAGACAGGAAAAGTGGGAAGGATAGTTCTGCATGTTTTTTTACAACTTCTATTTACCTGAACAAAATGTTCACGTTCCTTATGTCCTCAGGGCACCCACCACTGTCCCAGTTCCAGCATTTGCTGTATCTCTCTTCAGGGAACCCTTGAAGCCATATGGTTCACTTGCTGTTCCTACATTTCCGTGTGCCTAAGGAGTTGGTAGTAGTAGTGGTCCCTATTCTTTCTGCCACTTCACTCCATGTCTCGTTTGCTTTTTATGCTTTTTTCCAAATGAAAATGTGACTGTTGCACTCTCCAGCTTCCCTCTTGCTCAACACTAGCAGCTCATAAATATGCTTCTACCAGCACATGGTCCTTTTCCCATATTAGAGAAAACAAACAGATACAACTTTGCTTTGTAGTGACAATATCGGAAAAGTCCATCTTCTTAATCTTTTTGTATTGATCTTCTCTTGAGTAAGTTGATGGACTGGATTTTGCTTCCATTATATTCCTACATATCTCTCCAGATATTTTTATCTGGGACTCTTAACACCATGGAGAGAGATACCTGTTCCCAAAATCAAAGAAGCTGGTTTCTTTAGGAGTGTGCATATGTGTGTTCAACGTGAAAGAGCTGGCAAATAATTTCTGAAGAGACCATTACAGGAAAACCCTTTTGAGGGTGTATAATATAAGTGGAGACATAGTATTTGATATATCACTATGTAATAGACAGTGAATATGGTGTAAGTAAAAGAAACTACACTATGATATACGAAAATCCCATGTAAGTGTGTTTACGAGGTAGGGATCCCCAATGAGTGGGCAAGGGATGTGTTAGTCTCAATTGACAAAGATTTTAAGGATGAATAACAGGCAGCTAAATTTTAGCCTGTTGTCCAAGGGTGCTGGGGCTCCTGTTTAGACACAATGAATGAAGAAATTCCACTTATATGCATGTGGACTATAGGCATTCTTATTTTGTAATACATAAGATTTGGTACAAAGATTGCATTTAGACATTTAGACTCCACAGGTATGGTCAATGGCAAAATAACATGAAATGCAGTATCAGCAACAATTTTCCATAGCTTCATGTTAAAGAATTATATAGAAGTGCCACAGTAGTAAATACTATGAGATGCCAAGGCCAGTGCTGCCTGCTAGAACTGTGGTTGTGTCCTCTAGGATGCAATAGCTTTTTTTCAAAGCACACCATGTTCAGCAGAAGAGCAGGAATTCACGGGATGATTGCAGGGCAGAATACTGTCCAAAGTGTTTGTCAATAATTCTTGAAACTGGAGTTTGGAAAAAGAGCTGGCAGAGGATTCTTGAGAGTCTCCTTCAGCCTGAACCACTGAACCAACTCATGTTTGTTCCAAACAATTTGGGTCATGACAGGAGCTTCAAAGAACTGTCTGAAGACTAACAATTACACTGAACCTGAAGAATTACACGTAGGGACATTAAAAAAGAATAAACTGATTTGTGTATCCAGAGATTTGACTCTCAAGAGGAAGATACTAGTCATAGGACAGTGTCAAGAACAGAATAGTAATTCTAACTATGAAGGAAAAAGAAAGAGTTGCATTTATCTTCAATGATGCATTATTTTTGACATTTAAATCTGAAATCTGCTTTTCTATGAATTTACTTTTCTCCAAGTTCAGACTTGTACTTTAAAATTTCACTGCTCATTAACAGTAAAACAGTTTAACATTTAACACTTTTTTTTTCCAATTTAATTTTACTGAAGCTGTTTGAAAAAAAAAAGATGCAGAGGTAAACAGAGATTCTGCAGACACAAAGTTGTACATCTGCTCTTGAATCCCTTGTCTAGGAGATGTAATGGATACTAAGGCACCATATCCAGTATTTTAAGGAGTTAGTCACATTATGCAGCACATCTGAAAAATGGCTGTGTCATTATTTACCTTGTACAGAACAAAAGGAGTATTCAGAAAATGTCATGGATGATTAAAGCAGGAAAAAATGAAATCCATTTCCCATACTGACACTTATTTTCCTTGTGTCCTCACGCAAGTTTCATCTTGCAGGCTGCTTAAGCACATGCCTTCTGGGTGAGTCACCTCCCCCAGTGGCAGGCTCCAAGACATATCCAATACATGCAAGTGTTTTCAGAAACAAAGGCCTTCAATTTTATGTGCCTCATTTCCCATATCCTCAACATCAGGAGAATATATTTATTAATTTTGTGGGACTGAGAGGGCATATTATTGTTTGAGATGTCAAAGGGAAGGTTTTAGTAAGTAAGACAAACACAGGACAGCAAAGTGCCAGTATGCAAGGTACAAGTGCAGCTGAAATAAAAACCTGAATTTTGAGCTCTGAAACAAAAAAGCACTTTTTAAAAGGTTGTCTGCTAGAAGAAAAAGTACATCAGAAGAAAAAGTATTTATAAAACAGGCTTTTAAAAATATTTAGATTAGCATTTACCTAAACTGTAGCCCATCCTCAAACATAGCTACAGATAAAATTAATTATTTAGTGTGACACTTTGTTGTGTGTTGCACAGAATTCTTACTTGATTTGATTTGATTCTCAAGGTTTGTCAGGTGCAGGACAGCTGCACTAGTCTTATTTGATTTGTTGGTCAGGTGGACACACAATTGTAATGGTTATAGCTAACTCTGACAGAAACCTTCTTTGTCACATAAAGTAGATGGAACCTGAATGTAGCGAAAACCTTATTCCATAAAGAAAATTTAGTCCTTTGAGTGTTACAGTGTTTGGGAGTTTTTTTGTTTATTTGCTTCTTTTTTAATGGTTTATCGTTTCTCTGATGTGATGGCTTTTTATATGTATTTACCTATATATTTGTAGATTTACTACAAAAAAGAAACCAAAATTTTCAAGCAATGGAGATAAATCTTACCTATATACCAAAAAGCAAAATATCCCTCTGTCCATAATGGGAAAAGAGGATTTCTTTTCTTCATACTAGTATTTTTCCAGACTTTGGTGCCAGTCCATGGCAGTAAAACAAAGGCTTGGGCAACTTCCTTTTCTGTCTATCCTCAGGCACTGAAGCTTCTCCCTGAAGGTGTGGTTCTCTTCCACTTGGTCCTTTTTATTTTTTAATGAAGTAGAACAAAAGTGAAGAATATATATCTATGGTAAATTTCAGTTTATCATAGAATGGTTTGGGTTGGAAGGGTCCTTAAAGATCTTACAGCTCCAACCCCCTGCCATGGTCAGGGATGCCACCCACTAGATCAGGTTATTCTGGGCCTCATCCAGCCTGGCCTTGAACACTTCCATGTTCAAACTAATATATTGTGGCAGGATTATTCCCTGTGAATGCACTCTCTGAAGGTCTTTGGGTGCTGCATTAGGATGAACTCCATCCTCTACTTGAAGGCTTTGGGAAGTTTCTTCCTTCCTGGTCCCTCATGGCAGTTTTCAGAATAATGAGTCTTGTGTAACCTTTAGCTAGGCCATTAAAATGCACCCAAAAATCTTGGACCTTTTGGGGAAAGAAAAAAAAGCTTTATTGATGATTGATATTTTTTTTGCCTTATCAACCCCAAATGGCCACCTCATACATGCTTAGTGTTCCTAGGCATGCATAAAGTCTACAAGAACAAATGGAAAAATGCAGAATCCCTACCATTTATATATATACTGGCTTGGGGTCTGGCAGTTGCTCATTTGCACAGTTACTTGTCTGAAGGCAGGCAGGTTTTTTGGGGTGAGATAAAATTAATAACCTGGCAGTTGTACTCCTATGTCACAAGGTATTCTGCTCCAAATTCTGCTGTTTGGACCTCCTTACGAACAGCCTAATCCTGACAGTATAGCTGTGGGTTAAAGGGTAAGGAGGTCAGTTTTGTGGAGGTGGGATCTGTTTTGGGGAAAAGGAAAAATAGAATTAGTCAGGGATACCTCTTCTTCACCACACAGCTCACAGAGATTAAATGTTCTGTGTTACAGCTGTAGGTAGGATGGGATCTGAGGCATGTCACAGCACAGAGGCAGGAGCAGCTGCTGTTATATTTAGTGGCAATTCCAGAGCAAACTAAATTAATAACCTGTAATGGTAAGGGCTTTTTTATGAAATTCATCCTTTTGAAATTATGGGCTGCATAGATATGACAGTGGGTGAGATCAATGTAGTATGATGTATATATGAAATACGTGAGCTGGATAAAACACATCTTACAGATGCAACATAGGTAAATAACTTCATATGGATTATATAATTATGTATATAAGAGAACATATAAACAAAAATTAAGCTTGGCTTAAAGCATGTGGGAAATTGGTGGTAGACTGGACAACTTGGGTTAGTCAGATCATTCAGCAAAACCTGAAGGAAGGTTTATTTCTGTATTACTTTCATTTTTTTCAGGCAGCATTGCCCTTCTAAAGATATCCCTTCAAAAGATGGACCTTTTAAGAATGTCTGCAGATCTGGACTCCCTCAGATTAACTAAGGGCACACATTTCAAAGGGAAGTGGTGTTCATGGGAATTCTCTGCCAGCCACCCAGATCTCAACTGCAGAAGTAAAAGATAAGTAGTAAAGGAGTTTAAATTTCCTCAAGCTGCCTTCTGTTGTGCTTCAGCTTTGATCTGCCAGGATTACCTTGAGAGGTGAGAAAAGTAGTTAATTTTCCACTTTCACTTGACACTTCCCCGTTCTCTAGGGGCTGCTGAGTTACTGCCCACTGCCTACCTAGGTGAGCTGAATGCAGTACCAGAACTTGAGCTTTCTGGGTGCTGACTGACTTCATAGACTGTCAGGTGACGGATTTGTGGATTTTCCTTGGTTTCAATGTAGCTGCCATACAACTACAAACAGAGAGGTGGACTTTCTACTCTGGGCAGCTCATGATGCCACCATCTTCACTTTGTCTTTTCTCTGTGATCCCACAGGAACTCTGTTGAGTTCTCAGGGAACATTCTTTATGTAGTTTTACAAGTTCTCTTTCTCCAGCTCTAGATTAAAACCATTCTTTGTGGTGATGGCTATAAAAAAAGATTTAACTCTGTTTTAGGTGACTTCTGCTTTGTTTATAAAGTTAAATATGTTGCCTTCTTGTGTTGTTCTACTCCTTCATCTTTTGTCTTTGGAGTTATATTTAGACTTTTGTTTTATTATTAATTAGACACCATCCTTTTGTTCTGCTCTTATCACACCTCAAACAATAGATTCTCAGCCATAGCCAAGGCTTCTGTCTTCTTCAGTAAAACAAATATTTGGCAACAGAGCACAATGTGTGTTTGTTTTTAAACAACCATCACATGGAAGCTCTCATGTCCTTGCACTATTTGTCAGCTACTGCAAAGGACAGAATAGCAGATGGCAAAATGGGTTAGGAAAAATGACTAAGCATGACTTGAGCTGCACTAGGAGGAAGAGGGATCAGAAATAATGATGCCCTCCACTCCTGGAACCAGCTTTTTGCAAACTTTTGGCACTGATCTTCTGGTTGTGTCTTGGCACTGGCTGAGGCTGGTCCTTGTGCTGTGGCTTTCCTGGAAGGAGCATGATGGCCAGGGTTGCATGTGCCCTGGCAGCTAACTGTCAGAGCTTCTCTATTTCTGTCCTTAGCTGCAGTGCACTGTGACAGTTCCCATGTGCTGGTATTGTATATTGTGCATCTACAGCTCATCAAATAGCTCAGATGTACCCTGCAGACTCAGACCTACATGGTGAAAACAATAAAACCTGAGCACAGGTTTTGTTTCCCCTGTGGCAGGGGGTAGAAACCTCTATGACCAGAAGCAGAAACACTGTTCTAGCTGGTCCCAGCTATCCTTGAACTGATCAAAGTAGTGCTGGTAACCTCCAGGATTCACAATATGCTTTAACTGTCATGGCAATCTGTGTTCAGTCCAGGGACAGTTTTAAATCAGGCATGCAAAAAGCCAAATACAGCTTCTTCACTGGGCTCAGCCAGACCTGCCACCATGCGTGGGGTAAGCAGCTTCTGTCCACTCTGCTCCCAAGGCACAAAGGGCAGATAAAACTGCATCATGGCAATTTCTAGGAAATGCAATGAGTCAGCTCCTAGATGAGACCCCTGTGACTCAGATCATTAGCACTGATTTCCATTTCCATTGCTCTTGCTCTTGTTGGGCTGTTTGTTTATTTGTTTTAAGAAAGGGGATATTTTTATTTTATAACTGTTTTCACACGACATTCATAAGGAAATAGGTCTTACATGGTAATTGATCTCTGTTTAGCCAGCCTTTCCCAGAAACTTTTGTGTTCATCATCAAGAAAGGCAGGATTTTCAAAGTTCCTTAGCCCCTACAATGTTCATGAAAATTGCTGGCTGCATAGAAGAAAAAGCTCCTGTTAGTGCTGTGGTGAGAGACATGCCACAAAGGCAACTCGCTCTGTGAGTCACCAGAGAATCCACACCTCTAGATAGCAGGAAAAGCCTTGGAGTTTGCATGTTATATTAGACCTCAAACAGAGACACATCTATTAGAAACTAAAAATAATCATCGCCGTTGCTCCCAAGAAAACGGATTTTTAATTGTACAAAATCCATGCTGTAAAAGCAACGTTTGTATCTAGCCCTGCGGATTCATCTGCTCCCCTCCCTTCACAGGCATTAAGATTTAAGGTACTCATCAGTGGGAAATATGTATAACCTCCCACAGGACTACAGTTTCTCCTTCAGTACTAACATATTAAAGCTAGACTTCTTAAACATTCATATTAATTAGTCTGTAAGGAACCATTATCTAAATACGGTGTGAATACATAATTATGAGGGTGTGTTGTCTGGCAGAAAAATGAGGGTCTGATCCTGGCTCCTCCCAAGTAAATGGCAGCTTCACCACTTGTTTTTGTGTAAGCAATAGTGAGCCCTAAGGCAGCAGAAACGGGAGACAATTTCCCCCTTCCTGCCTCCCTGGAAACACTGTCTCACCCTTGCTGAGAAAGCACTTCACCCCTCCTGGGAGGGGAGATAGAAAGCAGAGCGTTTGGCGGCTGTTATCAATATTCATGCACAGCTGCAATTCACAGGCCTTATTCCCTGCTGAAATGTGCCATTAGCTGCAGCAGGGCTCGACCCAGAGTGGGACAAACCCCTGTTAGTGCCACTCAGGAATTCCTGGCTGTCCTCTAGGTGCATCTACTGTCCTGCCACAGGAGGGGACAACCTGGCTCTTCTTGTGTCAGGGCTGTTTATCACCTGGTCCTGGTCCTGTGAGAAGGGCCAGCAAACTGTCCTGCATGTGATAAGTGTTCAGGCAGTTGCAGAAGTTCAAATTCTGCCATTTCACTGGGCTTATAGTCAAAACCTTTGTTTGCCCCTGATAAATGCAGTGCCAGAGCCTGCAGGATACAGCAAGCTATGTGTTAAGATTAAAATATCAGTCCTACAGCTCATGTCTGATGAGGATTTCATTTGTTTGGTCTATTTTGTCCTAAATCAAAAAATGGCATGGTCTAGAAAATGCAGAACGGGACTAGAAAACTGGAAAGAAATCTCAGATCTTGTTTTTCTGCCACAGATTTGTTTGCGGCCCTGGGAGAATAAGAGGATATTATTTCCCCATCCCCAATTAACGTCTTGTTTGTAATCTGGTGGAAGTGCTTTCCCTGCTGTTTCCCATCCCCAAGTTTCCCTTCTTGGCTTAACCATATGCAAAAGCAGTGGATTTTTTTGCTAGCACTGTGAACACATCCCCTCCTGTTCCAGGATACCCTTCTCTCCTGCAGTTCCCCTCTCACACACTGGCTGCAGCAAAGTTGCACTGCCTTGGGAGGGGCAGGTGTGGAATATGGGATTGTTCCCAGCTGCCTCTCATTGCCCTCCCTGCCTGAGTGCTGGCAGGGGACAACTGTCCTAACACAGGGTCCCCAAGGTGTCCAACACTCCACCACCCAACAGCTGCCTTGCTGCTTTAGGAACAATGCTCTGGCAAGACACCTGCAAAGGATTTCCATTTCACACTCTGTGGTGGTGTAACTGCACAGGTGTGCTAAAAACACCGTCATGAGGTTTTTCAGTCACCAGTTTTAACGGCTCTCATTGAGGACAGGCAGACTCAGAGATGGAAATCTCTTAGTGATGCACATAACCCTGACAGTGGCAGTGTGGATGTTCCCTTGCTGTCTTGCTGTAACAAGTTCCTATCCCAAACAACATCAAATGACCCTGGTGGTGGTTGGACACTAAAGGCTGGAATGAAATTCCTACTTTGTTTTTACCAAACAACTATTGCATATCAGCAAGGGTGAAGGTCAGTTATTGTTTAGAGAAACCTGTGTAACAGGGCAGGCATTCAATGAGATTTTCTACATATGCACAATAGAAAATTTCAGAAATTCCTTCTAGGTGCATAGTTGTTCTCTTTTTTGCATCTAATTACTTCTAAAAATCTGGCCTTCAGTCACTAGCCACTTGAACTTAGTTATTGCTTGTGTGCAAATGGAGAGGAAGGGAGAACCTTATCAAGTTAGCAGCCTTTTAACACTCAAACATCACCCTTTTATATTAGAATTTCCCCCACTTAAATGTTCTGTTGGCTTTTAGGAGAACAAGAAGTTGAAACACATCGAGAGCTGAGGGAAAAGGTTATTCTCACCTCTCTCTAAATATTGTATATCCTTGGGATTTCAGAAGTGTCCTGAGACGAACAGTGCCAAAAGCTTTAGTTTGGTTGAGATATACTTAGCCAGAAACAAATTCCCATGCCTTGGATATTTTCACCAACTTCTGCCTCTTTCTAAGCACTGTTCTTTCTGTGAAACTAACCAGCTAACAATCCTGGCAAAATGAACATTTTCTAATTGGATTTAGTGAAGTCAGGACTGCATATAGACGATGTGCTCAATAAACTGCTTTAACCTGGAACCTTTAGCACAGAATTTGATTATGGCAGTGATTGTTTAACTAGAAATGCCATCCAAAATGCAAGTAAAGCGTGCAGCTATAGTGACTGTACCTAGCCACTAGAGAGAGACATCATCCCATGTAGTAAAGTGAAATGTTTCACTTGCTGCCGTGGATTAACCCCAGATGGCAACTAAGTTCTACACAGCCCCTCACTCACTGTCCTCCGAGGGATGAGGAAGAAAATGGGAAGGGTAAAAGTAAGAAAACTCATAAGTTTGGATAGAAAGAGTTTAATAGGTAAAGCAAAGGCTGTGCACAGGAGCAAAGCAAAACAAGGAATTAATTCCCTGCTTTCCATGGACAAGCCGGTCTTCAGCCATCTCCGGGACAGCAGGGCTCCCCCACATGTGACAGTGAATTGAGAAGACAAACACCATCACTTCAAACATCCCCCTTTTCCCTTCTTCCCCAGCTTTAGATGCTGAGCATGATCCAGGTGATCTGGGACGTGCCTTTGGTCAGTTGGGGTCAGCTGTCCTGGCTGTGTCCCCTCCCACTGGCGGGGTGGGTGAGGGGCAGAAAAGGCCTTGGCTCAGCAATAACTAAAACATCTCTGTGTTACCAGCACTGCTTCCAGCACAATTCCAAAGCACGCTCCCCACCAGCCACTATGAAAAAAACCACTATTACAGAGTTGATTTTTCAATCAACTCAAACCTAGCACACTTCCAAATGTCCAGGGGCTCACCTCAGAGCAAAGTCTCCTGTTCATCTGGAGCAGGTGACCAAACCTTGGAGAGCTGTGGCCCATGGCTGCACGTACAAGGAAGGAGGCCATTCCAAAACACTGTAACAATGACGTGGGGAAGGTGTCAAATTTACATTTCTATATTTTCAATCCAATCTGTGCACGTGCAATTAGGGAAGTAGAGCAGGGCAATGCTAATCAAGCCGGTGCAGGCAACTTTTTGCAGTGTGACGCTTAGGCAGGCAGACAGATTTTTCGGGCTTTACAGAAAGATCAAGAGCCAGATTGTACAGAATTGTTGCAAAACCTTCAGCACCAGGGTGCCTTGTTTAGTCCAGGTGTGTTTTAATCCCAGAACACGGGAGTGCTGGTGCACTGTTGCTGGCAGCAGCGACCTGGGAGGCTGCACCAGAGCCCGAATGGTTAATGCGGGCTGCTGAGCCCTGAGATTAGCAGGTGCTCATGTGTTCGGAAAGGAGAACGGGGCAGACTGGAAACTGTCATGAACCGAGAGCGGAAACGTCCATAAACCCAGCGCTACATCCGAGCCGATAAACGCGCGCTGCGGACTCGGATAATGCCCGGAGGTCAAAAGCTGCGCTCCTATTTGTAAAGCCTGCCAAGGCGTCCAAGCTTCTGAGCACAGGAAGATGTAGTTAAAGTAACAGTGGTGGGGAAACGTGGGAAGTCTGATCGTGCTAAAAATGCATCTGGATACAAAAGCGGCTTGTGCTGTGAGTAAACGGGACGGTGCCTGACTGTAGCCGCGCTGGGTATTTAACCCCGGAGATTTTCTGCAGGCAGGTGCCAGCTCTGAGCCCCGGAGGAATTCCTTGAGAGGACACTAAGCAGCGCCTTGCTGTTTTGATCTTTCACAGAGTACCGAGCGAGGATCTGCTATCAGGATCAAGTGGTCATTTCCTATGTGATTAGCTCTCTTTTAATTCAGGCGAGGAGTAGCATTGTCCTCGTGTGCGCTGTTTAAGTTATTTGGGGTGTCCTGCAGTTCTCCTTTTTGCTAGCGTGAAAACACTAGGTAACACGTATTTGTTTTCTGATTTCTAATTATTTTATATCGGTTCTTAAACTTTGCGTTAGAACTTATATTAGTATCTTTGTTTGCACCTGCACTTACTCTCGATTTCTCAAAATAGAGCAGAGGTTCGCTTGTGAAAATCCCGTTAAATTTCGCAGGCTGATTTGAAAATCTCGGTAGCAGCACGATAATCCTCTGAAGGTGCGGGTTCAGCTGTATGCAAACATGCAAGGAGAAGTCTCGGTCTGGGTTTCCACTAGGACTTAACTAGGTGCACGTTGAAAGTGAGCATTCAGTTTTTGTCTTGCAAATTAGCCAGCACTCAACTGAGGGGAGTCCTCAATCATTATGCAAATAATAAACGGGTAAAATCCCCTTTTCTTTTTATATAGCTGCACACCCTTTAGCGCATCCTCGGAATTAATCAGTTTTAAGGATTGATTACTGTAAAGCACTACAATCTGCTGGCATTAAAATATTAAAATGAAACCTCTTAAAAGCCCCTTTTTAAAAAGCTAACCAAGCCTGGATTGCAGACAGGGTTATTTCCTGACCAGCTGTGTTGGTTCCGAGAAGCTTTTCTAGAATCTGGCATGACACTTTCTAGCATCTTACAAGTGATCAACACATTTTCTGCGTACTGGAAAATTACCTGTACATGTTAACATTTAAACGAAAAAAGGTATCTGATTAATACTCCTGTATGATACAATGGTGATACACGTGGAAGCAGCACTTGAAAAGTCTGTAAATCAATAGAGAGTTTTGAGGCTATACACTGAGTGGAAAAAAATGTATAATTATATACATTCAACTACCATCTTGATGGTTGATATTAATCCTCTAAAATGAGAAACAAGAGAAAAAGCCATCTTCAGTTTTCATGGGAAGAAAGGGAACAAATCTGACAGATTCACAGAGGTAACTGTTTTCTGCTTCTCCTCAGTTTTGCAAGAGTGGACAAGGGCAGGTGTCTCTGCTCCTCCTATCAGCAGCTGTCCCACTCGAGGGCAATACAGCATATTGCTATTTGCATTTGCAATATGGATCCATCATCCCACTCTAAAATTCAGCGAGTTCAGACTGCTGTGCAAAGGGAATAGGAAGAGCTTCAAGAACTTTATGGAGATTTGAGGTTGGCTGTGAGGGGGCTTCAGCTTCTTCCTGAAGGACAGTTATTCAAGAAGGAAAGTTATTGTCCTGTTGTGACAGATTTGTGGCGTTCCCTGACCACCACCTAATTCTAACTTCATTTGAGTTGTGCATGGGCACAACATGATTAACCTTACTTTACAGTACAGAGAACACTTTCTTAAAGCTTTCCTTTCACTATTACCATTCTGCTTAATTCACAAAAAATATTTTCTACTCTCACCCCAATGCAGATGACCTCAGGTCAGTGACCTTTTAGTAGTACGTCTAAAGAGTGTAAAGAGTGATTGACTCTTTTCATTTAGGATGGATATGATGTAGTGATGAAAGAGTGGCTATCTTTGCAATATAAGAATTCCTGATGAGGACAAGGAGCACACAATGCCATTGCTCAGTGTGTCCAGGGCAGTTTTTGTTTGTATGTAAAGATGAAGATTTTGGGAAGCCAGGCGGGCAGTGCTGTGTGCTTACACACTCGTGCTGTGTATGTAGACTTAATAACTTTCCTTTGCTGCCGAGTATACATTTCAGCTTTGAGGGACTCAGGGTTAAGTATTTTCACTAGTTTGAAAGTGGAGAAACTGAGATGGGAGAAAGCCAGTAGGTGGAATGGGGCTGGAAGTCCTGGCTAGCTCATGACTGTGAGGCTCAGAGTTCTGTGCTCAGACCATGCAACCACAGCCCTGTGCAACAATAACAAGTTTCAGTTCATTGCCATTTGCGGAGGAAAATGAGACCATTCAAATAACTCAAAGGTCTCTTTCTCTGGAGTGGGAATGCATCCCACTAAAAGACGTGTCAGAAGAAATAAAGGTGCCCTAAGTATATACCTGTAATCCTTTTTTTCTCTGTTGATTGCACTGTTTCAGCACCCATATTCTAAAGGACTTTGAAACTGATGTGGCTGTTTATTGAAAGGAAACTTCTCAGGGTGGCTCAGCTTAATTGTGTTCTCATTGGAGTGAAACAGGATGCTTGGCCCAAACCTTATTTCCTTCATTTCACTCCGTTCTATTCCAAGCACTTTTCCTGCATCCTGAAGTAAAATATCAGTGACACTGCATTTTTGTGAGCACAGGGCATTTGAAGGGATGCATGAGTGAGGAAATTTTCATTTATTGATCTTGGAAGAATTGGGAATGTCCATGTCCAATTGGGAATTACTGTGGGCAATTCTTTAGAGCCACTTTTCCACTTTTTCCAGTTTCCACTAGAGGGGTTACACGCTCTAGTTCAGAGTGCTGCAACAGCCCAGGGTAAGATGGAGCTGCTTCTTGTCCACCTATATTTTTAACTGCTACAGTTAATTCACAAATACAATAATGAGCTGACAGTACTAGGGCTGGAGGCCTTAATAACCATTACAAAAATCATTAATTACCGGGAAATTAGAGAGGTGTCTGTTAAGTGGTTAAATTTGCAACCTTCTGTCCACAAACAAGAAATCCAAACGCTTGCCTGAATCATAGCTAACTTCCCACACATTGCTTATAAGCTATATCTTGTTTATTTCTGCATATATTACTCTCAGTAAATGATTAGATTTGTCACCCATGACCCAATATGCTGTTTGCAATTATTTCTTTTATTAAATTAATCACTACATATTTACTTTGAGAAATTATGTATGATATCTATCAATGCACGCATGTGCATGAGTGTATGTGAGCGCATGAACTTCCCTGATTGCCTTTCCTCTTGTACAGCAAATTAAAAATAACAGGCATTAAAGCTGGCAGAGCTACACTGACAGGGAAACCAGCTCAGAGGGAGGGGGGAAATTGCTATATAAAGTTTTTTCTTTTGTATTTTAAGTGTTTCTACTTATGTATTGAATTTTAATGATCTGGACAGTCTAATCTTCACTAGCAGATGTATAAACACTTGTGGCTCTAAGATTTAAGGGTGCTGGTGTGGACTGCACTCAGCTTTGCGTTTTCCACCTCCCACGTCTTGTGGATGTGCCTGTGTTGGGGGGATCTGCAGACATATGGGCCCTCACCATATCTTTGGCACTTTGTGTAGCAGTAATACTACCCAGATAACTGCTTTGCAGAATCAGATCCTTTGTGAATTACTTACTGGGAGAAAGTAATTCACGTGGCTTGCCACTTTTTGCTGGGGAATATAAAGCCTCTCCTCTCTACAATGACAATAGAAGTAGCTCATTTTCTAGGAAAACTAAACCTTATGGTAAATATAAAAATAGGACTTCCATCAGTTTGGGCTGCTGTAAAGTTGGGGTCCTCTTTTCCTTTACATTGTTGTTAATTTCTCTTTTTTAAATAGAAGTATTTCTATTTCTGTTTAGTTTCCATGTAATCTTTTAGATATTTCATCCTATCAGATTTCTGTTCTGTCTTGTGCTTTATTTTTCATAGCAATGATTTCTCTGTCTTCTCTGAACATAATTTCTTCTGAGCAGAATTCACCCCCAACAGCTTCTGAGCTTAATTTACAGATCCATTGTATTTGAGTTGGTTCAAAATGAGACAGAAATACTCACTTTTAATCTGTTATATTTCTGAGGTGTTAATTAGTTTGCCACCTCTTGTTTGCCACCCAGTTCAAACTGGCAACCCGAATGCTATGAGAAATTCTTTTAATAATCTTCTAAGAAAATGATATGGAGTCATTTACTTCTGCAACAAGTTACTTGCTTGAGGAATGGGATCGCTGAGACCAAGACCGTTGTGATAATGCGGATTTCAAACTACAAACACTTCAGCTTGTAAAGAAACCAGAATTAGGCCTATTGAAAGACAAAGTTTAAACAACCTTGTAGATTTCATGACTTTTGTCTGTAAATAAGTAATGTTCTTTACCCACATACAAAGGGTGGGTTGGAACCTCCAGTAGGTACACACACAAATTCCTTTCTTGACTTTTTGACTTTGTTCCTTTCTTAACCAACAATGAATTCAGAGACTCTGGGCTTTGCATCACCTCGGTAGGTTATTTGCTCCGTTCCACCTTGCTGCAAAGCAACAGAGCAACAAAGGCAGAGATGGGAGGGAAGTGATCTGGGAAAGAATCAGCCTTCTACCTCTGCAGAGTACGTGTGTGAACCCGCCCTGACACACGAGCAAACCCTGGGGTTTGAAGCATTGCATTGTTTTGTCTTCTGCCTGCCTGGAGTCCTTCCAAGCCCAACTAACAAAGGCTCGAAGAAAGGATCCAAAACACCACGAGGGAGGGAAATACCTCTGCTAAAGACTCAAATGGGTTTTTGGTGTGTTGCCAGGGGTGCAGGGGAAGGTGCCCAGAGCTGATGCAGCTGCAGCCAGCCCCGGGCAGGTACTCAGCTGTCCCCACAGATGCCAGGCAAGTACCATGTCCTGAGCAAAGGGGGCATCTTATCTGGAAAAATGCTTCTGTGTGCACGAGCTGAGGCTTTCTCCTAAGCTTTTTCCTTGTTTGCCTGCTTGCCTCCCTCCCCTCTGCTCCCAACCAAAAATAGGGTGGGACACCCATATCCCACAAATGAAAGGACTGTTGGCGCAGACTCTCTGGGTTACAGGCAGACAGGTTGATAATCTCAGTAGAGATTATTTCCTCTTTTTATACAAGCAAAAGGACCTCTGGGGGTGAACTGTCCTATGTTTAAAAATAAAATCAACAGGAGAAATCTGCAACCTGTAGAAATGTATTGAGGTTTGACATTCAATTCAAATATTCACCTGAAATTCTGTAAGATGTTGCTTCCTCTTTTGGACTTAGTGGAAGCTGCTATAACAGTTTTGGTAATAGATTTCATTGTAAAATCCCAAACAAAAAAACTTAATTTTGTCCCCAAGTCTGCAATACAAATATTCGGCACATGGATTCAATTTATAGTTGGTATAATTTATCCATGTTCTCTGTCAGTGGAAGACACTGTCCATCCTGCCTAGAAGCCTCCCAGTTGCACAAAGCCTGTGGGATGAATTCTTAGACAGAAGCACATGGGAACTCCAGCTGTCACCCTGCCAGGTAGTGCTAACACCAGCTGTGGAACTGCAACTCTTAAAATGCCCATGGCACCTTCCTACAGAGGGATGTCTGGAAAACACCTCCCCTTTTAGCATTAAAAATGCCAGTAGCCAGGAACACACCTGAGGAAGGCCAGTTAGCACCTTTCATCTGTTTGTTTGTGCAGTCCCACATCCCAACAAACACAGCTGCCAAGATGATCATCACTTTCAGCCAGTGACATTTTTCACGAATGTCACAGTCTGAGCAGGGCGTATTTTGTGATCTACTAACCTTCCCTCCTCTATCTCTCAGAAGTTGGTTATGAACAACTGGCAGTGGCAGAGCTCATCTTCTAAACAGCCAAGGATCTCTAAAACAGCTTCACCTACTTCAGTTCTTTTTTTTAAGAGAAGGGATTTTAAAGCCAGAGGAGCTGTCATACCTCACTCCAATTCACACAGGCATCAATGACAGAGATGCAGCTGGAACTGAGCAGAAATCCTGTTAGTTAATTCCTTAGTCTGGGTTTTCCTCTATTTTTACCTTAAGCATTTTTCCTCCTCCCTTTTCTGTCTGCCATCCTTTACTAGAAATTTGCTAATCTCAGGATTATGCAAGGGAGCATATTTTCAGTCACAGGATGCTCACATGCCTCATGGGCCAGGGCGAACTTGAGCTCCGTTGCACACTTGTTGCCTCACACACACACAGAGACACACCAAGCACTGGCTGAGCGCTGATCATCGAGGAATTGACTACCCCAAGAGGGGTGAAGTTGAGCTTGTGAATTACAGTAACAAGCAAGATCGAGTTTACAATCTCTGTGGAATAAATGTATCCGAAAAAAGTCCTTTTTCCCTTCAAAAGTGACATTCATCTCTGTGCATTGTTCTCTGATGGGCCGTGTCACCACGGAAATGGTAATCCTGCCACTTGTCAGCAAACTGCTTTTCAGGAAAACAGTGGGCAAGGAGGGTAAACAGGTTACAGCGGAAGGTAACGTGAGAGTAGGCGGGCGATTAGTTTTCAGTGCCATTCCAGCAATTCAGCCACCAAATAGATTGAAACTTTGAACAAAGAGCTGAAATAGGTAAAGATAGATTTTCCAGCTCTGGAGTGTTTCAGGAGATGCTAGATATTCCTGTGTAAAAAGTCCTTACCTGCTAAAAAACAAAGACCAATATTTAATTATTCTGAAAGCCTTGAAAATTCCCAAAGTCCTGGGCACAGCCTACAAACTGCAAGCAGTCTTAAAACTCACTACTTGATGACTGATGCTCTTCAGGGCTCCTTTGTGTCTCCCTTTGGCGCCTCTTCTTCTTATCCCATGCCTGTTGTTGACCCTTCTCCCTCTTTTCCCCTCATCCCTCATTGTCTGCTTCCCTATGGATACTAGTTATCTCACAGTCACTTTTCTTTTTGAAAACCTCCTTACTCAAAAAGGAAATGTATTAATCAACTGCATGAAGGCCTTTCACTGTGAAAGTATCAGTTTGAATCTATGAAAGAGAAAAGGTAATTCCAGATATAAACAGCTGGTGTCTGGGTGAGAAGGACTTCAAGAATATTATAGCTGGAGAGTCCTTGCTGTGAACTCTTGGATTTGCTCTTTGTCTGCAAGCTCGGCTTCTAATCCCTGCCCTGGGTTTACAAATACCAGCCCTGCTTCTGGCTTGAAGGATGAATACAATAGGGTTTTATTGCAGATTTCTTTCTGAACAAAAGTCCATACTTGAGACCTTCTGGTTTTTTCCAAACTTTTTGGTCTGTTTTGAAGTCAGCTAAAAGACAAAATACAATCTACACACACACACACACAAATTCAGAGACTTCTAATTGGTCTGACAGGTTCTTAGTGAGGTTCTTTTATTTTTTGATTTGTCAAATACATAATTTTCTGCAGGTCCCAGAATGCCACTTGACCTCTTGTTTCTATTTGATTTAATTCTTATGTCCTCACATCTTCTCTTCTGGCCTTCTTTCCTGCTTTGACTCTTTTGCACAGGGCCCTGAACCTTGCACAGCTGGCAGCAGAAGGCTAAACCTCAGGTTTCCTTGCCCAGGAGCTCACCCTACATTCCAGCACATCCTGGCACTGTCTGGTGCTCAGCCATGGGCTGTGGGCTCTTCATCTTCAGCAGAAGGTCACAACAGATGTTTAAGAAAGGAAAATCAGCCCATTTAAACAAATCCAACAAAAAAGCTGTTTTATACTAGTGAAACTTCAACTTTATCAATAACAGCTCTTCACATAAACATTTGCAGAAATAATCATTGGTTTAACTCATCTCTTTATTTTGTCTGAAGAGAAGCAGTTCTGTCAAAATAGAAAAAAAAGGATTAAAAAATATTCTTCTGAATGACCTTAATTTTTTGGCAAAGGACTTGCAGTCAAGTCTTAACGTTTCAGAATGACTAAGAGTGAATGGATGGTGGGACACCTGTTCTCCTTGAAAGCTTTTATGTTCTGCTGTGTTAACTGGGGAAGCTGGATCACCAGTCACATGGCAAATGTTTAAAAGTTTTATTGAAATTAAACTCTTTCAAAAAATAGCACGTAAGCCTGCAGCATAAGTGTTTGGGTTCGGGCTGGGTATTTAGTTTGGTTTTGGGTGTGCTTTCCATTTGGGTTTTTTGGTGAGTGTAGACCTGTACATTTTCTCTGTGGGTTTTGTTGGGGTTTTTTGGTGGCTGAAACTGAGTTCCAGAGAAGCACTTTAAGGGCACATATAAGTGCTATTGACTTTCGGTGAGATAGCAGGCATGTAATTGCTTTTTGAACAGTTTTTAATATGTGACAACTAGGATCAATGAATCTAACACATGGGCTAAGGTCTGCTCATCTGCTTTGGATTCTTTGGATGTTGGAATCAGCAAGTTGAAGTATGTTAGGAATATTTGTGCATATGACTTGATGTACTTGCTCAGCATGTGAAACCTCTGAAAAGTTTACACAGCCCTGTGTGTTGATATATTTGTGCTACTTCATGTTGCTGATATCTGGAAATTCCTAATACTGTATATAATTATTGTTCATGTAATATTAAGTGACGTTTCTAACTTAAAATGAATCAAATATACGAAGCTGCAAAGTTACACAAATTAGCTCTGCAGTGTAAAATGCCCTGATGTAAATAATGGAATACTTATTATGTGCTTCTTATATTTCAGACTATTTTTTAATACCAGATAAGCACACGAAAACAGTGAGAAAATAATGTTTGTTGTGTTGTTTTATTTTCTCTCATGCTATTATTTATAATTTCTAATGCCACGTCTTACATCCTGTTTCACAACAAGGGTCAGATACTCTTGTTTAACTGTTAAGGAAGTCTGAACAGTTTGATCCCAAATAAGGGCACTTCTGACTAGATACACTAAGAAAATAAAAGGCAAACCCCACTCCCCTCTCCTGGATGCAACCTGACTGCCAGAGTAGTTTCGACAGTACTACACAGATAGCTAGGTTCATTTTGGAGCATCCAGCTGTGAGGTGACACACTTAATGCACCAGTGATCTGATCCAGTATAGAAAATCTTTGGGGCCTGATTCTCCGTGCCTCTCACCTTGTGCAGTCATTTGTAGTGAACAGCCTGAATGCCCACACACTGGAAAAGCAGAATATAAAATATTTTGCACTGCTTATCCTTCACTGCATACCTGTAGCCACGTGAGCAGGTGCATGAGGTAAAACAGGCTTTGAGTTCTTATGAAAATTTTATTTATATGCCTTTTATTTTTTTTTTCTTTAAAGGTAAAAGATAAAGCTATTTGAGTCTTTTGGACAGTGATCTTATGAGCATTGCTATAGGATACATCCAGAGCAACAGAATATGCACATGCAGAAATATGTGCAGGTCTAATAGTCAGCACAGACCAGAACAAGTGCTAAACCTGAGTCCTTCCTTAGAAATTCAGGCGTTGCCAGTTTAAAGGGCTGTTTTCCTCACCCAGCAATCATTTCACAAAAGGAGCTCCAATGCCAATTTTAAATCAACGATTGCCCTGTTACAAACACAAACGACATCTCATTGCAGTGCAACCTCCTCTCCTTTTTGTTTTTATGATAGTAATTTAAGGATATTAGGAGCTGTGTTACTCCACAAAAGATGATAGGGAAAGAAAACAGCTTTGAGTGAGAAATGCTGTAGCAAAAATTGTATATATTCTCTGATTTTTTCAAACAATAATTACAAATTCAGAGGACAAATTTTTTAGTAAGAAAGAATATTATTTGGTTGGAAATTTGGCCATTTTTTACTTAATTCTGTTTGGTTTTGTTATGTTTGTTTGCTTTTTTACATACATGCTGGAGAATAATTCTACAGCAATGCGCTAAATTTTAAGCAAGGTCAAACCATTCTTTTTCACATTTATTTTAGTATTAATTACTGCACCTAAACACATATATGTTAAAAAGAAAAAAAAAAAAAGCTCTATATTGTGGCACAAGGGTTGATTAAATTGAAAATTAGAGGCTTTTGGCAAAGACGGGAATGTGAGTCATCTTTTCTGTCCTTTTATGGCAATTTTTTTTTCTTTTGTTTTCATTTAAGGAGCACTGTAGAGATAATAATCTTAATAAAACAGTATACACAAATCCCTGTTCCTGTGCTACTGATAAGCCACTGACTGTTCAGTCCTGCTAAAACTTACTCACAGGAACTGGCCTGTATTTTCAGAAGCCACAGATTATTTTGATTACCTCCCTTTTTCAGTCAATCACCAATTTCAGAAAACGTGGCTGGATGTAAAAAAAAAATGAAAGACACCTGCTTTTGGAAAGTTCTATGCCACGATTTTTGTCAACTTGTAGAGTGCCTGAAACTCAAAAATCACTCTGAAAACTTTGTTGCAGCCTTTGTTTGAGTTTAAAAGTGCCCACTGTGCACAACGGTGTGCCGTGTGGACATACCTGGATTACTTGATAGTCTGGAAGTTCCACGTCTGCAATGTCTTAATTAATGAGGGGGTCTGCCATCATTAATTAGGCCTGAGTGACCCTCACTGAGCCATGCAAGACACATTCTTGGTGGTGTCCCCACATAGGCAAGCATCACCACGTGATTTCTCATCCTGCAAGTGCTTCCTCTGCCTCCAGTGGAGGCTCCATGGAGAACACAATTAATTAACCTGGTGGTGGGGTAAACAGCCAAGCAGGAAAAGGGACAGCCAGAACATATGCATGAGACCTCCAGCTGCGATCCTAGGCTGAGGTTCTCTCACTTCTGGCAGGCACAAAAGTGAAGTTAAGGTTTGTACCTTAATCATCCCCTGTATCATGATGGATAATCTGTGATTTTGGGATGCTGCCTCTTGGTTGGGAATTCTGGCATCACGAAAGGCGTGTTCTTCTATCAGGGCAGAGTTGGAGAGGCTTAAATGTTTTGACGGCCTTTGTACCACCACAGGGTCAGAGGTGGGCTAAAAAGTTGGACTTGGAAATGGAATAGATGAGAATATACATACTTATTCATCTATAGGAATTGACAGAAACCTTTTGATCATGTTCAGTGTGGACTAAGGCTGAAATTAAAAGAAATAAATCTGGAACAACTGGATTTGTGCCTAGGAAAGAAGCAAACCGAAGTTAAGTGTTGTTCAGGTCCTCTTTTTTCTTGGGAAAGTGTTGAGGGGTGGGCATCAGATGTGAGCTCATTGTAAAAAAAAAGATTAGGGAAGATCTGACCTAAATTGTAGTTTTGTAATCCCTGATCTGGGCCCACTTAACTGTTTGACATGTGAAAATATTGTGTTAATGAAGTTCCAGCCTGCTTCTTAAATCCATCCTTGTGACTGTCTTTATTCATCTGCATGTCCTGATAGATTATGATTATTTTTATATATACAAGTAATCTCATTGAAATCTGGGGGTTACTACTGCTAGCATGATAGATGATTGTGGCTTGTGCCTTTAATCCATTATTGAAGCTGAAAGCTGTTTACAGGTTCTTGTAATACTTAATTTTTGCTCAGCATGGACAACTCAAAGCAAATATCTTAACTTTTTCAGCTGGCTTCCTTTTCTCTTTATCATTCCATGTGCCTGCTGTAGTTAAAATTATAGAGCGCCACACTGACATTTAATTTAATCAACATTTCCTGTTTCTTTTAGATTTTGTATGCACCTTCTACTAAAAATAAATATATTCCCTATTTAGCTAATAGGATCTAAATGTGGGATCCAAACTGCCAGTTGCCCTGCTGAAACATGATTCTATCATTTAATTTCAGGAATCAGCTAACAAGGAACTGGAAAGAGTGCCCTATTCAGGGGCACAACGGTAGCATGGTTTATGTTCCCTAGGAAGTTATTTTAATGTCTTTTTGAAATATTATAGATGGGATTTTCTATTGCCTCTGGGGGAACAGAGACAAGACCTGCATAGAACCACATTGCTTTAATTTAAGCAACAGAGGCTTTTCCTACTAGCAGAAATCAGTGCAAGCATCACCCTGATTTTATTATGGAGGAGCAGATAAGCCATGCTGCATGTAAGAGATGAGAGTGGTGCTTGGACTGATTACGACCACGTAAGGGTGTTCTTTGTGCTGATGCTTTCTGATACAAAACCAGATGTTTGTAAGTTCCTAAGTGGTTTCTTCATTTTGATATGGCTTTAAGGTTATCTCAGTATCTCAATGATTGGATTACTCTGGCACAAAGATAATGTTGTTTTATAGGACTCAAGTTTTGTTGTTCAATGCATTTCTACCTCTGAGAGGTAGAAACAAACCATTTCCATGTGAGAAAGGTGGCATTTTACTGTGGCTCTCGTGAAAATGAGTGTGCCAAGACTCAATGGAGTAGAAAACTGGAGCTATGAATTTTCTAGGAGGATGAGGCAAGAAGCAGGTGGTGAAGAGTGGTAGTGAAGGGAAAAAGTCAGGGGAAACTAAAGACAGATTAGCTCTGTGTGAGCAGAGAGATCTATCTGTAATTTTTTTCCTTAGAATCATACATAAAACCTTAACTTGCAGGTTCAGGGCTGGATGGGGGAATCCAACATAGAGCTGTGCATAAAACACTTCCACAAACCGATTTTTAGGTGCACACTGCTCACAGTAAAGATGTGTGATACCTTTCATTTCAACACAGTCATGTTCTATGAACACTAGAACAGAAGCAGGCTCAGGCCATGCTTCCCTGGTGCTGGGAAACTGAGAGTTAGCCAGAGCTTTGCAAATTTCAAATTTAAAATAGCTAGCAATTTTTACACAGTAGCCTACCTTTCACTGTGTAAGTTGCACTGAAAATTTTCTTTTGTGCTTTCTTTAGTTATTCAGGGTAGAAAAGTGGCTTGAAGCTGTGCTCCCAGCTGTGTCCAGCCCGTGTGCTAACATTCAACATCCTGTGCACTCAAATATGCAGGGCTAAATAAGGAGATGTCTTTAGGTTCTACTAAAAAGCATTTGGTTGACTGAAAATGTTGAAATGAGTCAACGCAGAAATGGCAACATCCTTCCTTTAAATAAATAAATACCCCCCTCTTGAATTAATTCTTTGCAATAAATAGGAAAAATTTAATTATTATTGGCATTCACAATTGTTTTAAGAAGTATTTGGAAATAAGATGCTAGAGTCTTTGAGGAATGAAATATCCTCATTATTCAAGGCAAACTCAAATGCAGCTACTAGGAGTCCAATGGGGGCTCTTTTTTCCTTTCTTTCTTCTTCCTTTTTTTTTTTTTTTTTTTTTTTTGTAATTCTCTTTTCCACTGAACACCTTAATCCTATTGTAGAACTAGAAAAATACAGCTCCTGTGGAGAGCATAATACAATCTCACACCATTGTGCTTTTGATCTTAAATAAAATGCACCCGCATTTGGCTTTTTCTCTTTGCACCAGATTAGTTTTGGACCCAGCCACCCTTATTCCTTTCTTGTGTTGAACTGCAAGGAACTTTATCATGATTGTAAGGTGGAGCTGGCATAAAGCAAGTAGTAAAGGGGGGCGGGAGACAGGGCTTATGCAAAGAAAAAAAGGTGTGGGAAGGGTACAAATAGAAAAGAGTTCTGAAAAGATGTGGGGAGGACACAAAAAGCCTGTCAGCCAGACCCATGGAAGTCTAGCTGTAGGTCCCCAGGTTTGAGGTGACCTGAGATAGAGCAAAGCTTCGTGCTGGAACTGTTTCATTGCCTACGCAGCACAGAGGGTCAGCAGCCATCAGAAGCAGGATTTGCATGAGCAGGTGGGGGCTGAGGATGTGTAACTTTGACAGGCTGTGCCAGAACTTGTGCACAGTTTGGTGACTGGGACAGTGCAGAGTGGAACATTATCACTCAGTGTGCAGCCATCTTTCTGAAAAGTCTGAATTGAATTCAGAAGAGGCAAGTTTGAGGTTGGCTTAGTGTTTGGGGTTTTGGGTATAACTGGGCCATGGCCCACTCACTCCCTGTCTCTCCTGAAAGCCTCCCTGGCACCCCAGGTCTGCGCTGTGCCAGAAGTGCTACTGAAGAGCTCAGAAGCCCCATTCCTCTCCCAGCCTGGCTTTTTGTCTGGTATATGAGGAGTTATGGGGCTGGCTGGGAGAGCTGATGCTTACACCTATACAGAGCTGGCCAAACTCCCATCTGCCCTGCTCCCATCCCACCCACAGGACTCCCGTGGGAGTTCCTGCCACAGAGGCAGGGAGGAAGCCAAGAAAGAAAGAAACATTCCTTCAGCTCTTTTCTTTTTTTCTCCTTTTCCCGTCAGAGTTACCACCCTCTCTCACCACTCCTACGGAGAGGTCTGAAGTCTCACTGAATCAGCAGTTGTGAATATTATCTGTGCTGTTAATGGTTTGCATCTTTTTGCATGAAAGGGTAAAATCACTAAGGGACACACACACACACTGAAAAGATCATATACAGTAACATATCCAAGCACGGGACTAAAAAAAAAAAAAAACCACGTTGTAACGTTCATGAATTCCAGATGATGACTTTTTAAATCCCCAAGAAGGCAGTGAAATTGTTTGATTGTTCTTGTTAATTATTGGACTTGTCCCAGTATCAAATATTTGTAGAAGATAAGACTTCCCTCGTGGAGATGAATAATAACCGAACTTGCTCTTCTTTGAGCAATTTGGCTCAGGGTGCAGATTTTTGCGTTTCCCACTCTCTCAGGCTCGAACCCCGTCCAGCCGGCTTCGGCGCTTCGGAAAAGCACGTGTACAAACTGCTCCATTAAAAATAAAAGACCCCGTAAGTAAACAAGAGAGAGAGAGCGAGCCAGAGGCAGACCTGGTACTTGGAGAGCGTGACTTTATTAGCGGCGGGGTAACCCTCCATCCTTCCCAGACCCGGGCTGCGGCCGCCGTCCCCCCACAGCACCGGGACCGGCTCCGAGCAGCCGCGCTGGGTACGGACAGGACCAGCGGCTGCTGCCGAGAGGAAAACACGACTCCCCCGCACCCACCGCCGCGTACCCCCACGCACACGCCGAGCCCCGGCAGCGGCCGGCCGGGTCCCCCCGCGGGCTGGCGAGGCCAGCCCGGGACACGGCTGCGCTGCCCCGAGCAGCGGGGGGGGGGGGGTTTGCTGGAGCGGAGCCGGAGGAGAAGGAAAGGAGGTAACCGCGGGCTCCGGGGCAGAGGCGGACCGCAGAGACCGGCGCTCGCTCCCCGCCTGCCTGGGGGAGCGCTGACACGGCGGGGGCTGCCCCGGCCCCTCCGCCGCGGGCACGGCTCCCAGCAGCGCTCAGAGCCGCAGCCCCGCCGGGCGCCGCTGAGGTAACCCCTGGGGCTGCGGGGTGACACCGGGGTGGGCTTCCGAGCCCCCGCCTCATCTGCGGGAGAGCGCGGAGGGAGCCCAAACTTCGGCCTCTCTCTCGGGTTCCTGCGGGTCCTGGGAATGACGGAGGAGCCGAGGAGAGGGGATGCGGCGGGTGTCCCCACGGGCGGCGGGGCACGTGTGCGGTGGCACCGCCGTGACGGGGTCTGTCGGTGCGGGAGGTGCCAGCGGACACGCACACGCCCACGGACACGCAACTCTCAGCGTGTTTACTCTCAGCAAAAGGGCGGGAGGGGGGAACCGCTCCTCGGGAGGGGACTCGGGAGCGGCGTCCCCGGGACCCCCGCTCGGTGAAGAAGTTCCCGGGCGGAGCAGGGGGGAAGGCGGGCAGGGCTCGGCTGTGCCGGCGGACAGCCGCCGCCCCCGCTCCCTCCGCGGACGGTGAGGATGAGGATGGTGGTGGCGGCGATGGCCGTTCGCGGGGGCGGCGGGCGCGTCACTTACCGCTGGCCGCCGCGCAGGGCCGCCCCGGTGCGCGGCGGGGCGGGCAGCAGGGAGGAGGTCGGGGATGGTCTGAGGCAGCCCCGCCGCGCCGGGGGGACTCCCCGCGCAGCCCCCTCCCCGCTGTCACCATATCGCCTTGCTCCTCCGCCTCCTCCTCCTCCTCCCGCCTGCCGGGGTGCCGGCGGCGGCCAGGCGCGGCGCGGCGAGCCTCTCCTCCCCCATTGTTCCCGGTCTCCCTCTCCCTCTCCTTTTTTTTTTTTTTTTTTCTTTTTTTTTTTTTTTCCCCTTTTGTTATTTGCACTCGCATTGTGTTGTTTGTCTCTGAAGCCGCCTCATGACCAGCCAAGGGATTTCACCTCGTCCTTGAGAGACAGAGAGCGAGAAGGGGGAAGGGGTGGGAAGAAGGGGGGAGAGAAAGGAAGAGCTCACCAAACACCCATCTCCCGGTCCCTCCCCGCACCTCTGGCTCTCCCCACCCCGCCAGTGTCTCACTTAGTACCCCGCGCCCGGAGGAGACATGACAGACAGCGGGTAGGTGCGCGACTGCCGCCGTTTTAACTTTGTTCCTCGCCGCGGCCGCTCCCCGGGGGCGTTCGGCGCTCGGCGCCCCGCGGGGCTCCGGGGGCGGGCGGGGTGGGCGCCGCCGGCGGGGCGGGGGAGGCGGCGGGGCCGGCTGTCAGCCCAGCTCGGCCGGCTTCCTCCCGGGCGCTCGCACACCTCCCGAAGTTTGGCACAACTTGTCACGCCCCCCCCTTCCTCCTCCTCCTCCTCCTCCTCCTCCCGCTGCCGCCGGGGCTGGGGGCGGGCGGGGGCGGTCCGGCCGCGGTGCCCGCGTGTGTGTGGCGGGGCAGCGGCTGCTCCGCGCCCTGCCCGGGCATGGCTCAGCCCTCGGGATCCCGGCGGAGCCGGCGGACGGGAAGCTTTAAATTATTGTAATTGCCTCTCCGTGCGTGAGTGCCGAGCGGCGGCGGCCGCCGCGCCGCTGCCGGGGAGCGCGCAGGGGCGAGCGGGGGGCACGGCGGGCACCGCACCGGCACCGGGGTGGGGGCACCGGCATGAGCATCTTCACGTATTTCTGCGAGGCGCCTTCCTCGCTTCTACCCGAGCAGGAGGGTGGCTCTTCGGAAGGGTGCTGAAGGTTCTCGGTTCGCTCGTTTCGGCTCTTTTCCCCTCAAAAAGAAAGCAGGTCGGGGGGAAAAGCGACTTCCCCGTCAGGGTGCCGAGCGCGGCTACGCTCGTCCCCGCGGGCACTGGCGTTGGGAGCGAGCGCTGTCTTCTCTGAAAAGTTAGGGGACTTTATTCCAGCCCGACTGAGATCCTAGAATAACCGGAGCCGCTCGCCGGGAGGAACGTGATCGGCTTTTCCCAGGGGATGGCATGCTGCCTCAGCCCTGTACTTTGGTCAAGGGTAGAACCAATAGCGAGCTGTGGGATTTTGGGTAATAAGTGTGGGAATCTGCAAGAGGAGTAGGTCTAAGAGTGATTTGTTTTCTTACTGCTCATGAATAATGGCCTCGAGCTTTTT
This sequence comes from Sylvia atricapilla, assembly GCF_009819655.1. Taxonomy (NCBI): domain Eukaryota; kingdom Metazoa; phylum Chordata; class Aves; order Passeriformes; family Sylviidae; genus Sylvia; species Sylvia atricapilla. The sequence continues at coordinate 51,772,981 of NC_089144.1, read as the reverse complement.
TTTTTTTTTTTTTTTTTTTTTTTTTTTAAACAAAACAGGCCAACGATATAGGCACGTGGGAGATTTGTAGGCGTTCAACAACGCAATCATCATCATCAACAACAGCACAACAGCAATATAGTAGGGACGTCCAGGAGGATGGTGTCTGATGAGAACCACTTTCTCTGAGGGGCTGGTATCACATGCTGGCACAGGTAGCTTTTGCTACCTATTTGCTACCTATTTTGCTATTGTTGCTAACACTGACCTATTCTAAAAGGAAAGCCAGCAATATCCTAAAATCAGAGAGAAAATGTTTTTGGTGGATTTATTTTTTTATTTTTAATAGAGATGCATTTCACTCCATCTCTGTCAAAGAGTGAAATATTAAGTTTAGTTCAGATTAGAAAAGGAAGTTTGATTCAGCTGTAGAACTGTGGGATAATATGTCCTGGCTTTCATCCTTGCAGTTTAAATCCAGCTAGCTGTGCACAGCCTTGCTGAAGTGAGCCACTCAGATTAAAGGACAACTTCTTATGAAGAGCTAGTACAAAGTTTTTTCTTATGAAGGGCTAATACAGAGATTTTCATCAAAGTATTTTCTCACCTGAAAACAGCTACTTGTATCTTCTGCTCTTAATCCTTCCCAGACCTGGAAGATACATTCTTGCCTCAGAAATTAATTCTTTATCCTGCAAGCTATACCATTTACAGCTATCAAACTGGAATTGCAAAGGGAGATATATTTTAAATTTAGCTATAATATCTGTCCAGGTTAGAGCCAGCTTTGTTTTCCAAGGCTTCTGCAGCTGAAGAGGGAGAGGCTGGCACGGATGTGTTGCATCTTGCAAATGGATAGCATGTCTATTCTGACATGATTTGAACATGAAAACCCAATAAACACATGGTCATTATGCATGGAAATCTCACAGCAGAGCTTTCTGCTTGCACTTAGACTGTTTTGGTTGAGAGTTACACTATAAGGAGCACAAGACTTGAAAGCTGCAAGTGGCTTGTGTAAACAGATGGACATTTGAGATGTATTGATGGTTTCAAGTTAATTCAGTTAACATGTGGGTGCACATGTATTTAATTTAGCCTAGGATAAGTTTTTGTAAGGAATGGAAGCTCATATGTGCTTTTTAGAAAGACTACAAGAGCTTGTGGATTTTGTCTGTGGGTCTTGGAGCTACAGCTGTAGAAACTCTTGGGGACTGTGACCATCCTGTTGTCAGGATCTTGTAGGCCCAGGTAAAACTTTACAGAGAGCTTAACAGTTTTTCACGAAATTCACAGGCAGCTTGCAGATGAATTTTGAAATGATGAAGTACCCTGTGCTGAGAAAACATAAAAGTGCTTAAACACATCTTCCTGCGCTCTTATCGTACATGCTGCTTGCTAGAATCAGTTAGGTTGAGCAATATCATTAAACTGTCAGCCCCATTGTTTACAGTGGGATAGTTCCTCAATGCTCAGGATGAAGAAACCCAGCAGTTTTTCTGTTACTCATTGTAAAGAATGCAGCGCCGCGTTCCAGGAAGGTTTGTAAGTGGCGGAGCTCTCGCTGCATAAAGCACGGGAGGAGACTGGGATTTGGCATCTCCAGCAGTGCTGCTGTACAGCAGTGTGCAGGAGCTTTGTGTTTGCCTGCAGTTCCTACTTACCCCGAGATAAAACACTCTGATGTTGGCATATGATACACCAAAAAAACCCACAGATCGTTTGTTGAAAAATAAGAACTGCAGCGTTTAGGAGAAAGTAAGTGAACAGTCCTTCTAAAAATACAGCAGTATGCTAAAATATTGCCAAAGCACTGCTCTGGTGCTGTTGTAAGCTGTCATATTTTTTGACCATTATAAATAGATTAGTTTTATTACAAGGATTTTTTTCCTATTAGCAAAGAAGTTTTCTTTTTCCTGTTTTCAACATGAGGATCCTCACATGTTCCCTGAACAGGCAGAGCTGTGCTCATACAGAAGGCAGTGGGAATGTTGCTGGTGAGGAAGTGGGCATCTGGACCCTACTGGATTGGCCCTCACAAAGCCTTTAAGCCTCCTGTACTGTAAGTTCAGGGGATTTTGTAATCTGTTTTGCTTATGTTCTCCATAGCTTCCAGATATTTGATATAGTCCAGTTAATCACTTAGGATATATTAAGTAGTCAAGTTCAGACCCAAATTTGGTTTAGACAGCATTTGAACTGAGGCTTGAAACAAGAGTGAGCTCCTTTCCAGGAGCACTGAAGCACTGGGGACGTTGGAGAGTTTTTCTTTTTCATGTTGTGCCCAAAGTAAATTTCCTTTCAGTTTTGTGATCTAAGAGTAGGACTAGGGAAATCGACAGCCAGATCTGCTTCATTTTGGGAAATTACAAGCAGATAACAACATTCAGGTCAAGATCAGAGCATTAGGCTTGCATACTGCTGCTGGTCATGCTGCACTCCCACCTTCTTTGGGCACTGTGTGAAGAGTGGAGGCTGCATGTAAAGTGGATTCTCAATGACTTAGGTACAGAGGAGTCCACATGGTGCTGGCTTTACTGGACATCCTGGATAAGTGTCTGGGGATCACTCTTGCAGTGCCTTTCCCCAGGTCTCCAGCCTCTTCAGGCACATGGTGAATGCCCAGGGATATGCAGAGTACACTCTGTGTATGTAAAGTGCATTGTCTGAACAAGTTTGTTATTGCTTACAGGGCACTCATCCTTTCTGGCTGCACAGGTTTCTAGGTGAGGAGACCATACACTTCATGACAGCCTGAGGAGGGTCTCCTATAATATTTCTGACAGCTTTATTTTCTGTCTCTTCTAGCCTCTTTCTTTTCCTTTGAGCTGCAAGCATAGATTGAAACACAGGTAATACATAAGAGGATCCTTTAATATTGGCTATTTTCAGAGGCACAAAGGACAATTACTTTCTCTTCCTACTAACCTCCTGCTGGTTTACTAGCTGCTTGGGAGGCTAGTGATTTTAAGAATACCACTTTACCCAATGCATCAAATATGGAGCAAATCTTTGCTCACCGAGATCCCAGTCCCTACATCCTGTGGTAACACCAAAAATTGAACTTGAGTGGCCCAGAGCGCCAGCCCCTACTGTGAAGACTCATACAACCATCAGCACTTTTGAGAGTTAAATTTGATCCATTGGCCCTGAGCTGTGCTGACAATTGCCAACTAAAAGACCTTTCAGTGAATTGTCCTTTAATAGAACTCTTCCCCCCTCCCCATCCCCATTTCCTGTTGTTCTTTTAAATAAAAAGAAATCCTGGTGACAAAGCTAAAGTGTATTCTGTCATTATTGTTTGAAGAATAAAGTATTTGTCTATATTTCAAGAAAATCAGTTGCCTGAAAAGTGCAGGTCAGAGTTATTTTACAAGGATTTGATTACTAGTATTTGATCCTTTGAATGATTATAGTTAAAATACATGGGAAAATCAGTACTGTATTAATTCTGCACTGGTCTGAGAAAGGACACTGAACACGTAGACCATTCTAGTTTGGTTTGTGAGTATGTCCTAAGAGAAGCTGAGCAGGCTCAATGGGCCAGTGCAATTTGATGATGTTTTGTAGCTTCTGCGAGGAGCAGAGTTTTACAGAAGAGGAGACAAATAGAAAACCTGCATCTCATAGAGGAGTGATTACCATTGTTGTCTTCTGTTGCCTAGTAAGATAATGCAGGTTTTACCTGTAATGAGTCTGAAAGGTTTTAGGAATGCTCGTGTCTAATTCAGCAGGCTTAGATTTGCCCTATGTACTCAGAACTTGGCTTTGCCAGTCCAAGCCTAGTGGGATATGTAAGATATAACTGGAGTGTTACTAAAATTGCATTTAAGGTCTTACTTACTTCTGCTCTTAGTGGCAGTGATGTTGTTGTATTTAATTTAATTTCATTTAATTTAATTTACTTTAGTATTGTTTAAACCCAGATTCTCAGCACTGGCTTTTGGGTTAAGCAGGTTAGAAGGATGGCTAGGACAGCAAAGAGCTGATGGAATAGGGTGAAATTGTTATCTCATAGCTGAGCTCCTCCTCCTTTAAGCTGTTTTGCCAATGTTTTGGAGGAGAGGGGACAAAACTGTGTTAAGCTTGCTCTGCTCAAAAGCTTTGAAACAGATGTAAATATGGCTTGCAGTATCTTCAGTTTCTGTAGGGAGTAAGGGAACAAAACAGGTTTAAATTAAACTGAATGCCATATTGTGGTTTGTAGCAGTCAGTCTAAAGATACATTTAATTAAACTGGTTCAGTTTCTATACTAGGACTTACGGAGTCTACCTTTTACACCATGTAAAATCCTTGTGTATAAGTAAGCTTTCAGTGCAGTGAAAAAGACTAGGGGGGACACTTGTGATCCTCAGCTAGCAATTAAATATTTACTTAATAAGAATCTGGAAGTTAATTTTGCAGTCCATTTTTTTTTTTAATGAAAGCAAAATACCTATTGTATGGGTAAGTCAGTGCCTTTAGTCAGTGAATAGAGGAGTTGCTTTTCTTAGCTGGGAACACCATTTTAATGGCACAACTGACCTTCTAGCAGGAGATTAGTCCTAATAGACCAGGTTTATACTGAAAAAGATTCAGAAACCATTAGAGAAGAGAATTAGAAAATGATAGAAAATGAATGGTTTTGGAGTGATTTCAGAGCAGATTGAATTAAAGCCAGACACTGACTTCTGTATTAAAGAATTTTTTACTGAAACGAAAGTACCAATTCTGTAACAGTGATTGTTCCACCAAATCACACACTGGTGGAGTCTCCTCCCCTGACTCTGGAAGGAGGCTGGGGACACTGAGGTGCCCAGGGAAAGGCAGCTGTTGTGGCACTCTGTGTGCTGCCCCTGCATGGCATCCAGGAACATACAATTGTCTTTTCACTGAGATGAGTTTGCTCCTTATGCTATGGCATTAAAGATCATGCTACTCATGCTGATATATAGCCAAATGCATAAATAATATCAAGACATGCAGTGTATGTGTCAATTGCACTTCTGTTTAATAACAAATGGAACACACCTGCCAGGAAGCTATGCAAAATATATAAAAAGTGAATTAAGTCACAGAAAAGGGAATGAGCTAATGCAATAGTCTGCTTTACAAATTCAAATCTGGAAGAAGAGTGTGTTCAGTAGGAGCTACTGTGCTCTTTTCTGTGCTTCAGATTGATTTTATATCTGTAATTGCATGCAGGCAGCTGCCAGGAGCGGGACAGAACGATTCTGAGGAGACGGAGCGATTTGTTCCGATTCCCGGGAACGCGGGTTTGTTTAGTGGCACTGTGGTGCATTAAGCACGCTGTGGTTGAGATTTACAAATATAGGGCAATTAATTAGTTCAGGTTTGGGTGTCACACACAGATTACTGTGTGCACAAGCAGGGTGAGCTTTTGAGCTCTTGATGGAACTTGTTGGTGAGATCCGTTTTGAGCTTCCTCTAGACAGAAGAGACAGGGCTGGGGATAGAAATAGTGAAGTGCTTGTCACTTCTGTAAAACAGTTTCCAATTGAAACCTGAAATTATATATAATGAGGCATTCCCATAAACAGGGTTGCCGTAGGTAAGTAGCAGTTTGCACAGGATGATGGAAGTTTTGCCACTGTAGAGGAATAATATTAATTCTCATGAGAGGCTACAAATGAGTAAATGCTGATGAATATGTACAAATGTGTACGTGTGAGTTTAGTGCTTCTGAAAAGCAATTGACAGCTCTGGAAGCTGAAGGCCTCTCTTTGCCAGCAAAGTGCTGTGGAGAAAAACAGCCCAGTAAAAGTGTGTGGTGATCCCCTGGGATGTGCTCTGTGGGCAGACCCTGGGTCTGAAAGCAGGGGGTGATGATGGGGGTCAGGTCTGCAGCCACTTGAAGCCTTCTCAGTAAAATCTGTGGAGGGGATTCTTCAAGCGTGTGTCCAGTAGATGCTCAGCACATTTAAAACATCGTGTGGGTGCTTGCCTCCTACCCCTGTCACAAGACGCCATTAGAGCCATATTTCATTCTGTGTAAGATGTGATCTTTGAATGAGAGCAGTGTGTGCGTTTTTATGAGGAGCAATGGAGGGGTGGGAAGCACCTCCTTGCACCTTCTACAGATGTCCCACTATTCTTTTAATAACTCATGCACTATGCTGGCACAGAAAGTGGCTCCAAGTGAGAAGTAACAAGGTGAAATGGGGCAGAAAATGGAGAAACCAACAGATTCTAATCCTTAAGGTATACTGGAGGTAAAGGTGTGGGTCCCGTGGTGTGAATAAGCAGCAGTAGTTGCATACCCAAGCATCTCTACCATGCATGCAAACACAGTATAAAGAAGCAGCTGTAAGAGGCAAGATGGAAGAAAAGTGTTGCACAGTAGTAAAAGGTTTTAAGAATGAGGGATTTTTCTTCTTGCTTTGCTTAGTTTTAAATTCTGTGGTTTTATGTATAAGAAAAAGAAAAACATGTACAGTTTTCTGTAATTATTTTTATCTCAACACCCGAGTGTGAGTTGTAGAGGTGTGCTTTATGGCACTGTTTAAGAACAATATTTAAGTATAGGCTTAGCTTTAGAAATGTGGCTTAGTTCATTTAAATTAAGCCAAATACGAGTTTTTACAAGTACAGTTAGATAAATGAAATTCATTAGCTTAGTGCAGTTAAGTTCCATTTTTGAAGACCTTGCAGACAGTGCCCCACTGACCTTCAGGGTGATTTAGATGCCTAAGTTGTTCTAACAAAGGGGAAAAGAAAAAAGTTAATTTCCTATGTTATCTGTGTTGTTAAACACTGATCTGAAAACCTGCAGGGACTGCATAAAGTGGGTGTGAGAGGTGTCTTCCAGGACCTCCAGTGACTGCAGGATTTACATGGATTCCAGTTTTAAGGAGTGATACTGAGAACATTATACATTTCTCATAATAGTAGCAGAGATTGGGTTCTCCAAATCCTTCCACAGTTTTGTTTTCTATTATATCACTGGGGATGTTGGTCAGCTGGGACCACGGGAGACCACCTGCATGGGCTAGGTCACTGCCAGCAACAGATTGGGACAGTCATGGTTTCATATAATTGAGGCTTGAAAACCTTCAGGATGGAGGTTTGTTTGGAGTCATTTAGGGTTGTTTCAGGGTTTGTTAAGGTTGTTTAGGTAGGTTGTATTTCTCTGATTATATTTCAGTTTGTGTCATGATCTTGTTAAGAACACCTGTGTTCATTTAAAAATGCTTTCTGGTCTTTTTTTCATGGTTTGATATATCAGATCAGTAAAATCTTCATGAAGCTGATCCTTCACGGCTCCCTCTGTTAATGAAGAGGAGTTTCCTGTAGAAAGTGTTGCAGAGAAAGAACTTTTATCTTCCCATTGACAGTGATAGGGACAAGTCACCTTATGAGGCCAAAACTGTGCATGTGAGAGCAGAACCTGACAGATGGGAGGAAGGGGAGAATTACAGGCCTGGTTTTGTTCCTGCTGCTGTCAAGGCAGAATTTTCTGTTTGTTTCAGTCTACTGATGCTAAAACCTCAAGGTGTTGAGCCTGTGGTTAGCCACTTCAGTGTGCATCCACGTGGGATTTCAAAAAGTGCAGAAAGAAGTTCAGCAGTCGGTGTTCAGTGATGTTCTGTGGGCCTGGAACACAGCTGTTTCCAAATCCAGCTGTTTCAAGTAAAAAAAAAGTGGCAAAAAACTTAACCCCCCCCCCCCCCCCCAATAATCTGACTGAACCATGGAGTGTTTTGCTATTAGTTTCCTTTATTTAGCAGGACAAGGTTTTGCCCTCTCTTAGGCTGTTCAGAAAGCGTGGAGTCTTTTCAGTGTCCTAATAGGCTTTGGTTCAGCCCCTTGTACAGTTTCCCGTGTAGAGCTTTTGTTTGTTACAGCTCCAGCTCAGGAGAGCAATGAGTGGGGTGTTTCTGTGGAGCTGTGGACCTCTTTGTATTGACTCAAACACAGAGTGTAAAGGAAATGGGGATGTGTGTCGGGAGGCAAATGAAAGGATATTGTTTTTTATAAAGTGTCACCTGCAATGTGCTTCTAAACAAACCTCTGTATGGCCATGGATGGGGGTTTTTTTTTTTCACTTGAAAGACACTATCTTCTTCTTCTAAACATTTGCACAGCAAAGTAATGCATTATTGCATTTTCATAAATAATTGAAAAGCAACTTAAAAGAAAGTAGGCCAACAGAAAAAAAAAAGAGAAAGTGTTAGTTTCAAATTTGAAAGAAGAAAAATATGTTTCCTTCTTGATAGCAAGTCAGTTAAATGTTATTAAATCCCATTTTCCCACCCTGACATGACCAAAGACAAATCTGAAATTTGACAGTTTCATTTGAAAGAGAGAGAAATGGGGGAAAAGGTTTTGAAATGCTGGGTTTGGTTTGGATTGTTTCTCCTTCTTGGTTTTTTTTTTTCTTTTTTTCTTTTTTTCTTTTTTTCTTTTTTTTTTTTTTTTTTTTTTTAAATCCTCCCCAAAAGAAAGGAATTGTGACCCATTATCAGTTTGCAAATCACTGAGGAGAGCAAGTCTCTGGAGGTCTGCTTGTTGGCTTCTCAGTGGCATTTGCCGTGCTGGGCTGTAATAATGCAAGTTATTTTAGAACTGTGCATACGTTAGTGTTCTGGCGCAGCATGATACAATAATGTGTGAAAAAGCATAAAATCACACCTTGGTGAAACTTGCAGATTTCCTGCATAATCCGACAGTGAGCTCTTGTCAGGTTTTGACTATATGTAAAGTGAGAATAAAGTTTTCAGAAGCAAAGCGCAAGCCTTGGATGCATTTTTGAATGGCTGTGCAGGGATTTTGGCCCTGACGTGGTTCCGAATGTGCCTGGCTTTAAGCACTTTAGTCCCACTGTAGCCAGCAGGTCTCCCTCGGTGCTTGAAATCTGGCAAATGCTCCAAGCCCTTTGCTGAATGGGAGCTTTAATTTTACTGGCACTGAGGAAGATCAAAGAGCCTGAGTAAATAATTCCTTTAAAACCATCAATGACTTGAACAGTTTTCAGGTGACATACAGCGGGATGAATGGGGTGACACAATCAGGTGTTGGCTGTGGGAATGGTTTATGGCCTTGGGTCTTTTCACTGGTCTGTGGGCATGTTGTTCCCAGGCTGGTGTGGCTGAGGGATGATGGGCAGATGGGAAGTGGGAATATTCAGTTTATAATGCTCTTGTAGATGAGGACCAGCAGGGTCTGTGCCTGGGCCCTGGCTTTTGCTGTACCAGAGGTTAGAGGGATATGCTGGGGAAGGTCCTTCCGTCAGGTCTGACCAGTGAGTGCCAGCAGTCCTTTTCTGGCATGAGGATCAACAGATCAGTGATTGCCTGCCTTAATGTGTCATTTAATATGCTCTAAGATTAGAGCTGTTCAAAGAGTCTACCCCAGTGAAGATAAGCTTCATGCAACTGATCTGTCCTCCAGAGCAAAAAATGTGCATTCTCTCCTGCTTTCCTCCCAGCTTTACTCTGTCTCCTTTCATTTTTTATAACCAGTGAGGCTGTGTTTCAAGTCCCTGCCCACCGTTTCCAAAATGTGTGATATATTTGTTAAGGATTTGGAATTTGGGATGCTTCGATATAACTTTGTGTAGGTTTTGTAGAAACACCTGACATGTGTGTTTAGTTCCTAAACACCTTCTGTGCTTGATTTATCCTCACAGGTTGTCAAGGTATTCAGATGACCTGAAACTGAGGAAGTGAGAGGGAGCTCAGCTGGCAAAAGTCTGACATTGAGTCTGACTGCGGCTCAAATTTGTTTTGCAGAGTTGAGCCCAGGCTGCGTAGGCGGTGAAGAAAGCCTTCTTCACTTCACCATTGTATCCAAAAAGCTCTGAGCAGCTTCTTTTTTTTTTATATATATTTTTTTTTTTTTGCAGGTGATGAATAACCTAGTTAGCTCACATTGATTCAATCCAGTGACAGCTCTCCTTGGAGAAGGCATGGTGGGAATTTGTGAGGCTGGGTTCATTGGTGGGAGCTCTCTGGGAGGTGCTCTCAGGCAGGGAAACCACGCTTTGGCCATCTGACAGGGACCACCATGCGCAAGTTACTGCTTTACATTTGACACTGCTGTTTGCCATGGCTCAGCAGCTTGGCTTCTACTGGAGCAGCTTCAAAACTTTTTACCCTCATTGGGTATATTTTTAAGGTCCTGCGATCACCAACTGGGATCACCAGGGGCAGGCAGATCTTGAGGTTGGATGTGTGGAGGATGCTCACAAACCAGAGTCCCTGTTTGTTGTCACAGAATTTCCCTTTCCTTTTGGCTGTCCTGACAGTGTCTCCTGGGGTATAAGGCCAGGCCTGGGAGGTGTCTTGCCTAAGCTGGATAAGGCTTTTCTGGGCAGAAGAGAGTTGTGCTGTTGTTACAGCACAGTGTGCATCACTGTTTGTGTTATTACTGTTTTACATTTGTATTTGTAAGAAGAGCATATTGATGACTGCGTGTTAAAACTCTGTCTTTTAGTGCCTTGCTTTCTTTCCGAAAAAGGAAGAAAGCTACATTCTTACTTGGAAAAACACAGAATTACATTGGAGCAAGTACTAGTGCTGTGTTCATACATGATCAGATGCAGGCAGATTAGGGCACAGTGTATAAATTGCCTTTGTGTTCGTTGGGTTAGCACCTGTCAAATAAGTGATTACAGGCGTTGGCATAGCTTTCCTTCCCATAATCACTGTGAAACAGGGATGGAAATGTAACAGATGCCATTTAATATGGACCAGCACCTAGGTTCTGTCTCTGGATCTGGCTCTTCTTGCCTCGTGGCCAAAGTTTCTTAGCATCACTTTTGCTTTAATTCCTCAGTACTTATAAATGGAGATAAATAGTGCTCACTTGCTTTACAGGAGATTTCTGAGGCTCTTTGGTAAATCATTTGGGATTCTTTGATGAAAGATAGGAAGTATATCCTAGAGCATCAATGATAAGATTAAATTGAAAAATTCTGTTGAGATTGAGGAAAATTACTGCTCCTAGATGAGCTTTGCTTTGCTGGGTGGTGTTAACGTTCTTCAGGAAGTAATTTTTCCAGAGATTGTGTTGGGGTGTCATTTCCTGGGATTTTTAATTTGTTAACTGACAAGGCTTTTTGATACCAAGCACTACACTTGAAGTCCTGTTGAAGAGCAAATGAAGTGTTGTGATACTATTTTTTGCAGCATAGGAGTCTATGGTGACTCATTTGCTGTTTGTAATGCCTGTGACAGATTAAAAAAAATGAAATCAGTTATTCCCAGTGAGATGGATACACTCAGCCAGACCCTATTTGAGAATTATTTGCTGCCCTGTTAAGACCAAAGTACACATCTTCCCCCTCCCCCCTGAAAGAATCCAGCTTATCATGAAATGTTTATCAGAGCCATATAAACATTTCTTGACTGCCGAATTTTGAAGGGAAATTCTTTCAGTCTAACATATGTATTGCAAGCAAATCTCTTCGCAGATTTTTTTAAAAAAAATGTAATTAGCTTGGTTACAGCCCTACTTACTACCAAGCATGCCAGCATCTGGCAAGGGTACGGAGATCTGGGAATTCACTGCTTGAAGCCTTGGAACAAAGTGTTCTGATCCGACCCCAGGCAGTGAGTCCAGGACTTGAACTGGAATCTTCAGGAGCAGAGAAGTCTTAAGTGTCTGGAAAATTGGCCTGTTGAGTCACCACACAGGCACTAAAACAAAACTAATTTTAAGCAGGTCAGAGTTCAGTGATTCCCTCTGGAATCTAATTTTTTTTCCCCTAAAAAAAAAAAGAAGTCTCATGTTTTAAGTGAAAAGGGTCAAAGTTGATGCACTGCTACAATTTTTGAATGCTTTCCCTTAAGAACAGCCACCCAGGCTAGGATTAGCATGAAGGGCTGCTAGGCTGGCACTTCAGTGTCTGGGTTAAAAATATTTTAAAGCAGTAAATGCAGTCAGAACAGAGAGAGAGATCCCTGGGAGCCTTCCTATTCAAAAATGTGTAAGCTCAGGGCAGCCACTGCAATGTAATTTAGGGCAGTATATGCTTCATAGCTTTGGAGAATATTGCCTCTTGTTAATGTTGCATTGGAGGACAGTGGGATAGTAGTAATTTTAGAAAGGTGGTATTCCTATTTGTTTTACATTGGAAACTTCAGAATAAATGAAAGGAAGCATCAGTTGAGGAAGAACTGCCGAGACCCAGCAATGAATCCATCTCTGAGCAGGCTGTAGAAACGACAGGGGGAAAGTGGGTATAGAAACATTTTCCTGGGAATGCAGCTGCTAAAGGAGCGTAGCAGACAAAGGCAAAATCAGGTACGTACTTTAAACGGCATGTGGGCAAGCTTCTGTCTGAGAGCCTGCTCCCAGTAAATTACAGAATGTTTGGGGGGATCAAATGACAGGACGATTGTATTGCTTTTCCACTGCTGAAGAGGTGGGACTGTCTATAAGCAGGGATGATTCAAATAGCTGTTCAAAAAAGCGTGGCTGGCGAGAGGGAGGGGGGGAGGTTTTTCATTCCCATTTCTTTATTAAGATAATTTCCTTCTTTTCCCCTTTGGGTCTTGCCAAGTTTGCTTTACATTTGCAAGTGAAAAGGATGGATCTAGGCTACCCAAGGAAGCTTGGATCTGAACTCTGTTTGTGTCAGGCATTGTGGGCTTGGTGATCTCTGTTTATCTCTGAGGAAATAGTCCTGCTTGCACAACAGGGCAAATGCAATGTGCAGATGTCAGAGCTGCTAGAGCAAAGAGGGCTGTCTAGGAAAAGCTATGCCAAACCTAATGGTGGAGTGGAAAAGGAGCAGCTAGGACTTCTGGCTTCCTCCCTGTGCCTTTCCATGGCTGTAGGAAAATCTCTAGGCCAAACAGAAAGCTAGTTGTTCTTTGTAGTGAGCTGTGGCTCATGAGGACTGTTCTGTTGATAGGAGGATATTTTTATGAATGTTTGCCCACACAGGGGTGCAAAGATTTGTGTGCAGTGGTCACCAGTGTAACAGTCAGAATGGTCTGTGAAATAAAACTGCTTCCACTGGACTTCCCCTTCCTTCAATGTGTGGGAATGGCTGAGGATGTGGCTTTTGGAGTGAAGGAGCTATAAAGGTGAAATTTATTAGAGGAACCGCAGCCTGCCTCGCTACTACATGAAGTTATTGGAATGCTTCTCCTGTGTTATTCCTGCAGGTACACAAGGCACGGGGATTTAAATGGGAGGATGTGTGAGGCTCTGAGATCCAATTTGTCTTCCAGGTTACAGCAAGGCTCCATTTTTCCCAGGCTTAACAAGTAGCAACCATAGTTTACTGAAATATTTATTTATATTTAGTGAAAACTCACTGACACGCAGTTGGTTTGGTGTTTAAGATCACAGTTTATAGCCCTTTGAAGTCTGCATGTCTGAAGGAAAGAGAAATGCTTAGGATAAGCTGAACTTGAATTAATCGTGTAGGCAGATACAGATTGAATTTCCTGTGTGGCTCATTTTGCTAAGGGAGTAAGTCAAGCAATGAGTAATGCTAGGCCAACTTGTATCACAACAGGAGGTGGTGTAGCTTTAGTGAAAAATAGCCTGGTTCACTGAATCTGAATTATTGACCAGTTCTCCAAACTTCAGGGATGATGGTGGTTCTGAAGAAAAAAAGTTAATTTATGATTTGTATGGCTTTATGATTTGCAATTGTGAAGGTGGGATAAATCACACAGACATCCAGCCCTGAAACTTTAATCTGCAGTGATTTGAAACTTGAAAACTACGAAATATTTAAAGGTTTGGATTTATATTTTCCTTTTGGAATGATGTGGTTTTTCTCACTAGATTGTGACCCAGTGGAAACTTTGCCATAAGGAAGAATTTTAGGGAGCCAAGAGGCAAAATGTGTTTTGGGTAGCTCGCAAATACAGTGTTTTTTTGTTTGTTTGAACTCTGCATTTGTAATTCCACAGTTGTCCTTGTATCCAGCCCCTTTTAAATCGTCTCTTAGCACAGGAGAGTAGCAGCATGTGCATGCTGTGCTGATCCTTTTTGTTTAACTCACAGTGCTTTGCTCTCAAACTGGCTATCAGAATATGATGGGTCAACAGGATCGTTCTCTTTAGCATGAGGCACACCTGAAATATCTGCTTAGGTAGTGCTTGTGATTTCTCAGCAAATATTCAACCCAGCGGGGAGCTTCAGGACTCACCTCCATCTCCCAAGGGTTAACAGTAACCTATAATAATAATCTTGTGGCACAAAAATGCTTCTTTTTATGCATTACCTATTTCCAGAGGCCTAATTTAGGTTTTGTATCAAAATGGATATCACAAACGCCTGAGCTTCCTGCTGGGAATGAAAGTGCTACCAAGAGACTCCGTTCTCTGTTATTCCCTTGGTGTCCAGGAGGGGTGAGGAGGCAAGGAAACAATTGCTGATATGTGTAGCAGTAAGTATAAATAGTAGAAGGAGGGGTTGCAGAGGTAAAATACTTGGACAGTATTGTTCGCAGGAAAGTCTGGCCCTTGCTTTTGATTAGAATATATCCAAGGGTGTGTGTGTAAATATATGTGTTTTCATATTGGGGGCAAATTTACATCTTGACGAGAAAAAAACTGGGTATATTTTATAACTTCACAAAAAATTCACCTGTCATCAAAGGAAAAGGATATTATTATGGAGTAAAATGAGGTTGTGTGTTCATACTTAAAAACACAGGAAACTATAACTGTACTCAAAGATCAGCACACATGTCCCTGCTCTCTCTGTGCATGTTTCATGCCATATTCTGCTGTAGATCCAGTGGAACTGTTTCCATCACTTACTTTCCTCAAGGATCTTTCTGTTGAATATTTTCATGCAAATAAAATCGTGTTTAGATATTTTGTTGTTGCAAGAATTCGAAACAAGGAAAACAAAGGCCGGATTAAACTTTTTTTTTTTTTTTTGTCAAAAATGCTTGCTGAACACCTCAGATAGTTTCCCTCTCCATGGTATTGATTTATTGATTTTTCATTGGAAGCATATGAGGGAGGAGAAGGAAGGTTTTAACAAAACCTACAAAACACTTGTGATTCTGAATTTCCTGGCAGTTGCTATTTTTCCTTCTCTTTTTCTGAAAAACTTGGTTATGTTAAATTTGTCCAAAACCTTTGCCTCCTTCTCCTCTCCCTGATCCCTGCTTTGGGAAGGAGGCATCTCCTGTGGCAGAAGCCATTCTGCTCTCCCAGTCTCTGGAGGGAAGGGATTCCCAGGGATTCTTGTTGCTCTAGTCTGGCAGGTTCAGGTGCTGAAATTCAGATGGGGTGAAAAGTGCTCACCTGATCTGCCAGCTCCTGTGAGTGCAGACACCTGGGGTCTAATTGGGCATGAGGGGGAGGACAAGAATCCTGCCTAGTCCCAGGTGCAGGTATTCCTTGGTGTGCCAGCCAGGCTGTCCAGGCTGGATATACAGTGAGTTCTTGGGGGTGACATGAGCCTGTGTGTGCTGGCTTCAGTGCCGTGGGAATAGAGAATAGGGAACAGAGAGGGCAGCGCCAGGCCAGGCTGGGTGGGGTCTATTCCATTGCTTTGAACCCTGCAGAGGTATTGCTGTGTTGGCCTTGCACAGGTTGCCTGGCTGAGTACCCAAGTGGTCCTTAAGGAGAGCAGCACTGTCCCACCCAAGTGCAGGGGTGAGTGTGGGGCAGGGCATGGAGAACATGAACCCCACTCTGCCTCTGCCATGCTCTGACGTGCTGGGGAAGTCTCTTGACCTTTTGTTCCTCTGTTTTCTTCTGGTTTAAGGATGTACAGAATTAACAATCATTCCACAGGTTTTGCAAGAATTAATTAATTACCATTTCGACCAATTTGAGGATTTGTAACCCTAAATAAACGAGATCTTAATTGGTTATTTTTCTTCGTATTTATGCTATAGGAAAAATCCACTCATGTATTTCCAAGCACATGACACACAAAAACCATCTTCACACTTCTGAGTGGAACTGGGGCTTGATGCCAAGGCTTTTTTTTTCCCCTAGAGAGTATGGTATACTCTTAGACTCAGATGGCATGGTACAACCTTACGGTTTCACTCAGGAGGTGGAAATTTTTTTTTCTTACTGTGTTTTTGTACTTAGAAACTGTAAATAGCAGGCGCTTCTCTTTGGTCAAGTTCTTTGTCCTCATGATTGCGCCCACTGCCAATGTCCTTCAGCATGTGAACATCCTTCTTTGGAGTAGCTCTAGCTAGTAAATGGGATGTTTTTTCCCCCCATATTTCCTGCCATCTCCTTCTGCATTAATTATTTGGCTTAAAGAATCTGGTAATTAGGGAAGAAAAATGGAGAAAAAATATAATGGGGGTAGTTATCACCTTTTATCCTCTTTCTTTTGTGTGTGGAGAAGCCCTTGAGCGTATTAATTTGGGAACTAGGAGTAACTTCTGTTGCACACCTGATGCAGCCCTGCAGAAAGGCCATACAGTGCCCTGGTTTAATGTGGATCATCGAGGAGCAACAGAGTGAAGGAAGTCAGAGTTTGTGACTCCACATTTGCCATCGTATGGGAGTTAAGTCAGAGCTAAGGGCTTTTTCTTTTGTGTTTTAATTTCCTTTGTTTTAAGAAAGTATTTTTTTAAATGAAGTGGGGGAGGAGAGTAATATGCCAGTGACATGCTTTGGGATCTAAGGCTCCTTTGGACCCCATAGGATGTCAATGGACTCATTAAGATTTAGCCAAGTTTTATGCATTATTCATAATATACATTCACAGCATGCACCCTAAAGACTGTCTCCTGTGAATGCTTAGTCAGAATCATTTGCATTCTGTATTATGGATCCATAATATAGAATACATTTAGCTACATTTTGTGTATTATCCTTTACACTTATTTCCAGCCTTTACTGTTCTGGCACATGCAGTAAATGTTTAAACAATAGCATGCAGTTATGTTTTGTTGCTCTATAAAAACTAATGCATAATAAGGACGCTGATGAAAATTAATTATTACATAAGAGAAATGGACAGCTTTTTCCTCTTTGTAGCTTCAGTGACATTTTAAACTTACTTTTCTAACATGTTTGAAAAGTGTTTTAAATTCTGGGTTGATATTTTGTAAGTTTTGTGTTTCAAATACACACAAAAATCATTTTTGATGTGCAAGGTTGGCAGGTGATAAAACATCAAATTGAAGCTGAGATGCTTAATAATCATAAGAGTCTTTTGCTGTGAGTTTACTCTAATCCTACGAGCATTATTTCTGCTGTACATGACAAGACGAAAAAATCAACAAAACACCACATCAGAAAATTAATTCTCTTCCTGTCATCCAAAGCACTGAAGCTCCTCTATTTTCTTTTTCTCAGCTGCCAGTACATCATGGTGATGGGTCTGATCTCGGCTTTGCACTGATCCACAGAGTGGCCCAGACATGTTCCTTATACACCTCTTCCTTAGTTTCCCCATGGGAAATGGTTCTCCTTAAATTCCTCTGTAGGAGCTGTCTATCTAGATTTATTCCTTTAGCACCCCGCCACTGCCAGTAGAGAATATTCCTGTTGGAAATGCTGCTCTTTCAAGAAAATGGGATTTATTTTGGGGCCAAATTGCAGTAGAGGGAAGACAGAGAGGTATGAGGATTATCTTCCTTGTGCTTTGGATTGGTTCAAGGATCATTTTTGTGAAGTGTCTTCCATGTTGGGGACCATGATAATATTTCTAGTTGCTGGAGCTTGCACATGAAAACACCAGATGAGCAAAATCGCATGGCATCCTTTGCAGATCCATTTCACTTGGGGAACTGCCCCTATCTGTGTTCAGGAAGACATGGGTAATGTCAGCCATTCATTTGTTGTGTTTTATCTTTTTTTTTTTTTTTTTTTTTTTTTTTTTTTTTTTTTTTTTTTTTTCTTTTTTTTCCTCCCCAGAGTTGGGATTAAACGCTCAAGATGTATTTCTTATTCGGACTGGGATGTTTATTAATTCTTATCTATATTACAGTCTCACAAAACCATGAGTTTTACAGCACTTCTAGCTAACAAAGCAAAGGAATGGAGCCCTATCTCTCTCTCCGAGGCCTTTTAAAGATAAACTGTCCATTTAAGAAATGACACTTAAATTATTTTTACTTTTAACCCAATAACCAACCACCCGTGGCCTGCAATGGGTTTTCTATCCAATTACAAAGCACCACCTAGACCCGTGAAGAAGAAGGTGAAAAAAGACTGGCCTCTGCCCTAAAACCTCCATCTTACTTTTTATATATATATTATTACATTCTAAAACCTTAAACTCTAGGTTTTCCACCATGTGGTATCACACACTTCTATTCAAACTCCACACCCATAATCCCAGTTCTGTCATTCAATTTTGGAAGCCTTCTCCACAGCCCCAGGCCAAACAAAGTGTTTTCTTGTGGGTCAGTGCCTGTCAGCACAGAAAGTCTGAAATTCTTAGTGACCAGGGTTCCAACATTCATCCATTTATTTTTCAGGGAAATGCTACAAGATTGTACAGGTTTCAAAAAAGCTGTTTGGGATGGAGATGTCCTTGTCTCAGGAGCCTGGCTCACACTGGGCAGGAGGGGTGCCTTGAGACTAAATATACACTGTATGCACAAGGGATATAAGTGACTTACTACGTCAAGTTCTTTGCAAATGTTGTAATACTTGATTAAAAGCCAGTCCTTATCAAAACACTTAAAAAAGTCTTGATATCACAGAAGATTGAAATGGGGTTTTTCCCATCATAGACTTAACACAGGAGAATATTTTGGCTAAGTAGAGTCAGGAGGAAAATAGTTGGTATAAAATGAATTTAAAATCCTAAGGATTATTTGTATTTACTTTTTTTCTCCACTAGGTCTTCAAAACTACCTTTAGGTAGCATGCATGCAGCATGCCTGACGATAGAGTAGGGTGTTAGCAAGGATTTTGCTGTGGCCTAGGCAAAGTGGAAACATGCTAGCCTTTGGTCCAGAACTGTCTCTTGAGCTCTAAGTAGAGTAACCTCTAAAATACAAGCATTTTACTGTCTTTCTGTTCAAGAGAGATGAACAGAAGGTTTTCATGAGAATTTTTTAATGAGTGAACTGAGAATTGTACATTCGTAAATACATGTATTTTGCAGCGTGCCATTACTGTTACTTGTTTCTTTTGCTTACATATTGAGATTAACAGTTCATGATTTTAAGGTCTGATGCATAGAAACAAAAATATTTCTTTTAGGTAAGATGTGATGGAGTGGGGTACTCTTTGTGTAGTATTAGTGTGTGTTGAGTGTAATAATATGAACTAAGAGTAATCATTGTAGAGGGAGTATAACCTCAAGAGCAAATGTTACTGCATGCAATGCTGGGTGATTTTATGTCCTGTGGAGCAAAGCTATGTTTCCATCTTGGCTGCTGCACACACAGGACAGGGTACAGGAAAGAAGGACTGAAGACATAAGGCTGAGATCCAGGTTTTTCCTCAGGTCTGTGCTAGAAGTTTTAATTATTATCTTCCTTGAATCTTGACCTTTCCTTCCTTACCCTCTCATATTCCCTCTCCTCTCCAACTCCTTGCAGTCTGGCACTTCTCTGCTGTACCCTTGTAGGAGAAGGGAATACAGATGTCCTCATCCCGGGTAAGTAACAGGTGTGGTAATTACACAAAGCAGCCTCGCCCCTGATGAGCTATGTCAAATAAAGTTAAGTATGATAAAAGGGAGTGGGTTAGCTGCTGAGGGGGAATCATGGAGGAGGAGGAACCTTGAGGAAGAGGGAACTATGAAGAAGGATCTTGGGGAGAGAGACTCACTGCTGTGAGGTCAGTGTGGGTATGCAGTTAGGGCCTTTGTAGGAACCTGCAGTCACAGTCTAGCTGGGTAAAAGTCTGCAGTCAGAGTCTGTAAACTGATCCCTGCAGTCAGAGTTTAGCAGGAAATAACCAGCAGTTAGAGGCTGCAAGGGAAACCTGCAGCAGGAGCTTGCTGCAGCCAGAGTCAGTGAAAGGTTAGAATCAGGATGGCTGAGCTGTAAAGAGGAATAAACCAGGGCCCTTTTCATGCTGTGATAAACAAGAAGTCTGTCTTGGCTCATTTCCACCCTCTAACAAGAGGGCTGCTGTAACATAGCCTCTCCTCATTGCTGCCCCCCTAAAAGCTCCAGCATAAACCCCAAATTAATCTATGCATCAGAGATTGTTAGCTTAGTCTCTGCCACATGGTTATGATGCACAGTTGGTCTATCTCACTGGTTGGACATCAACATTTGGGACCAGTGAGAACATATTTTTGCCATTAAAAGTCAACAGAGCAGGAATATAAACAAAGCTCAGAAAATCAAGACATCTAAATACTCCTTTCAGATTCATGAATATGCTATATATAAGCCTAACTTCTGAGATTTCCTTTTATTCTCATGAATATAATTTACATTTGAGCAAATGCAAATTCATTTCCACTTTTGATGCTCTGGAAGCTGCCTCTGGAAAGTGAGTAGAATGTGCCCTTTAGTCCATCCCAGTTCAGGCCCCAGTGCTGCATGTACAACCCTGGGATTTCCAGAGCATTCAGCAGTTCTGCTCCATCTGTTTTTCTTTTCAGCAATCTGAATTCATATTGTAAAATTAGTAGTAGTGCAAAGAGGTCTTGTTAGTGTTATTTGGCTTACAATGTAGAAAATAAAGAACCTGCTTCTTACTGTTTAGCAAAATTCCTAGAAATTTTTAAGAGTTTCATTTAATACTTGGAATAGGTATCTTTATCATTCTAAATTACTTTTAAACAGTTTTTCTTCAGTAAGCAATTGTATAAATAGGCACTATGGTACATAGAAAACGAGTGCTGTAGATTAGTTAGACTCGCAAGGGATGGTAAGAGAACTAATTTCTGTTCCTCTGTGGTAGTATCTGGCCTAAAAGGACACCTCTACACCAGGTTTCAGTTCAAGGTTTCTCAGGTGCTGGGTTGCCATTACTAATAATTATACTATAGAAGCAATGGTTTGAATGGGTAGATTTTAAAGCGTTTCACTGGGTTACCTACTGTATTGTTATTCCATTTTACACTTGGAAAAGTTATAGGGTTTTACCTCTGATTCAGTTCATTACAGGAAATCTAGACTTCGCAGTTAGCTGAGATTGTTGTACACGTTGTTCTCTTGGTGTTCTTTCTGTCCTTTGTCCAAAATCTCTGCACAGTGTGTCTGTCCATCCTTTGTGCTAGAAAGTCAGAACTGTTATGCATTGTGGGGTTTTAAAAGTAAGAGATTCTGATTTCCTTTTTGTTAGCCTCAGCTCTTTGTCTTTATAGTTTAGGCTCTTCAGCTCTCAACAGTAAAATTTAGGACTTCAAAAAAGAAACTGAGGTTTTCATATGATCACAAGCATTGAGGCTTTAAGGTATTCCAAGACAATAGAAAAAGTTCATGGGTGTTTGCAACCCTGGAACTTCCTGGAACATACCATTAAAAAAGGGGCCATAAAGACTCTCAGGCTATGTGTTCTTCCCACAAAGACCTTTCACCTTGTGGTGCTTCATGGCCACAAAGACTCTCAGGCTATGTGTTCTTCCCACAAAGAAGACCTTTCACCTTGTGGTGCTTCATGGGGTGCATGATATCCAAAGGAAAAAAGTGGAGACAATGTCTCTCATATCCCTGTCCTTCATACAGTAGATTTGGGAACAAAGAGATACTGAGAATGATGAACTGCATTTAATGAAGGTAACATTTCTGTTCATTTTGCTTAGATAACTTTACTTGAAAACTAATTTTCTCAACATTTTGTTTGAATTCCCCGAAGTTTATTTGAAGAAGAGGTAGAAATTTGCACATATTTCTGTACTGTGAATTGCTCAGACACTTTGACAGACTCTGAAGAGCTGTGGCTTTGAAAGGAGTATTCCTCTCTAAATCTTCTCCTAGTCTTTGCTTGTATCATCAGGAGGGCAGGGAAGAGAACTTTCTCTTCTGCTTCTCTGTTTCCTTCCTCACAAGACCTGCAGAAATCAGCCATGCTCAGACAGCAGGACTGTTCACTTCCCAGTGGAGGTCAATATTCTGGGTTTTATTACTTAAAATCTTCAGGTCTCTGATGTGAGTTTATTCTGAAACAGTTTTCTCTGCTGTTTTTCTGTAACACTTTCTGTTTGCATACAAACTTCACCTAGGAATTGCACCAAAATTCCTCCACCCCTTTTCTGGTGTTTGCTAGTAAAGCTTAAAGTCGTGTTGGGGCTTGCAGTCCTTGCCAGGCTGTTCCTTCACCTCTCTTGCATCTCATTCTCAGACCATTAGCAAGATGTACAGTAGTCTGCCTATTATTTATTCCTGAGTTTAAAAACCTAAGTTTGCTACTCACTATCTTCTCACTTTTGCCAGTTTTGCAGCAGTGGCACTGCTCTGATCTTGCTGATTTGGTTCAGCTCTCAGACCATTTTGTAGTGATGGATGAACAAGCAAAGACGAGTTTAAAGCGACATTCATTCATCTCTTTGTTATTTTAATGCTAAATCCCAAGGATAAATATTATTGTTATATTACTGCTGATTAAAATGTACAAGAGAAAAGTCCTGTTCTGAAGATCAGACTGCACTGAGAAGAGGGGGTGACTGTTGTATACAGCCCTGTTGAAAAGGGTAAAAGCTGAAGAGCCTGGTAGGTATGTCCATTTTAAATGTGTGCCATGTATGCTGAGGGTGACTTGGTTCACACAGAATATTTGCAGTCAGTCAAAAATAGAACTCATAACTTGCATGCTTGTGCTTCCTTCAGCCCAATCTCTTCAGAAACAAATCTCCATGTTACTTAAAAAGAACAAAACTGAGACGTGACTGTTGGAGTTTGCATCAATTGCCTGTTGATGTGGGGTGAAAGGCAAGGGACAGAAATAGGGACAATATATGGGGAGGCTTAAGCAGATGATGTGAGTTCTGCACTTGCCCTGCCTTGTAGTATTTTGGTCTTCACTGGTGTCAGTCCAGCATCTCCTTTAAGTACTGATTAATACTAATATTTCAAAACTAGTGCCATTACAGTACAATGTATTATTCTATTCCACTTAGGACTGGGCATTATATGTTGTAAATAAAGTGCAGACAATGGCAGTCTTGGTTGCAGCTGGCTTGTTTCCTAAATATTAATACTAATACTAAACTGAAAAAGTAAAACAATTTAAAAGAACTGATTGCAAAATCTGTACAGGTGTAAAAGTTAAGCATATGGCAGAGAGGAGATTGCCAATGAAAATGACAGATGATTAACATTCATTAAAACTTTCAATTAACACCTTGAAAATCTCCATAAAATAATACTGCATGTAAATAATGCGTGATTTCTCCAAGCATTCTTCTACCTGTTTTTAAGGGAAAGGAAGAATGAGAAAGAAAAGGGAAGTCTATTCCAAAAATAGTTAGTATTAAGATTTTTTTTTTTTCAGCCCTTGGAGTTTGTTTTGGAGTTCAGTGGCCTAGAGAGGAGTAAAACAAGTTTGAGCTGTCAGTATGGGAAAAGATTTGGTCTGGGTAAAAGTTACTTCTGGATTTTCCTACACTTATTTTTATGGTGGGCATGAGATAGAATTCTTCATAGTGTGGAGAGATCCTGCTAAAGCTGACTGCAGTGTGAAATCACACAGGCAGGACTGCAGCTACTGTCATGTTCTAATCTCTGTAATTAGCCGACTGATCAGAGCATCCTTCACATTGCCCTGCAGTTTGTCAGAGCTTCTAACTCTGTGCCTTTTCCTGTTGGTGCATACACATCAACTAAGGAAGAACCCTTTGTATTGTCTGAGTGAGCTTTATGAAAGTAAATTAAAAAATCATCATTAAAAGCTGACTTAGATGCTAGTTCTTAATGTCTGCTGTTAATTACACTCATAAGAGCTTCCAAAATCAGGCATGCCCTTGGCTGCTTGTGTTACTGGAGGGAAAGAAGCATCTTTGTCTTGCAAAAGCAGGTTGTGTGCTTTAACCAATGCAACTAAATTCATGTGAATAATTACCTATGGATTCCCTGACCCCTGGGATTTGACTTGTTTATTTAAGAACGAATCCATTGACACTAGCAAAATGCAATCTTTTTCTCTCTTTCATTACTGAGCACTTCTGCAATCCTGGCTGAACTCAAGTGCTGCAGACCTCTGGGGTTGTGGAGATCCAGACTTCAAGCTTAATTTCCTCTACTCCATTCCTATTTGAAGTTCTTGCATTTGTTTCTTTGTCACCTGTATCTCCTCTTCATAATTGGATACAGTCAGGGCACGAGTATGGCACTCTAAAGTAGAACTTCCCTCTCACCCACCAATTCCTTTCTTTTTGAAATGCTATTCCGTAGCATAGGTTAAGAGTGTGTATGTCATTACATTTTCATGCTGCTGGTGTCTTAGAGCTGCCATTTGTTTGATGTAGCTGAGGACTCCTGAGGAGGATGTGATGGCTGGTAAAAATACTATGAAACAGCTTCATTTGTAAAGCTCTCTGCCTATCTGGCTTGGCTTAGGTTTATTATACTTTGGGCCACACCCATATTGCAAAGCCTTGGTCTATATTTTTCTTGGTTCTTGTGGTATTCCTATGATGGTTTTGTGACACACTTTGGATTTTGGCCATTCAAAACACCTGTACTACTGGGCAGATAGCATGGCAGAGTGGTGTGAGGGGGTGATTTTTCTACAAAATACCATTGGATTGCGTGTCTCGTGTCCTGAGTTGTTGGTTTGTGGGTGTTAGAGGAGGAGACATCTGCCAAAAAGGTTGAACGAGCCAAATTTGGCATTCCAGGTAGACATATTCTTTATGCAGCATAAATGCTGGGAGAACTCTCCTGTCAGACTACTTCTGCTTGGAGTGTCCTCACAGGTTGTTCTGGAAAGGAACAGGGAGAAAACTAGATTTTTTTTTTTCAGTGTGGACAATCAGGGCACCTCAATACAGGAGTAAAATATGAAATCAACTAAATAAATTGTGTGCATGCATTCACTCTTCCATGAGAAATGAGAAAGCTGGGTTGGAGAGACAGCACCAATTTTAGCAGACTTGCAAAGGGCCTTGACCTCTCCATCTGGTCCTGGGGACCCCCTCCCTGATGCAGAACGTAGATGATGGGGTACAGTTAAATAAAACTATAATTAGAAGCAACAGGAGGGAAAAGAAAAATCCATCAGTCTGCTATCTTTTTGCATTTGACTGCTCCTGGATTGCTGTTTTCAAAAAGGATCTACAGTGGCATCTCTTGGCTTCCTGGAAGGCAAAGGGAATTTTGTAACTGACGTCAATGGGAGCAGAATGAAGCTGAAGCTAAATGCTTTTTTTATAACCTTGTCCCTAGTGTACGGTGGTTTTCATTGTTTTCCCTGATATTTTTGTGGGTGTTACATAGATCAAGAAGGAGAAAATAGTACTTAAGAAAGACAAGTTTTGATTGTGAGAGCGGCTCTGGGGGGCGGCTGTGGAGCTCATGAGTGCTGTTACTTCGTGTTGCAGGTTTGGGTAGTTTTCAGTGTCACACTATATACTTTGAGCACCTTTTGCTCCCAGAGGACATCATCAGTAGAGTCCACCTTGTCTCAAACAAGAAAATCCAGAGCAGCTCTACAGATGAGTTGGTGATTTGCTGAAAGGGAGAAGAGTTCAGCCCTTTGGATTCCAGTTTGCCCAGCTGATGTCTGACACCACTCCTGTGTTCATGCATTTGGCTCAGGATGTATGGAGAATACATATTTCCTTGCAGTAGTCTGACAGGCTGATCCATGGTGAGACCTTTACAGTGTGATGTCTACTCTCCCTTGATCCGTGTCTGACATCCACTAACATGATGGCCAATATATGTGCGTGTAAGGGCTGCTCACACCCACGACTTGCTTATCATAGCACTGGAGCTGATCTCTTCACTCTGCTAAGGTCAAGGTTGAAAAATGACTCCAAAGAGCAAAGAAAGGGAAGACAGGTTTGAAAATGGATACAGGTGGAACAGACAAAATATGCTGCTGTAAATGCTGATTTGTAATCTCTCCCTTCCTCTCTTGCCATCCCTTTTTCTTTCACTGTTATTGCAGGTTATTCATTAAGTATTTATTGAAATAGGTGGTAAAAAGAATTTGTTTAACAGCTGAATTGCTGATTTTGGATTAGGCAATTAGGTGGTGGATTTAAATTTGGAGAATTCGTATTCACTGGGTGTTTGGGGGTGAGGTCAGAAGTTCCTCCCTGACAGCACGTATTCTCATTTGCTGCAGTACAGTGGTGTTCTCATGGTACGTGGGACAAAAAAGTGATTAGACTGATCAGCCTTTGCTGCATCTCTAGGGGGATTGCTTTTTAGGGCAATCAGGAGAAATCTGTGTGGAATGTAATGGCATCTGTTAAGCAACCCAAGTTACCCTTGATCCTACAAACTGCTCTTGTTTAGTATTTAACAAGAATGGGAAAAAAAAAAAAAAAAAAAAGAAAGAGAGTTAACCCGTGTTGCTTTTTTGCTTCTCTTTAAGGAACTAGTAATAGATACTGGACTCTGGCAGGAGTGTGTCGTCGTGCTGTAGTTATTTTTCTGTTTTTAATTGAGTGTTTTAAAAGTTGTGTGAGGGATAGTCTTAGTGTGTTGCCAGGTTAGAGGATACAATAAGCCTGCTTTTCAGTAGTCATGTACCATCATAGATAATACAGTATTTTTTGACTTCTAAATGCTGTGTAACATATAGGAAGAAGCCAAGTCTTGCACTGAAAATGTTGATTTCATGTATCTGTGTTTTGTATATTTCTTTGTGTCTTTCAAGAACAATAGTCAAGGAAAAGAAACCCCTCTCTCATTGCCTCAGTATTGTTTTTTAGTATAAGGGAGTAATAAGGTTTCTGTGTGTAGGTGTATCATCTTTATATCTACTCTGAAAACCTTGTATGAAAAGAGCACTAAATCATGATTAAGTGCTGTAGCTTTGTAAAAGTGGACTCTTTAAGACAGCATTTAAGTGTGCAAGATGAGATAACTTCCTGCTCCAGAGCTCATTTAAAATTATACATATGAACTCCTGACACAAGAAGTGTCTGCTGTACTGCAAAGACAGCAGGCATTCAAACCCCAGCAGCCCCTCAAGCGAGTGTTTCTGTCTACCTCTGGTGGGCTTTTCTTCGAAGCGAGGCATGTTTGTTAAATGCACAGTTGTGCAAGTTGTTTTGCAAGAGGAAAACCTTTATGGATACTTCTGCAGTAGCATGGAAGTCGAGGGGGCTTTGCATGCAGCTGTTTGCCAGTGCTGAAGTCTGGCAGGACTTCACCCAACTCCTCTGGCTCGTGATCTGAGAAGAAAAAGTTCACCCCTCATTCATGAGGAAGCTGGTGCCTTTTTTCTGCTGTTGCATTATAAAGCCTGAGATTGTCTTTGTTCAAAAAGAATTTTGGTATTTCTTGTGCTTGGAGCATACCATGTCCTAGTATCTTCCAAGTTTAGCACAGTGTTTGCTTTCAACGTTGGAAAGCCAAAGCTCTTGTAAAGATTTTAAATTATCTGACAATGTTTAATCAGTTCATAGACTCTGTGTGCTTGAATAGTAAGCACTCCTGAAGAGCTTGCACCTTTAAAAAAAAAAAGTGAAGTACACTGATAATATTGCAGAGTGTGGAGAGGTTTAAAATTATTGGAGCACTTAATTTTTTCTATAATTGCTTCAATTTGAAGGGAACTAGGCAAAATACCAAGCTGAAAATGAGTTGCATTAATCGAAAAATTCATCAGTCAGAAAGTAGGATTTAAACCAAAATGCCCAATTAGAATGGGGGGAGGGGGAAGACACTGAGCATCTTGGCATTAAAGCCTTAAAGTGATGAGCCCCACATTCCTCTGTGATTGCTGTTGATTTCAGAGTATTATAAGAGTTTCACACATCCATTCCACTGGAGGCAGTGGAGGAGCTCAGGTGGAGTCAGAAGCTCCTTGCTTGGAAAGTAAAGCATTGCACAGTGAAACCCTGGCCCCTTGTGATGTACCTCAGGGGACAGCAATCAAATGTGAGCACAGATCAGTTAAAGGTTAATATCTTTTTATAGTAAGCTGACAATAGGATGAAAAATTCAACACCACTGCAGATACCTTATGGCAGGTAAAGAGCTTTTAGGTACTATGTAATTATATTTCATGATGATTTAATGAAATCTATTAAAAAAAAAAAAAAAGTTTTATCATTTGCAAGCTACCAGAAAAAAAGCAAAAGTATGAAGCATGTTGCTGCAGTTCAGCTTTTTTGAAATTTTCAAGTCAGTAAGTTTACCATTCAAAGTCAAATTTGGCAAATAGTCTGTTTTTCTGGTCTGACATATCTGGCATAAGCAGTGATTGTTACTAAACAAGGGAGAGCAAAAAAGGATTTATTTTTGAAAGAGGATGAAATACTAAGAGTGCATATTGTATTTCATTGGAGTTTAGTAGTTTCAAGTGATTCTTGACCACATATGGTTTCAGTACAGCGCAGGGTAGGTTTCCATGTGCCAGGTTTCACTGAGTTCTTGACACTGACAACAGACACCCAAGTTTCAGTGTGTGACTTTCAGAGTCATGTTTGAAACCATGGGACAGCTCATGGAGTTATGGACTTACATCTCTCTTTCTGAACCTTGTTCACCCTTTCTTTGCATCATGCAGAATATTTCATGATACGGTACTTTGGAAGGATGTGGACAAGTAAAGTCATTCTTTAGGAAATCATGAGTGGGGAAAAAAGCAATGCACTTCCTTTTTATTTGAAGTGTAATAATCTAATGTCTTAAAGGTCCATGCTCCTTTTGTTCATACAGAAAAATGCTGTGTTTGGCACGTGGCCGTGTTGGTGGGGTTGGGCTGGGTCCGAAATGGCCAAAGGGTTTGAGGGGTGGAAACCTGCGCCCAAGTCCTTGTGTTTCTTTGCTAGGGAACAATACTCTGATCTGCACTAAAAAGAGCTTGAATGTGATGTCTGTCTCAGAATTAAGTACTGGGATAATTTGCAGCCTTGTCCTTTACACCTGTGTCTCTGGGAAGTGCCAGAGCATTCCCGGTGCTGGCTGAGGTGGTAACAAGAGCAGAGAGGATAGGTACGGACAGCACGTGTAGGACTCATGTCAGAGCAGCAGATGAGGGGGATAGCTCTTGGCTGATAAAACTGCAGGAGTTGTAGCCTTCTCAGAGCTGCTTTATCTCTCATCTTTGTAGTCCTGAGAGGACTTGAGCTGTGTGGAGCTCTGTGGAGGTGGAATCAGGCGAGCAGTGGAGAAGCCCCTGCAGAAGAGGAGTGCTCAGTTTTTTAGCCAGACTGTGCTTCTGCTCTTCCAAAACCACCCCTTCTTTCACAGGGGGATAGCACTGGGTTCAGGTGGGCTCAATATGGGCTCTCAGACCAAGGGCCCAATTTGTCAGGCAAATCAAAGGAAAGTACTTGTAGCTGTAAAAACAGTCTGAGATCAGGTGTGTTTTCTAAATATCCTACCTTGTCTACTTAGATAGATGACAGATAGTTTAGATTTTGTAGCATCCCTCCAAAGAAAGAAATGAAGGATGAGATTTTTTTAAGAAACTTGAGTGTTATTTCAGTCAGGGCTGGAAAAACTTCACTGGATCACTGCTGAAATTGTATATGAATTTCTATCACACCGATTTTGTTTTATCAACCTCCACACATCTCTTCTGGCGTCGCTTTCTTGTGCCACATACACCTTAAGTTCTCCTCATTCTGATTTTTCAGCTGCAGTCTAGCCTGCTAGTATGCAACTATTGACCTGAGCTAATACTGTGAGAAATTATTTTTGCTATTTTTATGTGCTTCCCCCCCCCTTCAGAAATGTGACCAATAAATATTAATAATTTCAAATTCTAGAGTATTTGATTACTAAGAGAGATGGCCCAATTACATGTCAGATTTTTACACCTGATACTCTGCTTCCATTTGTTTCTTCTCCCTTATTTTTTATCCTCCCTCTTGCTGGTGGTGATACAAATTGTCCTCAGGAGTACATATGTACTCTGGAAGTTGCTATGCTGGAAATTAAGACTTTTAGTAGTCAGGGGTTTTGTTTTTTTTCCTCTTTTCTCATCTGCACTTAATCCTATCTTTGGTGCTGAGTGAGAGAAGTGAGAGGAACTCCAGTGATGCTTGTCTGTATTGCAGTTTCACTGCCTTTTGATTAACCTTAGCGTCAGTTTGCTTGGGTTTGTAATACACTCATCAAGGTGGATACAAACTCAGAGAAATGAAACCCCAAACGTTTGGGTTTTGGTGGTTTTTTTAAATGGAAATTTACTTTTTCTCTTTTTGTACTGGAAATGCATATTTAAATAATAAAAGTAATTGGATTTCACTTTTCAGTGAATGTCACTTGCTTTTTAAGAGTTAGAAAGCTGGCTCAGGTGATCTGTTGCTGTCTCTCCTGTGTTATGTATCTGTGAATACCTGTGGACGTTTCCTAAAACTGTACCTCTTCTGGAAATAAATGTTTTGGTGGAAATACAATGGTGAATCCGAAACATTTCGGTCCATCCCTTATTATCCTGCTTTAAGAGCCATGTAAGGGATGCAAAGGCTCAAGTACCAAGGGCTTCCTGCACCTGTTCTCAAAATGCTCTGTGGCTGGTGGGGAGCAGCACTGGGCTCATCTGGAGTGTCTTTGTGGTGTCCACAGCTGAAATGGGTGGTCTGACTTACTCTGTTTTGAAGGCAGATATGGATTATTTTCATCCACACATTCATTAATCTCTCTGAGCCCTGCCAAGCTCTTTGAGCTACTTTCTCAATTTAATTACATGTTACAGAGTTTCTGGGCTTTTATTTTTTTACAGTTCTTGAAAAAGTGTTTTAATTTTGAACGCATTGTATGACATTTAACTATGTGTCTGATGTTAAGAAGAGGAGTAAATACGAGCAAATGATCTCTGCAATTTTGCATTAATGACCTCTGTGAACTGCATTTTTTTCAGGATGTCATGTAAACTTACCCACGCTGCCAAGTATGGGAATAAGGACAGAAACTCTTTCCAATGTGTCCATTTTAAGATAGAGTAATCAGAATTAGCACCACTGGCTGACATTATTTTTAAAATGTGGGGCTCTGTCCACACAGGATTTGTTGGGAAGTCCTGCCAATTCTTTTATTTCAGCAAGGTACAATCATGGTACAGGAGTCCTTTTTCCAGCCTTTTAACAAATAGAGAATGATTGTGGTCTCCTTCAAAGCGCCTGTGAATAGTTGCTGGGAAAAGCAAGGGGTTCTGAATAGGCTTGAACTTGCCCAGGGGCTGAGATTTTACTGGGAAGTTTTAAGATTTCTACGAAGTAATGAAAGTAATAACATCTTTTTCTAGCTATCAATCTGCTTTAGAATTGATGGCCTGAAAGTGAAAGATGCAGACTGGACCTGAGTATTCACTTTAAAGAGGTTCCAGGATGGGATGTGACAGTACAGAGCAGGCACACATCCTTCCTAGGCTTGGCAGTTGTGTGAGGTGCCAGGTCAAGGGCTTGATCTGCCTGCAATATTCAGTGAGTTTTTTAATGACCAAACCCTGTCACATAAGCATCAGCTGAGGTTGCTCAGAACCTGTTTTTCTGTGACCCTATAGAAGCAAATGCAGAAGTGCAGCATCTTTTTAAAATACCTGCCTGGGTTTGAGGTGTGTGTTTGTTTTTCTCCAACTCCAATGTTTAAAGTAGCTGAAAGAGGGAATTTAGCTGTCAGGTGAATGAAAAACATGGGTTCTGCTAGTAGAATTTCCTTCTCAGGGAAGAAAGCCATCCTGCATAATGAACTGACTTCAAGAGTGCTGCATGTCCGCCCTTGTTTCAGCTTGGTGGGACACTGGGAATATACCAAGTCTAGTGGTGGTGTCTGGAGCTGCCCAGCAGGAGCTGTGAATGCCTGCTTTGCATTAATATGTGAGAAAAGACTTTGAGGGAACCTCACTGTGGGGCTTTACCCTGTCTCAAATGTACAGTTGTAGTTGGATCCACTTTGGCACCAAAACCAGACTGGTATATTTTTATAGCCTGTGGAACTTTGTCAGAAGAGGTTATGGATGGTCTCAGGATTAACTGTGTTAGAAAGCAAACAGATAAGTGAATGAATGGAAAGTCCATCAGGTATGTTGAGTACAAAGATGTAGACAGGGAAGAATTTCTTCCTAATAGCCCATCTAAACCTATTCTCTGTCAGTCTGGAACCATTCTCCCTTGTCCTGTCACTCCAGGCCCTTGTAAAAATACCTAGGAAGTCTGTGCACTATAGGTTGCAAGGAAGAATCACTGACTCTCTTCCATGGTCTTTCCCTGTGTATATGTTCCCAGTTATCACCAGAGAAGCAAATGCATGGGCTTTTTTTCTGACTGTGTATGACTTTTTGTACAACCCCTTGAAGTTCTTCTGAAATCTGCTTTATATGGTTGTGAGAATTGAGTGTAGCTGAACTGCTGATACTCTTCATGGTGAGAATTTTCTACTTGAAGTTGAAATAGCTTTGAACTACTTGATGACGTGTGCTGCCATTAAAAAAAAAAAAGAAAAAAAAGAAAAAGAGCCCAGTATACTAAATGCCATTGTTATCTTTTATTATTAGACTTATGTTTGCAGAACCAGCTGTCATTATAAAGCGAACTGAGAACTTGACTACTTGAGTCAGAGCCCATTAAAAAGGGCTAAAGACTGAATATCCCACATCAGGCTGCTTGCTGTTGTACTCATGTGTGCGCAGGTATGAGTACTGTTCCTCTGAGACCTTAATAAAACCAAGGCGAGGCTTTTTAAGATTCTCCTGCTGTGAAAAACTGATCTGCAACTGGCTGTGCAGCAGAGAAATACTAATAAGGGATTAATGACAGTGCAGTTCATTGCCATTTGTAAACAACAGGACAAAAAAAGTAAACTAAGTGGGTGTTTTTTTTTTTCTAATTTACCTTTGTTCCCCATTTAAAATGATCTCTTACAGTATTTGCTAGGAATTGAGGATCTAGATTTTGCAGTTATGTCTCTGGTTTTGCAGGGCTCAAATCAGCAGGGCTCCAGAGCAGCACAAGGGGTTTGTCCCCTAGGATCCAGCTGCAGGCCTGGAAGCAGACTTTGTTTGTGTGTTAGTCTCAGTTGCTCTGGGCTGGAGCCAGAGTTTTGCTGCTGCTTAAGGACAGAATTGTCCTGTCAGGCCTTCTGATGGTGCAAAAAGCTGCTGGGCTCTGTGCTCTTCAAACAGGATTTAAACATATAGTGCAAATTAAGTTACTGTCTCTAATGTAGCGTCAACACTTCAACTTTTCCTCCTGGAGCCTGGTGTTACTTCATACACAGAAGTTAAGTGACAAAGCCCTTCTCATCTGTAAGCAGGACCTGGTTTTAAGTGGCTTCATTAGGATGGTGTGTGCTGCTTTATGGGCTGTGGGATTTGCACAGCCCCATTTGTTTAATCTTGGAGACTAGTTATGGGCTTACATTCTTTTTCAATGTCTGTCTGGTTTGTTTTCTCAAAGTGATGGGCAGGCCTTTCCCAAACAACTCTGATCCTCTAATTGATCTGGTTTTGGAGCTCACACTGAATTCAATAGATGTTCTGAGCATGGAACAATCACAGGATCAAGACAATGTCTATTTAAGTCCAGTCAAGTAATATAAAAGTGTCTTTTTTTCCTCCTTACTAGCAGGAAATTGATTTCATGCTTTTCAGTCCCCCAGTATATTTATTAAACTATTATTTTTTCATTTAGTTACTTTACTATTTAATTTTATGACAAAATTTGGCTTTGGTCTTTAGAAGAAAGAGTGGAAAACACTTGAATTTTTCCCCTCAAAAAGCATGTATATTCTTGCCTCTTTTTTTAAGATACAGTGCTGCTGTGCACCTTGGAACAAAAGTGACTAACAGCTCTCAACAATAGGAGTGGAAATAATGGCAGGGGTAGCAAAGACATGAAGAGTTTTGAAAAGCAATATTCTTCAGTGTTGGGAAAGTAATAAAAGGTCAGAACAAAGCGCAATAGAAAAGCTATTATGAAGGGAATGGGCAGAATTCTGGTTTTATGTTGATGTCAAGGCTTTGGATTTGTTTTCTTTCCATTCTGACAAGTTTTATTTAGTTTAATTCAGATTATTATTATTATTTGCCTTAATGCATGCAGCTTTCCTAGGTGTGATTTTAATGCTGCACAACTGTAAATGGCTAGGTGTGAGAAACTTACTTCTCTTTCCTTTTTTATTTGGAGCCTTCTGTATAATGAATTTTTAACCAAGAATTATTGTTTAGTATTATTTACTCAGAGCCGGGCCGTGCTACAGAAATACAGACAGAGTAGCACCAGACTTTGCTGCTAGCCCTGCAGGACTGCTTATGGAGGAGGGTGGGTGCTCTATAAAGTATTTCATGTACTATTCCAAACTCCTTGCCAGTACTTGACTTCCCTATGTCTGCAGTGAGTGTTGAAATCCCCATTGACCTCCATGCCAGCAAAACTAAGTTGTCTGTGACTGTTCTTGATAAATCACCCTAGAATTTGCTTTCTTACCACTAATTAAGTAAAAGACATTCAGCCCTCATCAATTATGGCAAAAGTATGTTTTGAAAATAGGAACAATTGAAAAAATTAGATTCATACTGGGTATCAATGCTGAAACCCATCTTCATTTCCTTTTGGTTTTGACCTAAGAGTATAATTTTATATGATGGATTGCTGATGTAAACCACTGTCCTCCTCTTACCTTTTCCCTTTCCTATATGTAAAAGCAGCAAAGTTGGTCAATACAATTTAAAATCAACATTCTTCAGGTAAATCTTTTTTCCAGGATTATCATTAGTTGCTCAGTCCATATGTCCATGTAGCCAGTAATTTGGCCTATTTCAAATCTAAATAATAGGTAGTGGCTACATGTGGGGAGAGCCTGTGTAGCTTATTTCCTTTCTATTGCATTTCAATTTTTTTGGTCATTTTCATTTCTCCCAGCCATGTCTGATGATAAGATCCCACTGTAGACGGTGCTGGAAGTGTGGAAGGTCTGCAGAAATGTCCTCCCAGAGCTGTTAAGGACAGATTAGGCATCCATTTCAGCAAACAAATTGTCAGAACCCCGGACCAGTCCCCCAGGTGGTTTTATCCAGACAGCTCTTTTTCTGAAGTTTTTTAGAGTAGTTATCAGAGGCTGGTTTTGGTCTTGTTTTGTAGTAGGGGCTGGTGATTTAAAAGCACTCACTTTTTCTCTCTGCTGTTATGGAATGGGATGCTAAAGCTCTCGTCTACCTCAGAGGTGGATGGACTTTGCTGAATGCCTGGAAATCCCCAGCCCAGAAGTGCAATGATGAGCCCCATATGCAATTCACCACTTCCATGACAGGGGTTAGTCTCAATTACAAGCAGTGAGTACCAACAGCTGCTCCAAAGACACAGGTCCCCAAATAAACAACTTATTCCTTTACCATTTCCTGGTCCATTATGCACAGGGAGGAGTTTTCTGTTTTCTTTTATGTGTCTTCATTTGTTTTTGCCAAGTGCACTTAGCAGATGAGAGAGTACCCTTCCCTGCCTTTGCTGGTTATCAGTGAAAAAGAGAGAGAAAATGCATTTGGACTCTCTTTCAGGTCCAGAGGTTGGAGTTACAAATATTTGTAATTGAAAGTCTTGCTTACATTTTGAATTAAGTTTACCTTTTTCCTCTTGCCTTTTTTTTAAAAAAAAAATTTGAAGTTGTTAAACAAACATGTTTCTTGAAAACTGGTTTGCCACTGGGGAAAGGAAATGTTTTCAATATTTATATCTAATTGAAGACTGGCTTATCCTTTTTTCTTTCCTTTTTTAACCTCTCCAAACATGTACATTTCAGATTCCTTCGTAGCTGTCTCAATTTCCCCTATGCCCTTTCTGGTTGACTTTGTTAGCGTGGTACATTCCTTTTATGGAGTTGTACATTTTTCAGTTTTTTATCCTTCAGTGGATTATTCAGATGGGATTCTTGGCTGCCGACATCTGCTTCACTCTGGGTACCAGTGTGTGCTGTCATCTCTTTCATGGGAAACTGGGCTTGTGTCCTCCTTCCCTCAGGGAGTCAGCATGGAGGATCAAGGTATGAAGTTGTCCCTTGCCAGAACCAGGGTTCTGCTGCAAGAGGGTCATTTTTTAATATATTGTGGTTCATGCCAGTGCTGGGCATTTGTTTGAATTTCTCAGCTGAGGGGATCTTGAACTGTGGGCCTGGAAATTTTGCACTTGCCGTGCACTTCAGTCTTCCATAAGTTTTGTATGTGCTGTTGCTTCTGTATGCATGTCATACATTTAAGGATGGGTGAAGGTATCTAAATCCAGCACTCTGATGAGTTTAACAGGAAGAACATCTCCTTTTAGTCTAATAGAGCAATGGATAATCTTCCTGATTATGGAACTGGAGACCAAGTGCCCTATCCCTGGAAGTGTCCTAGAGCTGAAAGGAGCTCTGAGCAGCCTGGGGTAGTGGAAGATATCTCTGCCCATTGAGGGTGGGTTGGAATGAGATGCTCTTTAGGATGCCTTCCAAGCCAGGGCTTTCTAATTTTCTATGATTTTGTGATTCACAGCCTCCTCTTCTGTTGCAATGTGCCAGGGGGAGTTCAGGTTGGACATTAGGAAAATGTTCTTCGCTTAGAGGGTGGTCATTCCATGGAACTGGTTCCCCAAAGAAGTGGCCATGGTACCAAGTGTGTCAGAGTCCAAGGACTGTCTGTATGATGATTTCAGTCCATGGTTTAATGTAAGGTAGCCCTGCAGGGAGCTGGACTCAGCAATCCTTATGGGTCTCTTCCAGCTTGAGGTGTTCTGTGATCCTATGAATAGTTCCCAAGCAGGTGGGAGGAATGACAGACTAACGCTCACCTGTACCATAGCTCTGAAAAATTCTCTTGTGTTACATCTCTGCTCTGCCTCCACATCAGATGGGATCACCTCTCACTGCTGTCTGCTCTGTGTGGCTCACCTGCTGTTCCATGCAGACACAGCGAGTAGGATCTTTGCTTTTCCCATTCTGCAGGCTGCTTTGAGTTTATGGTCCCTCTGAGGTCTTTAACTGGCACACTGATCCCAGCTGGAGGAGTTTACTTGCTGTTTACAGCGTGTTCCAGAAGTGTTCTTTGCACATATATGTTATATCTTCACAGGATCATGTTATCTCCTAAGATACAAATGATAGGCTTGGTGTTCAGTGTTTTGCCCCTCTGCCTTTCTCCAATCCATCCTCTTTCCACATGTCTTTTTTTCCTTTCTTTTCCTTGCTGTCATGTGTCAACTGCATACTGTGGCCATTGCTGCCCATAATGCATTGTTCCAAAGCAATAAGCTTGTTATGGAGAGTAGGATAAAGGTGATTAAGCGAATTCCAAGGATATGGCCACTGGTTTGGGTAGGTTTCTGTGCAGTCCTACCAATATCATGAAACACAAAGTAGCACAGCAGCAGAGTCTGCTTTGCCACAGGGAAGCCCTTGCAAGCAAAGCCGCTCATTGTGAAATATTCTTGATAACTGTTTCTATCTTTTAGATTAAATAAATAGACCAAGGTTGGAAACTCAGTTCTGTGTTGTGAGCATTCTTAGTGGTAGTGTCAATTAGGAATCTTTTTTCTTAATCCAGACATGAGCATTTTTCACCTTGCAATACAGCATGATTCACTGCAATGGACATGGAAGCCAAAACATAGTTGAAATTGTAGAGGAATTGCTGAGGGCTGGAGTTGCTGCTTTAATTTATGGTTTTATTCACCACCCCTCTCTGAGATTCTTCTGCTCTCTGTCTTTGTGTCTCTCTCTTACAGGTTTACTTTTACATTTAAGTAAATTGTTATTCTGCACTGCCTTCTTCAAGTATTACAAGAAAATTTACCTTGGGTTTTTAATAAATTGAAATGACTGATTCTTAATCTAATTGCAATTTGTTTAACTTTATGTCCAGTTTAGGGCTTTGAACTTGTTGTAATATGCTGTATAAAGTACTGGGTGTTCTTGTACTTCCTAATTCTGTCTGGCATTTACAACAATTCTTTCACTATCTCTGAGGGTACAGCTCCTAACTGTGCCAAGACAGAGTCTGATCCACTCCATTGCTATGAATAGGAGTCTGTCCATGGGCTTCAGTGAGACTTGATTCAGACTCTTTATTGCTTCACCTTTACAAACTGAATTCCAGGCCATTCTCCATGGCAAAAATCTTGGCAGTATCGAAGTGAATGGGATATTTGCTGTGGTATTCAAAGGAGCCAGGATTTCAGCTAGAATATTTAATATCTTGCAGTTAAAAATAACCTATTTTCAGTCCTTGGATTTGACTTGGACACTTTGCTTTAAAACAGACATGGGAGATTAAGGTGAAATAAATTTTCCATATTGAAGCTTGATTAAGGTCAGAGTTACTGTTGGATAATTGGTGTTCACTGTTGCTGTGGAGGAGAGAATTTACTCAAGTTTATAATTTGCCCATTAAAGGAGATTCTGTGATGTGTCTGAGTCAAGGGGATACCATCCAAGTGATAACACTGATTGTGAATCTTGATGTGTGTCAATACTTGCTTTTTACTACTAAAAGTACATATGCTTGGTACAAAAAGGACACAAATAGTGTGGTTAAATCTAACTGTAAGTTTATTTATTTATATGTATTTTATGGGGCAATATTTCATACTCTGGTGAGCCAGTCAATGCACCCTGAGAAGTCTCATGGTGACTGTTCTCATAGAACTCTTGTAGGGAGATTTTTCCATCTGTGAGCTGAGCATTTCTCTTGTAACATTAATGGCCACAATCAAGTGCAAAATCAAGACAAGAATCTCAGCTATTTAGGGACTAGATGCTGATATTATATCCTGCATGTATCTCCCACACTTAAAATTGCACCATATATATTTTTAAGTGTCTGGTATTAAATATACCTCAAATAAATATAATATCATATTAAATATACTTCAAAGTAAATGTATTTCAAAAAGAACCTATTAGGTAACTATTAGTAAGTGCTTTGGTCTTAGATTCTTAAAGTAATGAAAATAAATATTGGATTTGGTGGGAATCATAAAAAGGAATGACAGTCCTGTCTGAATTGTTCCTGTATTTTTCTCTCCATGTCTTTCCAAGCAACTGAAAAAAAGAGGAAACTCATAGATTTAGTTCGTGCATCTAATATAGAAATTCACTCATGAGATTTCTCTATAAAAATTAGAGTAAATCCCTGTGCATATTTTTATTTATTATATTAGTCTACATGTACAAAAGTCTCCACTTAGAATTTTAGAAGGTCCAATGCTGCTCTATATTTTATAATGTTTGAATTTTTAATTTTTTAAAAATCCTTTTCACAATAACAGAGTAACTAAACTCTTAAACTGTTTCTGTCTGCCCCAAGGGTTTTTTTCTCTTCTTCTATGTGTTGAAGGGAAATCTGAGCCTAAGAACACTAAAGAGGAAAAACATGTCTCATCTACTTGTCACGGCATCTATACTTTGCCATTTTTTTGCCACCCAAATGTGACAGGGCAGCACATAAATGTGTGAAGTCTGTCACAAATGGCAGCCAGAGCTGGGAATTCAGGAAAATGAGCTTTGCCTTTTTGAGGCTTTTGCATTTAAATCCTGCAAAGTGCTGAGTGCCTTCTGAAAGGTTATGCTAAGCCTGCTCAGCGTTAGTTCAGGGGAGGTGTTCACCTTGCGGGATCCAGCCTGGAAAAGACGCGTCTCCTCGATGGAGCCCTGTGGGATCTGCGTGGGGTAGGAGAACATGACATGTTGCCTGTGCTCTCATATGTCTCATGTATGTGGTGTATCATACGTCAGAAGTCCCAGGTGTGGCTCAGAAGCGTGGGAATGATGGCTGTGGATACAGAAAATCTCTCCTCGCCCGCACAAGAGAGTGGCAGCAGTGCAGGGAGCAGGGGTGCAGCCTACCCAGTGCACTTCTCCTTGGGAGTGAAAAGGTGTTTACAGTTCTGTGATGCATTTTATGGCAGTTCCTTCTTCTAAAATGCTGCTTAGTGTCTCTGTGCACCTCATCTGCGGGTGCTCACAATATGCTCAGATTAGAATTGAGGGTAATATGACTACACTGAGCAGGAGGACAAGGCCACCACGTTGATATTATACTAACTCTTGAGGGAGAGCATCTGTGCAGTAGTAAAGATGGGCTGTTTTTAAGTGAATCACATGAGGCTCCAGGTGTTTTGCCAGTCTGCGACCATTCAGAGCCTTTATATTCAAATCCCTCTGTACATGTCTGCTTCTTGTGTGTATGTCCTACAAATGTGTATTTTATTATTTCACCATCAGCAGCTCTTGATCCTCCCTCTTTTACAGCCAGGCTCTTCAGCTAGAGGCTCTGTTTAAGCAGGAAGACAGCATTGTCATGGGGTTTTGCAAGAAGAACTGCCTGTGCCACCATATTCTACCTTCTAGAGCACATGGCAGCGTGTAGTCCTTTTCTGCCAGCAGGGAAGGGTAGGTCTGCTCCCTTCACCTCCCTCCCTTGGTTGGAGGGCAGGCTGGGAACCAGGCATATCAGCAAGCAGCTTGTCTTGGGTGTCTGGCAGGATGGGCAGAGCAAGGGGCTGAGCAGCACGAGGTGTGGAGTGGGCATGTTAACTTTGCAGTCTGTGCTGTCTTGTGTGGTGAGGTATCTCATGTGAAAGCGGGGGGAGGATTGGCGGGGAAGGGAGGGGGGAGAGACTGAAATGCAAACATCACCGCTACCCTCAGTAAGAGATTTAGATCTCTGTGTTGGCATAAAAAGGTCATTTTGGGCCTGAGGGTTTTGACATTGTTCCTTTAAGTTAGACCCACAACATAAACTATTTTCAACACTTGCTATGAAGAACAAATGACCTTTAGTAACTTGCCCAGAAGACAAATGGTACGTTAACACAATAAATGTACTTTGCTAGTATCGTGCTTCTTGCTTTAATTTTCAATTAGAAATGTTACTTTCCCCCCTTCCTTTTACACAAAGGGCTGCATTTTCATACTTTGATTTTGTAACAGAGATTTCCTCGTCCTCTGTGGGATTGGTAATATTCACTGATAATTACTGGCTATACAGTGAATTTCCTTCTGTTCAGGGACAGCATTTTGTGCTCATCTACTCCGAATGGTCTGGATGGAGGGTATCTGAGAGAAGGAGGGGATAGTTAAACATCACCAGCCACGTCTGCTGCAAGGGCAGAGGAAAGGGAGTCAAAGGGACAAACAGTTCAGAGGCAGTGCTGGTGAGTATATTTTTTGTTTGACAGCTTTTTTAGCATGTGAAGACAGAAATGAGACTGAAAATTAAAAGGTGAAATTATTTCAGTTTACATCAATGAAGGCAGGAGGTGTGGACGTTGGCATGTTGACTTCTGTTTGGGGAAATGAAGGGCTGCCACTCTTCTCCGTGCTCATTTTTATTTTGGTGAAGGTTTCCTGGATTTGTTATGTAGCTTGCTGCCAAGAGAACTTTGGAGGACCTGGAAGTGCATCCCTAGTTGTGTGAGTGTGGAAACACCATCATTTCTGCTGGGCATGCTCAGATGATGGCTTGGCCAGCTGTTGATCTCAACTCTATGCTCAAACATGGTGGTAGAAGAAAGGGAGCTCTACAGTGTCCTGGTGTAGGTCATCTGGGGGAGGAAAGGAGGAAAACAAGGAGTAGGGAAGCACCAGCCCTCCTCCATGCAGTGTTGTCTTTCCTGAAAAAGTGGAGGAAGAAGGTGGACATTGAGATGCTTCCAGACCTGGGTAGACTTTTGTCAAGGGGATGACAGGAAGGATGTCTCTGTCACACGAGCAATGAATGCCTGGAGGAAGGGAGAGGATGTTGGTGGTGGAAAGAGAGTAGATCAAGGGATGGCACAGCAACAAGAAAATATTTAGAAAAAAGAAAGTGATTTGTCATCCATTGGAGTCATAGATAGACTTTCCTTAATATTAATAGTGTTTGGAAGATAGGAAGATCTAGTGCATAATGCAGAGGCTCGTTTGACATTCTGTAAATGTTGGTTAATTATTTCTAGAGCTGGTACAGTGCTCTTCATCTCAAAGGATCCAGAACACTTTAGGCGAAAGTAGATTTTTCAATTTGCTCATTGTTTTGAGGATTACAGTTATTTCACATCAAATAAAAAACATTGTGGAGGAAGTGTTTTATATTCTTTGATGTGGGGGTGATCTTTTGTTTCAGCTGAAGAGAAATTATTTTACAGAACCAAAAATGAAAGCTGTCTTTTGAGTTTGGGATCGTAAATACTTTGGATCCTCACCGACAGCGCGCTTATGAAAGAATATTTAAGCAAAGCCTCTGGAAATGAAAAAATTAAATACTTAAGTTTAAATAGCCCTTCTGCATCTCCAGAAATATTTGTTTCTTATTTTTCATCAGACTGACAACTGAGTCCGACCTTATTTTATACATAAATTCATCATCTGA
Organism: Sylvia atricapilla; assembly: GCF_009819655.1. Lineage (NCBI taxonomy): Eukaryota > Metazoa > Chordata > Aves > Passeriformes > Sylviidae > Sylvia > Sylvia atricapilla. The sequence goes on along the minus strand of NC_089144.1, from coordinate 51,730,744 downwards.
TTTCCTTCTAATCAGCTGTAAAAGTATTTTTTTCCCCAGCTATATGTTTATGCCCTTTTATCATCATTGAAGGGGGACTTAAATAAAGCTGGAGAAGTGTGCTATGTGCTGCACCAAGGCTTTACTAGGGAAAAGCTGAGCTGGGGAGAAGGAGCTTGAAATGGAAGGAAGCAAGGAAGAATGAATTGAAAATGAGAGGAAAACTGGAAAAAAGATGGACAATGTGAGTAATGGTGGTAGTTACTCCTCAGAGTTAAAATAGGAGCAAGGAAATAGAAGGATTAGGGATAGGAAAGTGAAAAGGGGAGTTGAAAAGGGGAAAAAAACCCAGCTGACTAAATAGCCAAAAATATGACACTCCACCTTTAGTGAATGCTTTATATCTCCATTTTCATGAGAAATGCCATATCTTTCTGAATTTGGAAAGGAGGATAGGATGGATATTTTTAGGAATTACCAATATTCCTGGCTGCTTATGATTTTGTAGTTACTCAGAGAAAAAAGGAAAATAACAACAATGTAAACGTTAAAGAAACTTCAGAAAGTTTTGAAAAACAGAAGCTTAGTAATAGCTGAACTTTCAGGTCATGTAGTTCTAAAAGCACAGCATAACACCCATATTTCGTAAATTTCATGTGAATGTTACGGGTATTATCTGGCAAACACATGTCATTGGCAGGTTTGGTTTTTTGGTGTTTTTTTTTTTGTTTGTTTGTTTTTATGATATTCCCATGCAATCAGGTGGCTTCAGAATCCAAGAACTTGAGAAAAAGATTCAGTCTTGCTAGACTTCTGATAAGAAATCACAAGGTTGGGTGGCCTTTTTCATGCTGATCTTTAGTCCCAGGAGAGAATTCACCCTTAAGAGGTTTTTTTGAGTGATTTTTCTTCAGATATTGCAACTGTGTGTGGTGGTTCCCAGCTTCGGGAGCCTGGTTTGCATTTATGTAGCAGAAAAGATTAATGAAAACTGAAAAATTCCTTCTGTCAATTCCTCAATCTCACTTAAAAAAAAAAAAAATACTTGAAACTAATCAGTTAAAATGACGTACTCCTCTTAGTGGCCCTCTCAGAACCCCTGAGGCAGGTTTTGCTGATCTCTCTCTTTCGATTATTCATCCTTTTATATAACAACACTGGGGGCTTTGAGGGTATGTTTGACTAGCAGCCTCACTGAAGCACTCATGGTATGAGAAGGGGGAAGAAGAGGGGAAAAAAAAAGGACCTGGGTCAGCAGTACAGATAGGGAAATGACACCAGCATGGTGGTGAGACTGAGGATTTCTGCTTCGCTGGTGATTTCTGACTCTTTTTAAAGGGGTTTTTGATGTGGATTTTCAGATGAGCTCTCTGAGGTAGACACAAGGCTACACTTTTTTTTTTTTTTTTTTTTTTAACAAGAAAAACAACAAGGGAAAATCAAAATGATTCTTACTCTCAATCCCCTCCACAATTGTCCTCCCTTCCCTCACCATGGTGTATACAGAGAAGGACGTGGTTATTGATCAGGATTTCCATGGTCCAACTGCAGCCAAGCTAGAGGGAAGCCACACTAAAATTCCCAGTGCAAGGAACACCATTAGGGTGCTCTTATTAACCCCACATTAGGTCAGTGTTACTATGTTGATATGTTGTTTTTTAAATGACATTTTGTGTCACAATCCATATCCCGTGCTGGTGATGTCAGGGGACATTTTGTTGCTTAGCAAAATTGGGCATTGTATCAGATATTTCACAGGTTGTCCTGTGGTTCTGTTCTTGCTTGGACAACATAAAGCACATAAATGGTTGTAAACCTGTTCACAATCTCCATGTCATGAGTTCTTGTCCTTAGGCATTGGAGTTTTTTTATACCGCACATATTATTTATGCATTTGAATGTCTTAATTTAAGTTCAGCTTTCCATCTCTGGTATTTTACTTCAAAGTCCAAAATTCCTGTTTTTCTTACAGGTCATTACTGAGCTATTTTTAGACATCAGTGTTAGATGGTAATTATGATAAGTGAAGTAAAAAGAGTATTAATTTTGGTTCATGAAAACTTTGTGGAAGTTTTAAGTGGAGTTTAAGTTTGCATATTAATAATAATTTTGCTTCAGTAGTAAGAAATCAAGAAACCTCAGGTGCAAGTATGATAGAAATATTTATAAATTTGATTCATAGACAAAAATTCAGAAAAGAAAGATGCCTGGTTGGTTATGGGAAGAAGCTGAAAGCTGGTGATACGTGTTTAGGAGAAATACTGGAAATATGTTAAAATTTTGTATTCTTGGAAACGGGTGTCAATGACAGGAAAGAATATCCAGTGCAAATGCTCAGGAGAAGCTGAAGCTTTGTTCAACATGCAGTGACCTTCTGAGGAAAATGGGACAAAGCCAGTCCCCACAGACCCAGTTTGGCTGTGCAAGCAAAGAAGAATGAAACAGAATGAGGGTAGAAAATGGGGCTGCCACCTTGAAGGTGAGACTGCTCTTCTGAGAGGAAGTCAATCCAAATACTAATCAGCTTAATATATTTCCCAAATTCTGTTGGTTTTGGTTTGTTTGGGGTTTTTTGTCATAACTTCTGGAGAAATTTTGTTTGTGTGTGTGTGGTTGTTTTTTTTTTGGGTTTTTTTTGGTTTTTTTTGGTTTTTTTTAATAGGTGGCAAAATGGTAAGTAAGTGACATGATGGTAGTAAATGCTTAGTAATGACTTCAGTGTCGTTGTCTGGAGTGTAATCCTCGTGTCAAACCAGTCAACACTAACATGGTAAGCAGCGAGGACTCCAGAAAGACAGAAGTGTGTGGCAGGAACTGCACAGCCTTCCAAGTGACCTTTCAGTCAGTGTAGGAGAGTGTCATCACAGGGAGTGTGCATCAGTTTAAGTAGAGACACAGTGGAAAATCCACACTGTCAAAAATAACTATTGCTGTGCTGTAGAATCTTATTACATTTTGAGTTTAAGCAGTTGTTGCCAAAACAATTAATATACTAGTTCAGGAAACATTTCAAATTCCTCTGAAATGGAAACAACTTCCTTTTTTTCCCAGATTTCTTTGCAAATTCATTTTCCTGTTCACCTGATTCTCTTGAGCATGTTAATAATTAAGTTGTGCAGTCTCTTTTCGTTGATGGCTTCTTAAGCTTTTTTTATTCTTTTCTTTTGCTTGGTTGTCTACACAGAGGAGTAGTCTAGTGTGGCTCTTCAGTGCTGTGAGGCAAAAAGCCATCACTGTCAATGCTGCAGGAAGTTTAAAAGCACAGAAATGGGGTTGCTCTCATCCAGGTAAAAAGGAGTCTTAAACATGAGCTGGTGCTGTGAGCTAACAGCTGCTTTGCATGCAAAAACCTTCGCCCTCTCAGACTTTAATAACAGTTGTTAAAGTAGCTTCATCAGTGGGAGTAATGGTAGGAAGAGGCCAAGTGTAAACAGGGCACAGGTGGCTGTGTGTGGGGACTTGGTTACAAGGGCGTCTGGACGTGTTCTGAACAAAATTTATATATATAAAAAATCATCAAATATATATATATGATGGGATTGCATCCATCTATCCATCCATCCATATATAAAAGAGCAATCCCATCACTTCTACCACTAGGGGAACAGAAGTCTTTTTAATAATAATGGGAAATTATATGGAAAATGTGTTAGTGCTGTATGAGGGAACAGTGACTTCCCAAACTCTCTGTGTGTTTGTGCAGACCACGCTTTACCTCAGTTTCCCAGCTGATGAGATCAGCACATTCCTTACAGAATAACAGGATGAGACTCACAGGTAGTTAATATTTTTGGACTTGAGATGTCAAAAAATGATAAAAGTAGTAAGGATTGTAACTATTTTCCCTATTAAGCACAGAGTTGAAATATTGAGAGGCTAAAGCTCACTCAACCAACCAGTCCCTAGCCTCAGTTTGGAGAGGAAATCTATTACTCATTTCCTGCCTTCACTTAAAATAAAGAACACACTCTGCCCAGGACCGTGTCTAAACAGACACATCATCACTACTTTTTTTTTGGTGATAATAATAAAAGTGTCAGAAGGGGATTCCCCTGAATGTTTGATACTTTTCTGCTGTGTGGCAAAAAAGCAGCAGTCTCAGAATAGCTGTACAGAGTCTGGCCCAAAATGCTGGGCTCACACGTCCCCCTTTCTTCACCCTTACTGGAAACGTGTGTCCGTGTTTCAAGAAATAACTGGAGGGGCAGAGCAGGAAGAGGCTGTTGTCTGAAATCCAGAAATAGGTGTCATTAAGGAACAGTAGAGAAATTGTCTCTTCTCAAACAAGAACTAGAGGAGAAGGCACTGGAATGGCCCAGGTACAAATACAGGTATTGAGCACTAGAAGCCTGATGTCAGGTTTTGTAGTTTCTCTAAACTTGGTTGTTGAGCTACTAGAAGTTTTCAGTGGGGATTCCACCTCAGAGAAATGCATTACTAATGCTGGAGATCATGAACAGGCCTTCTAATAATTCTCCATTTGGCATGAGGCCCTTCTAAGAAAAGTGGACAGAAATAAATATGCTGGTTACTTGTCTAAGTAGAAAACCTTTAAAATGCATCCAAAACTTGCAGTATGCTCCAAAAGGGTGTTATTTCTATGCTGTCATGTTAATAGTCAGACAATAGGCCACCACTTAGTTCTAAGAAGCAGTGTATTAGCATTAGTTATCATTATGCTGACAACTCCAACATTATTTTCTAATGTTTGAAATTAAGAAAACCCCAGACCCATAGCCAGCATAAATTATATTAATTCCAGAGATATGAGTGAAGCTCCAGTGCCATTCAGTAACTGCACATCACGTGTGCCATGGTGATCTGTTGTTTGTGTTTGAAGAGATGTGGTGTGGTGATTCTAGACTTGCCAGTGATGCCTTCAGTTTTAGCTTTCATGTTTTTCACATTCTGGGCTGCCCAGGGGTGCAGTTCTGAGCCTCACATTCAGTGTCACTCAGCTCTCTTCACAGAGCAGGGAGACAAAACAAATCCTTTTCCTGCTGGAGACCAAGGACAACTTTCAGCCCCAAAAGCACAAACAACGGTGGGCTAAGGGAGGAACAAGAAGGATGGGACCTCACAACCTGAAGCTGTAATTGGACAATTAAACCCCAATATGCAAATGGACCAAAACTTACACAAGTGTGAGACCTTGTGACCGTTTGTCCATTGTGTGACCATTCTTAGTTCACCTTGGGTGTAGCCCTGGTCAGGCCCTGTCCTGCCCAAGGTGTAACTTAGAGGCTTTTCCATAAATACTGACTTATTCACTACCTGTTTCAGGTCAGCCTTGCCAAAGCATCACCAGTATCTACAAGCCACAGCAGTATTTAACAGTACCTGTGGCCATCTGATGCCCTACTCTCCAAATAACCTAATGGTATTGGCAAGAATCCCAAAGTGTCTCCCTGCAGCAGCACCACTCCATGCAGGGGAAAGGTGGCTTTGCAAGGGGAGCAGGTGTCACATCAGGTCACTGGGCAGAGCCATGTCATGTATTCCATTTCTGCATCCCAAGGGCTGAGCCAAGGGTGCAGGAACAGGGCAGAGCCCCGTCTGTGGAGGTCTGTGTTGGTGCAGATGGGGCTTTCCTTAGGAGCCCATTCCTGGCTGCAGTGCAGTACTGTGGCCTCCTGCCTGTTGCCTCTCTCCCAGTTTCACAGGCAGAGCTGCACGTGGCTTCCTGGAGAGGGAGAGACTGTGTCTGTGAAGGTGGGAGGTATGGGCTGGTGATCAGGCAGCATAAGGACAGAGCCAGATGCACGTCCTGTGTTCACCACATAAAGCTAAACATTCCTGTCTCCTGTGGGTAAAACACCTTCACACAAGGGTATCACAGCATCTCTTCTGTACCTGATTTGCCCTGCAGTTTTTGTTTGTCCTTGTGTGAGTGATAAGTTGTTACCATCCAAATAAGTGAGAAAGACAAGTCAGAAAGATGATGTGTAGGTCTTCATTAGTATTTTGGACGGGGAAAAGAAATGGCTGCTCTTTTTGCAAAGCATGCTGATAATGTTGCCTGATGACTAGTGCATGGAAGGGGACACGGTCTGAGGGAGCTGTTGTCAGTAATTCCAGAATTGAGACTTTGGCTTCGTCTGTAATACAACCTCTCCCACTCAGAAAAATACCCCCATGCATATAGACAATACATATAGATGTATTTGTATATAAGGCACAGCACTGCATGCGATCCTTTGTGAGTGTGAACCATCTAAGCACAGCAGCTTCCCTTTGGATTTCCTTCTCTTGCAGAGGCACCACTAAAATGACTAAAATGTGAGCGTGGTACTTCCTGTGGGGAGTTTCCTTCTGGGGGGGAACGCTTTCTTGGGTGGATTCAAGCCTGGTTGCCTTTCCATAAGAGCTGACTTCATCTCTCAGCTGTTGGTAACGTGGTTGAATTCTGCCCTCAGCTGTACAGACAGGGCTGCCATTGGAGCTGCTTGTTTACATTCAAGGGCAGAACATGGACAAGGGATTTTTGGTTCATGTAAATGCTCTTGGAGGCTATTCTCTTGGCATAGAGCCACCTATGGTAAGGTAGGCCAAGTTTTATTTTCCTCAGGATCCTTGCTTTTATTTTCCTCAGGATCATTTTTATCCTGTTTTTTTAGAGATGAGGTCCTTCTGTCAATTGTTACTTTTTAAAATTACATCTATTGTGTTAATTTCTCGCTGTGAACTGTGCTGCAACAGTGTTGTGTGCTGTTGATCAGCTCCTTGATTCCTCTCTAGAAGTGGCTGAATTTCCAGGGATGGGATACTATGAAATTTGTGCAACCTGGAACATGAATATGTAATTTTAATCTGTATTTTTGTTTGCCTAAATATTAAATCTTTCAAACCTAAGAACGATGAGATGAGGAGAAAGAAAAATATGTAAAATCTCACTGTTTAGAGTGAGAAATGTTTCTATGTAACCAGAATTGCATTAAAGAGACAATGCTTATGCTTATGACACAGCATGTGATTAAATTTTTTCTACTTTTTTATTACACTGAAAGTATGGAAACAAAATGAACATTCTCACTAATAATCAACTTTACATGCAGCAAAGTCATCCTGTATTACATGCTCAGGTTCTTTTGAGAGGGTTTGAGATCTGTGGAAGAATCTTTCCTGAGATCTTTGAGGTGGTGCTGAAGTGCTTCGACTTTCCAGTTTGCCTATTTAAATGCTGTTCAGGTGAGCTCTGGATCACTGTGATTAAGCCAATTTTAATAAATCTTTAAAATGCAAATCAGCTTCTGAAGTTTGTGAACATCTCATGGAAGAATGTGCAAGAAACAGGCATGTATACAATATATACAATACATATGTGTGCATATAAATATTTGTGTGTATATACATACATAGAGTTACAGAAACACTTATTATTTTTGCTATTTTATGTATTTCTGTTTTATTCTGTGAGAGGCAGAGATTCTGCAACTCTATTGAAGCTAATTTTGTTGCATGAAGGTGTGGTCTAAGGCTATGAATCTTCTCACATGTTCGTGTTTAAGTTGTTTTAAACCATATGAAAAATATCTGAAGTGCCAAAATGTTTAGGCATTCTAATCCAAATGATATGAGTAAGAGGGATAAGCATTTTTCATTTTAGAAAAGATTAAAGAAGAAAAAAAAACAACCAGAATTAAATCTGTTATACTTCACAATAAATAGTTTTGCTTCCAAAGTATCTGCTGAAGCCACCTGTGATGCATGCCCAGCCACCTAAAAGGGACTCAAAAGATGTATTAATGTATTTCTGACAAAAAGCATTTCCTTGACTATTTGTTTGATTACTTTTTTTTTTCTTTTTTTTTCCCTGCCTGTTTTCCTTTAGGAAAGAATTGCTTACAGGAGAAATTCTGTTTTCAGATTCTCGTTTTTTTGGGGTTTTTTTGGGTTTTTTTTGTTTTTTTTTTTCACTTGGCCCAATGATGAGAGCAAAAAATTCCGTACTGGTTTGGACTTACTTGGACCTGCATCTCCAGAAAAGCAGGAAGCCAATTAGGGTATATGTTTGAGTAATTCAGACTGCTGGAGAGAACTGTAAAGTGGAAAGGAAACTGTGAGCAGAAGTGACTGCAGTGCTGCATTTTACAGCAATCTCAACAGAGAGGAGCTACTGAAGGGAATCTGGTTGGTGTTGTACTAGAGATTATGAACACTAAAGGTAAAGATAGATTGCTAGTGATTAAACTTATTTTAAGCTCTGGAGTTTGGGTTTGATTCAGCTATCCACTTTCTGAATCCAGCTGTCAGGAATGGCCTATGTTTTCCCTTTTCCTTATGTAGTGTATTAAAGCTTTTGTGAGGTTTTGACAGGACACTGCTCCCCAGTGTAAGACAGCATCTCCATCTTCAATGACTCACTTTTGAAATAGTTCTTCCACAAAAAATACTCCAAAAAAACCCCAACAAACTGTTCACTAAGCAATAGTTTTGAGCTGAAATATAATGCCAGTAAACGATTTACAGTGAAGTTCCTTTTTCCATGACTTGCTTATCTGACTGTCTTGGTTTGCAAATGAAACCTGCTGCTTCTGTTGCTGATCCTGCCACTGTTGTCATGAGAGAGTTTGGTATGTGCACTTGAAGCTCACTGCTGCTTTCCTTTTGTCCTATGCCAAAAACTCATGTTATGTGGAAAATACAGCCTGAATGGTGTAACTGAAGAAAACATGTTTATGACAGCAAATATCTCCAGTAGGATAATGTAAACTTCCCCTAACACAAGTGGCAATGCAGTATGTATATTAGAGAGATAATAAGAACTGCGGAAAGGTCCCCTTTGGCTGGATGCATGTGTGATAGAACTCTGTGGGACTTACACAGTCCAGCAGTGATGACTTGGCTTTTTAGAAAAATCTCTGCAGTGTTAAACTCTTCTGTAAAGCCCAAACTAGTGACAGTGCATGGCTTGGCTTGGTGCCATAGGTATTTTCTTATTCTTACTGAGTTCAGAACACAGGATATATGACCTGGATAGGTGGGAGATGTCCTTGCTTCACTTGTCTTACCACACCAGCAATTTACATATTATCCATAGGAATGGCTCAGTAAGTATCCAGCCATAGTGCTGAGATGAAAATAGGGTTTTCTCATGACAGAAATTGAGATGAAAATAGGGCTTTCTCATGACAGAAATAACTGCACTAACTTGGTTTTATTCCACTTTCTGAAACTGTACCGTGATTGGTGTGTCACCCAGATGGATTTATTCAAGCACAGTATGAAAATGGCCATTACAGAAATAGGCACAGTCTCTCCAGTGTTGATGTAAAACCTGACAGAGATGACACTGTAGTGGATGTAACTTCATAAAATCACATTTACTGTTCTGCATTCAATAAAATCCTCCATTTATTTAGGTATTGGAATGAAAACATGATTTACTGCTTTTGAGGTTTGAATGAACACTAAACCCAAAGGTTTTTCCAACAGAAAACATCAAATATGAAAAATTCAGTGATACTCTATAGAACTTTCAAATTCCAGGATACAGAATTTCTGCAAAGTTCCAAACATATGTTACTTTATTTTTTCTTTAAGTAACTGTGGAGTGTTTCTCCTGCTATGGGAAGAATTTTTTGAAAGGTTTTATCTACAAAAAAATCCTGCATTATAGTACACATTATTGTTTATTGATTGCCAGTAGTTTGTTTTACTCTTATCCTACTTGTATTATATTCCCAGTTATTGCCATACTTCCTGGTGAGGTAAATCATGTGTTTGGTCATAACCCAGAATTACAGTAAAGTGACTTTACTTGAGTCAGACTTTACTTGAGACTTCAATTCTAAATTCTTCAAATAAAGTTTTTATTTCAAATTTTTTAATGCCCAGATTTGCCACACTTTTTTCCCCCAGAGCTTAATGTTTAGGAATTTGCTTGTTATGATGGGTTATTTTTATGTTTTACTTTGAAGATGTATGATAGTTAAGAAGGGCAGATCCTTGGAGGCAAATTGTTTGTCTTTTCTTGTGCTACATAAAATTGCTGCTGAAAGCCTTCTTGTTAGTATCAGCTGCACTTGTGGTTAGTTAGAGTTTAACATCTAATTTCAAAGCATAATTGTCCCTCAAAATATCTCCTGGAAGAGAGAAAAGTGGACACAGACACACACACAGAGGAGGGAGTATGAAAGGTTGTGTGCTTATTCGGTGTTGATTTTATGGACTTCAGTTCTGTTTGCTACAAATGCCCTTTTAAGTAAGTTGTTTTTTTTTTTTTTTTTTTTTTTTCCCCATCATGGGACTTAGGCAAGAGGAACTGAAGTCAAATTGAGAAGTTATTAGGTTCTAGATTCAAAAGTCAAATAGATTGAAAACGAAGAACCATAGAATACCCTAGGGTGGAAGGGACCCACAAGAATCATTGAGGAGCTGTGGTTGCAGTTTTAGCCAAATTATTTTTTCCTTGTGAGGGCAATCCTTTCGTACAAAAGATTGTGACAAATTTTTCCAATAATGCCACTGTAGTAATTATTACCTTTAACATTCAGTGTACAACCTGCTGATGCATGGACATGGCCTGTATTTGAAAGTATCACTTTGGCCATAGTGAGATGATAAACCAGCTGCACATGCATGTCACTCGTGGCTCTCCAGTATGATTTCTGACCTGATGCTAGTGGTAGGTTCCTGCCAAAATCCACCTTGTTTTCTTTCTTACTTCCCTTTAAATGTCTTATTCCCCACAGTGTGTTTCTTGAAGGAATATTTTGGCAACCTTGGTTTGTGCTTGGAATGCTGCTGTGTCTTTCTGCCTGCCCTTTCTCGGGCAACACCACCACTGGTCTTTTACAGCTCTGTGGGGTTTTAGTGTTTGAAAAGCAACAACATGGCCTCGTCTAAATCAAATTAGCCCAGCTGTAGTCAGTTCTGGCTGCTGATCTGAAAGCTGAAGTCATTTAGTCTGAGATTCCCAGCCAGCAGTACAATACATTGTACTGTTTCAGTAGTAATGAAATTCCGCTACAGTGTATACTGATGCTTGTTTTTGATAGGGAATATGTCTGATGTTCAGAGTTACATTAGCAAAATATTTGAAGGCCAGGGAGATTGCTCTTGTGATGAAATTCTTCTCTGATGTAGTTATCATTAAAGCTGGCTGGAAGTGTTTGGTTTAAAACTGGGTTTGGAAAGCTGAGTTCTGAGAACTGTATGTAGGATAATTTTTACTTCACAGTCTCAGCTGAAAACAGAAAAATCTTTGTATCTGAATGGTGTTGTGTGCCTCATGGGAATTTGAGGTCAGCTGCACCCTGCAGATCTGTATGTTCAGTGCCTTGGCTCTCCTGAGCATGCCAGTCACTTACTCTTGTAGTCCTCGCTAGAAGAGGGACCAACAATGTTTGAGGAGATGTAATCTGTGCTGTCAGATTCTCATTGTTGTATCTAAACTTCTTACAGCAGCGTGTTCGTTAGCGTGGCTAACGTGTGACAGTCTCCTCTCTGTTTCATCCGAGGGAAAAATCTTTATTACATCAAATCAAATCCTCAAATGGGGCTACGTTTGTTGTTTTCAACGTACAAATTGTGGTGTGAGGCATTAGGAAAAGTAAGTTCATCCATCAGATGTAGTGGAAAGTGCTGAGGTTTTTTCACAGACCCTTATTCCAGTGGGAGCTGCTGCCACATCTTTGACCAGGTCCTGCAAAAACTCAGTCTCCCGCTGTACCATTAGCACAATGGCATAAAAGCCTGCTGTGCCTGAGCAGAGCAATTTACTGTGATTTCAGAACTTTCAATGATATTTTGAATATGCTGAAAACACACAGTCCATGTGGTGTCCTCAGAATAAGGACCTTGCTCTTATCTCAGAATTACTGTGGAAGAGAGTCAGAATGTGCTGTTTCACACAGGAATCTGTCCTGCTGGGGAAGGATGCTGCAGCTTGCTGTAACAGAGGGTTTGTTATTAAGGTGAGCGTGGGGATGTCACACTCATAAAGTACAGGTAGGCATTTTTGAAGAGTGTTATTCTTTGCTTGCATCCTAAAATCTACAGGAGTGGGGTTTTTTGGCAGGTGGCTCGTGAATTTTTATCTGTGGGGAGAAAGGTGAGAGAACTTTTTTGCATAAATAGTTTTTAATATTTTCACTTTATTGCCTTACTCTGCAATGTTACAACACACTTAAAAATCATCCTTGAATTTAGGTTTGAAAGGCATTAAATATAACTCATCTAGAAGTGACCAATATTGAGGCAGAAAAGGAAAAAAAAAAACAAACAAAATCTTCACTCCAACTCCAGGCTGCAGTGCAGGCTCACTGAAGTCAGCTGGAACATTGGATTGTGTCCCAGCACTTGCCCTGCGTGTTCCTCACCAGGACTTTTCGGGGACCTGAATGGCCTTTCTGTGTATCCCTGGAGCTGGCACACGGAGCACTGCTGTGGCCCTCTTCTGCTGCCAGGGTGCCTTTTCCGTGTTCCTTTCCTACAGCATTTCCCTGTCCTGTCGGAGTCTGTCCAGGCGTCCTGACCAGGTCTCTGGTGTCATCGGGTGATGGGATCCGGTAGCGCTGGAGCGGACCCAGCCCTGCCAACGAGGACATTCCTTGCTTCCAGGTGCTCAGAAGACAGCGACACTAGGGAAAATAAGGATTTGAAACGGAGCATTTCCTTGTGGAAGGCACGCTGGCCATGCATTTCCAGCTTTGGAAGCCATTCCTCCTCTTGCTTTGCTGTCTCCCTGCTGTCAATCCAGAGTGTCTCAAACTTCATTTGCGCTCATTTCACACAGAGTTTGCTTATCAGCCTGAAAGGCGACTGTCTGATCTTTTCCTTTTGCATGCTTTCACTTTTAAGATCTTCCCTTTCTTATGTAAAAAAGGCAATTAGAGTCGTATCTGTTTATTTTAAACAAAATGGCTGTTAATTAGCGTGATCAAAAACCCTGCCATTGTAGACTATGGGCTTCACTTTGTAGTTGCACTAAATTGCGTACAGTTTGGTGCCAGCTGACATGATAGCAACACAAAGTCTGCCTTTTTTTTAACTTAATGAACAAACAGATTTATGAGGCTTTGTTATCTTCTAGTTTAGATCTATAGGTTCGGAATGCATTATTTAGAGTTCTTGTTTCTTAATGACTAATGTCATGTTGTTACTTATTAGGAGTACTTTAACTTGCTGAAGAAGTTTCCCTCGCTTTTGTATCCCCTTGTTTCCATTTTCCTTCGGTTTTTGGTGGTTTTATTTATTTTTTTTTTAATGGCTTAATTAAACAGTACATCTGTGGTACACAAAACAGTTGAGATGCACTTCTCTAGTTGCATTCAAATGTTCCGGCTCTAACTCCGTAGTGCTGTGAGAGCACTGGGTATTCTGTCATCCCTTCAAGGCAGAATAAGGGCAGTTTCTCAGTTTTTTCCTTGCCTCCATCACTGCCTGATGTTTATCATAATGTCCGGGAAAAAGATGCCCACAACAATCCAGCCTTGCTTTGTTTTGGACAGAAAAAAGTTAAGAATATTGATGATAAAGCTGTGATAGCATGATTCCCATCTGTAGATCTGTCATCCCGAGTGAATGACAGTGTGTCCTTCTAAACGAAAAAATACATTAAAAAACCAAAAGACATTTCAACTAGTAAGTGAAAATTCTGTGTGCTTTCTTTTTTTTACTGTGGCTATTACTTTTGCATGGAAGGTGCTCATTTCAGAAAGTCAGAATTGTCTATTTTTTGTATTTGGTTTGGCAACTTCTGGTGGCTATCGAAACAGCTACTGGGACCAGAATGTAGAAAATGTGGAGTTGGAATTGATCAGGAGATCCTCTATTCTTGTCACCACCACTGGGGAGCTGGGAACTGCAGTGTAGTTTCCAGAGTTTACTTCCCTAGGAATGCACGTATCCTCATCATTTAAGTTTCTCTGCATCCTTACATAGCCATTTTTTGTGTTAAATTCTTCTGTATGCTGATACAAGGCCTAATTGACCCAATATTTCCAGGAGTAGCTGATTATTCAGGTATGTCATTATTTCTCTGCTTTTTTATCTGTTGGTCATTATTGAAGGATTCAGGCGAAATCCTTATTTGCATAGAGAAAATCAAAATTGAAGTCAAGTCATAAGCAAAGTCAGTGAGCTGGCATAAATTTGATTAAAAGAAGGTGTGATCATGTCATTTTATGGGTTTTACTGTCATTTAAAACTTTGCATTGAGTGTAATTCTTGGCTGTAATTCTCCAAGTACATGTTTAAATTAAAGACATAAGACAATTAATACTTTTTCCTGTGGTTATATTTCAATATAAAACCATACACAATTTCATGTTAAAATATTGAAGGAAATGTTACTTGCTATTATGGAAGATTAAGGTAGTAATAATATTATATATGCTCCAAGGGGGGAAAAAAGCCCCAACCCAAGCCAGAAAGACCAGAAAAAGTGAATACAAAACCAAATTTAAAGTACTGCAAGTTTTAGTGTTACACTGATTGAATAACATTTTTTTAACTGTTGTTCTTGTAATTTCCAAATAAAAGAGAAATTAAATACATTTGGGATTTCCAGTGGAGAAACATTTTTATAAAGTTTTTTCTGTTTCATCTGTCACAAAATTGTACTGAAATAAAATAAAGACCTTTTCTTTTTTAACACCATAAAAATTAAAAAGAAACATCAGGTGAAAGTAATTTTCAGATGGTAATTTTTCTTTGTACGTCACATAGTGACTTTTAAGGCTAATATTTAAAATGAAAAATTTTCAACTTTATCAAGAGGCTTTTTCTAGGTTTTTTTAATTGAAATATCATCAAAGTTGCTCTTTTTTTGGTTAAAATTGTCAATATAAAAGAAACAGTAAATTACAGTGGAAATAATTATTTGCAAGTATTTTTAGTCAAGATGGGTTTTTTATTAGTCAAAAAAAGAATAAGAAAGGATACACAGTTAAACAAAATAAATAATTCTGGAGATAATTGGTCACTGTTGTCCCTTTCACCCTTAATTCAAGAACAAGGAATTGTTCAATGAAAAAACAAGGAAGATATTTTCATAAAATAGGATTATTAGGCACTACCTGCAAATAACTTGTGGATCTTTCTAATAAAACTGCTCTGATTAAAAAAAAAAAAAAAAAAAAAAAAAAAAGAGAGAAACAAATCAGGATCTTACATGAATTGCTGAAGTTTGAAGGTAAATGAAATGTGCTTTCTGTCTCTGTTTTCTCCTTTTTGCCTCTGAATGTGAAGTACTTACTCAGGAGATGGTTGATGAGGAGAAGTCTCTCATGGCAAGTTATTTTGTAGTTGTTCAGTTCCAGGAATTTGTCACTGTGATAAAATGGTTGATATTAGCAGTTATTTTTCATCTTGACTAACTGAGATATTCTATGATTACAAATTATATAGGGTTAAAAACATTTATGCAAGTGCTATTTTTCATGTGCTGGTTAATTTACATATATTTTACGTTTAATTAACATATATAATATTTTGTCTGTAGATGTAATAGAAATGGGGCTTTGATCCATCCGAGTCCTTCAGCAAATGCTTAACCTTAAGCACATAAATAATCCCATTGTTTTCAGTGTCTTTAATCTGTGCTTTTAAGTGCTTTGTTGGATTGTGGCCTAGTATAATTATATGTTTGCAATAACAGTTGCTTATTAAAAGCAGTTGTTAGATCTCAAAAATAATATAAAAGAAATAACATGAGAAAATATGTATCAAACAGTACTGAAAAAATACAGAAAAATTGTTTCAGAATCCTTATTTGCTTGTCATTGTCCATCACATCGCAGATCCTGCTTTTTGTGATGCTCCTTTCTTTTAAGAGCGCAAGACCAAGGCATATTAAGGAAGATCCCACAGATATTTATGTAAAAATTCAGGAATTTTTTTTAAAAAGTTATATTTGTTATTAACATTGAATTCTGTAACAAAGGTGAGATTTTATTAAACAGTTTCCTTTCATATAATTTAAAAGCTATGAGCAGATCATGCACCAGCTATTAGTTCCCACAGGCCTTCGCTTCTTTCTCCGTAAGAACAACTGTGTGCAAGGAATGATATGATAGGAACTGGGGTCTCTTCCCAGCATTTTATCTCTTTATGTGTTCAGTGCCTTTCACTTTTCCTTGCTCTTTTTTCCCCTGGCTCTGTTCTGTAATGTTCTATTCTTTGTCAAACCCTCTCCATTTCCTTTCACCCAAAGCAAAAATTAAGGACCCGAGGGTTAAACACTGTGTTTTACTCTGGTGCAGTGTCCTGATAGAACCTGAGTGATGGTGTTCACCTGACTGTCAGTCCAGCTGCATTTCACAGAGACTTGCCATGAGACCAAGTAGGTTTCTAGATTATGAACCCTCTAAAATTTAGTGTTGATGTTAACAATTTCTATTGACAAGAAACCACTTGTGTGGGTAAAACACTGGTCTCAGCACCAAGTGCTTGTGCCTGCAGCTTTGTACTTGTAGCTCCCCTCTCCATACATTCATTTACTGCTTTCCTGATCTACCTGGCCCTCTGAAGTACTTTTTCAGTTTATTTTTTCCATGGAAGCTCAAGAAAAAGCACAGTAACAATAATATAAAGTTAATTTTCCTTGGTCTTTTGTGCCTCTGAGTCAGAGCTTACGTATATTTTACAGCAAATTGTCACTTCTATTCTTCCAGCAGAACCATCTTGCCTGGTCTGCCAGCCAAATTTTTGGAGTGCATTTACAACTCATGTGAGCAAATAAATGACCACAAGCATCCAGCAGCACTTAAAGGGTAAAAGAAATGTGAAATGATCTGTAAATATCACTGTTATGTGCGATAAAAGAGAGGGCTTGGCTAGTCTAAATTAAGAATAACCAGCAGTACTGAGTGAATATAATACCAGAATGAATTCAGAGTAAATTTATTTCCGTATGTATAATTGAGAATCTCCTGTGAGCACGGTGGCCATGTGGATACTCTGTGCTGTTCCTTTGCAGAGGAGCGTGTGGAATTTTGTGTACACAATGTGGGATCACACTGAGATCCTAAGTCCATGGCATGGGCTGGAGATGCTCTGTTATAGCCACATGAAGTAGCACTGTTTGTAAAAGCTGAAAAAAACCCCAGCAGAAGATCTCAAGAAAACCAGAAATCCTTTTCTGGCTGAAGTGTCAGGGAAGTCTCCTCCCCCACCCCACTCAGGAAGTAACGATTTCCCCCCAAGAAATTAGTTCATTAGTGTGTATTGCTATTCATGCAGGAAGGTGTGTGATGTCCCGGGGCTGTCTGTATTTGAGTAGGAAATGTCACCTCGGATCAGATTTGCAATCCTCCCAGCCCTTGCTGGCCCAGGGCACGGAATCTCCCGAGATCTCCCGTAATGCACAGTGACTGCATCACTACAGCAGCATCAAAACTTCACTGTGTTCAAGGAGATGATAATGGTTGCCACCTTATGCAGCTCAGATAAATGACAAGTTTGGGGAAGGTCACAGCTTGGTGTGAAAAGTCTTCCACATCTTGCAAGAAAAAGAAAAAAAATCCCGTATCCTGTGCAATGCCTTTCCTGCTCCTCGTCTCTTTGCTTACACAGGTGGAAATGTTGAAATTAAATAGCAGAGCGAGTGTGAGCGTGCCACTGTTGTATTTTGATGTGGTTATCAAATTGCCCTTCATTGTCAGAAGCTGTTAGGCTGAGGAGTGAAATATATGCCTTGAGTGGCAGTAGGAATTGGTAATTACCTTTAATTCTCCACAGGGGCATGGAGAGGTGTGGAGTTTGCCCATGTGTCAGTCAGAGCTGAGGCAAAGAGAATAGGGGTGAGAGCTTCCTGTGATGCTGGAGTGTGTAAGGGGTGAAATGGGTTCTTGTCCCCTTTTCCAGCAGCTTCTGTGCCCAGAGAGTGTCGTGGGCAGGTCAGGGGCCAGCAGATTGCCTTGGAGTTGGACAGAGAAAGGGCTGGGAGCAAAAAGGTGGGAGCATCCCTGATGTTTTTCCTAGCAGCTGCTGGATGTTTTCTAATGGGCCCTTCACCATCCCAAGCCCTCTGAGAAAGCAGCCTTGTCACATCAGGCAGGGCCAGAAGGGTGAGGGAGGCACATGCTGAAGCTGGGTGGGAGGATGGTGGAAGCCTTGCGCGCTCCGCAGTAGGAATTGCTCTCAGCCACGATGAAATGCAATGATACAAGGAAGTTTTTACAGTCATCTGCTCTCCAGTTGAAGCAAGAGTGAAAAATGTAACACACCATGCCCTAATCCACTTAATATGGTCTCTGTCCATAGCTCCCCACTTGCTGTCTTATGGTAAAGCTGCTCAGTTTCTCCGTGTCCAAGCGTAAGAGGAAGATTAAGTGCACTGCTGCACCCTGGACTTGCTGGCAGAACTACTTTTTCTCCTGCATGGGCTCTAAGATGTGCTTTGTTTTATTGTCTCCCTTTCTTTTGAAAGGTACAAAGTACAGTGACAGAAACTATCATATTCAATTGGACATGCTTTCTACAGATTTGTTAAGGATTTACTCTACACATTTGTAGCATTTAGTTGCCATGGCAATGACCTCGGTGCAAGAGGGAACAGCCTTTAGGTTGGACCTCAGATTTTCCTTTCATTTCCATTTAATTTGATTTGACTGTGAAATGTCACTTCCATTGCATTGATTAAGCTTCATTGCGGCCACCAGCTCTGTTAGAAAGGTTAAAGGGCAGGCCAGTGGCTGTCATTTTTCTCCCCCCACCCTTTTCTGATACCAGTATAGGTTTGTTTGGGAATTTTTTTTTTAGAGGAAGACTAAGGTTTTACCCCATGGTGTTCCACATTAAAAGCAAAACTAATTCAGCAACAGTTTGAAGTGGTGCTAACCTTCAGCTTCCTCAGACAATTTTGCAGCACTTTAAAAAAATAGGAATCTCTTTTTCTTCCTGACATATGCTCACCCCCCCCTCCCCCCAGATAAATAAATTGGATGTGCCCTCCAACACTAACAACCGTATTGGAAGGACAACAGCACCTCTTTTTCTAAAATCTCTGTTGTCCCTAGGGTGTACAAGTGCCTGCCAGCTTCCACAAGGCGGGGAATCACTGGGAAGTGTGTGTAGAGTACCGCTGTGCCCAGGCTCTTTCTCGTTAGTTTGGTATTTGCAGATTATGCAACAGGTGTAAAATAGAGAGTATTGGGATGGGAGGCTCCAAAGGAGAACTAGGCAAAAGCAGGGATTGCTTTAGGCAGTTTTATTAATGGCAAACAAATTAAAATCACTGCTGTGGTATTCTTCATTCCTAGTCAAAAGCATTCAACCTTTGTAAGCAATATGACCCAACTGCAGAATACAAAGGTGCAAAAAATTGTGCTGTATTTGTAAAGACTTCCCCATCTTGCTGCCCTATGACCTCTGCATTGTACTGTGTGGGCTGTCAAGGACTTAGATAAATTAGGTCTGTTCATTTAGGTTTTGCAGAACCTCTTTTGTCTGCATCTCTGTATTAGCAGGCACAGAAGCCTTCCTGGCATGCTAGCTTTTTGCTGTGAGCCAGGTTTTCTGCCACATGCTTCAGCTAAACATCAGCTAAAATATCATCTTGAAATTTGCATATTGCATGATAACTGAAGTTCAGATTTCTCCTGCGTAGCTTGGTCAAAACTTAAGGTAAGTCTTATAGTTAAGTGTTGTTTTCTGTTAAAAAGATCAGATGTTCATTTTGAAAACATTGAGAAATTTGGTTTCTTCTTACCAGTCCTGCAAATAATTGCTTTTTAAGTTTGTTTAGCTGCTTAGAATTTAAAAAGAAATTAATAAACCAGAGATATTAAAGCAGCTTGGACTGAAGGGAGGGGTATAAGGAAGGCTCATTAAAAGAGGCATGTGAGTACAAGCTGGTGGGCTGGTGAGGAAGAGGCCTGGAAAAGTCAAGGGAGAAAAAATGTTTGACCAGGCACAGGGTAAGTGATGCAAGGAAAAACTCAACCCCCAAAGTACTACATATGGCTTGAAAATCTTTGCAGATGAAGGACTGTTTTTCCTTCCTGACTGAACTGAGCTTTGAATTAAGCCTCTTTCTTTTTGGAAAGGAGGGCTGAACTAGTGTGAAGAAAGCTGCAGTTCTGGAGCCTGTGCATTGGCTGCAGAATGGAGAAATAATTCACACATGTATGAGAAAGAGGGAATCTATTTAACTTTTTATTTCTGATTTCTGCTGCTCTTTCTGTGACATGTAGCATCTGGTGTCAGGGCCACCCTTTCACAGAGACATCATCCCACCATGGATAGTCAGGGCCAGGTGTGAGAGGACGCAAATCCATGGGGAGATAGACACCTTTGCTCCCACTGCACGGCTCACAGCAGAGAGGGCTTGGACTGGGGAAAGATCTTCAGAGGGAAAATCCTTTCTTCTGTGTCCCTGTGTGTCACACAGGAGGGGTGTGACTTCTGCCAGCCTTGGAGCTCAGAGCTCACTGGCAATCCAGGTGAAAGAGTCTGGCTGTGAGCTGTGGCTCTGTTATCTGAGCTTTAGGCTGCTGCTGTGATGACTGTCAGAGGGAGGACAAAATCTCCATGGTAGTTGCCCTTCCTGCAAGTACTGGCTGCCTTTTATGTTTGCTTCCAAAAAGTTAAATGAATAACTGGTGGGAGAAAGGAGGAAAGGAGAGAGAGAGAAGGATGTAACTTCCTTCACAAACAGAAAGACGAAAAACCCGTCTTAAGGCTGGAATAACTCTGAGCAGTCCAGCTGGTTGCCTATGGGATGCTGCTGTCTGACTTACTTGCTTTTCTGCTGTGGCCTTGCCTTGGGGAGAAGTGGAAAAGTTGGATGTGAAATCCAGCAGCTGCTGAATACTTTTGCTTATCCATGCAAATTGTCACCATGCCTGTGGAGGGGGAGGAGGAGTTTGGCATTGCGTGAGCCTGGACACTGGCCCGTGGAGGTGCCCCTAAAATTAGGATGCTGCTCATAGCTTTGGATGTACTCTATTGTCTTAGCCTGGATTTGTAAAAGAAAATGTTAGTTCTGAGCTGTGTGTGTGTCTGTTTCTGACTGGGCATCACAGTCGCTTTTTCTGCTTTTCCCTGCTTGGAAAGGACTCAGATTTAGAGCAAGGTGATCAGTTCTCCTTCGGAACAGAATAATGGTAATATTCTTAGAATGTAAATGCAGATGCTGTGGACTTCCACAGAAGATGAGTTCTTCTCCAGTAATGTTTCAAAACCTCCCAAATTTATAATTACTTACACTCTGAGTCAGTATTTGGAGATGACAAAACTTGGACCATGGAAAAGACACCCAGTTAGGAGAAAATACTTGACTTCTCTGTGCACTCTGGGCTTTTTTTTTTTTTTTAATGTGGATTATGGTGTTTCCTATGTAAAAATAATTTGAAGCTTTCAGAGTACATGATTGATGCCAGTATTGCTAATTTCTTGTTGCAATTTATGAAGAGGTTCTTTTTAGAAAAATCGTGTTTAAGACTAAGTACTGAATGTGGTGCTTGTTCTTCGTGGCAGTTGTGCCATGTGGTAGAAATTCCAGTTTTTCAAACTCCCAGCCACACCCTGTGATGGAGACAGAACAGCAAATAGCTTTGTTCAGATGTCTCTTGTGTCATCCTCTCAGTTAAAAATGCTGTATTAAAAAACTAAAGCAGGTGGAGAAAGGTAAAAGCTGAGTTCTAAAAATTCCATTTTCTACAGTATCACAAATCTTTGCTTAAAAAATGAGGTAAAATGGATTTTTGGTTTGGTTTGTTTTCTGTCCGTGCCCAGTTGCTCCTTCTGTTGTCAGAAGAGTTTGTGGCTCATGGTCTGGGCATTCGAGATGTTCCACTGCGGAGGAGCTGCTGCAGGTGTGGAGGGACCCAGAGTGGAGCAATTCCCACCTCCCTTGGATGCTGCTTGAGGCAGCAACAGAGTTAAACTGACACATCCCTTTTCTACCTCAAACACACGTCATTTTATTTCACACCCTCAGTGAAAGACATTCTCTCAGCGAGGTAAACCAAATTTGCCCTATTTAGGCAGTGAAGGGGGATGCTGTTTAATTCCTCTGCACAAAGTGAGCAGGATTCAGCAGCTCCAGCTCAGACACATCTTTTTTTTTTATTTTATTTTTTGGGTTTTTTCTCTACTTCTCAGCGGGAGCTGAGTATTGGCATCTCTCCCACAGCATCATGCCTTGTTGTTTTCTCTCAAGCAAAAACAACAGAAAAGGAAGATTAAAAGGAAGAGGCAGACAGATTTGAAAGAGGATCGTTAGCTCCAAGGTCTGATGGGACCTCCTCGAAAACATTTGCAACTCCGTGTCACCCATGCCAAAGTCACACAGCAGTTTTCAGAACCTTTTATAATCTCCAACATACAGACACTATCTTTCCCTTCTTCTTCTGTTTGTTGCTTAACAGGAGCAGTTTGTAGTAGATTTTTGTCTATTTACCTCTGGTTTTTAGAATGTGATAATCACATTGGGACATTCATGGGTCATGTCATGGTATGCTATTAATATCTTTGTTGTTTATTAACCTTCTCAAATCAGTTGTATGGAGGCATAAAAGGAGAGGAGCTTTGCCTAGTTTTAAGCTGAATTACCAATTTGAATGTCAGGCCAGGTTCACAAAAATTTCCAAAATAGGTGAGAGTTATAAATAAAACTGAATGTGTTACTGTTTGGGGGGAAAGCTGTGGAACTCAGTTTTTTCTTCTAGCTCAGCCCCAGAATAGACACAGGCTGTTTTTCACTTTGAGCTTTTAGATTCCAGCAGACCTCAAACTTAACAAAAAGATAAGAAGAATTTTATGAAGCGAAGAGTGAGTTTCATGCAGATATGAATCAGCCCTGATATCTTGGCTACTGTCATCATGTGAGTATGCTGTCATTGCAGCAGATATGATAAATTTGGGAATCTTAAACTGAACACACTTGTCCACTGTGCCTGTGAGGAAAAGCAGGGAAAAGAGAATTTTTCAAATGCCAGCAATAGTATTTTTAGAGAAAAAATACTTTACCTGTAGTCTTGAAATTTTGTCTGTAAACTCCATTCAGATTTTGAGATGCAAAGGGGTTTTTTGGGGCATCAAGCCAATATAAATATTAGAAGTAAGAGGAAATCATAGAACTGTTTTCTTATTTTTAATAGCATAATGAATCTTTTGTTGGATTTTCTGTCTGCAGGACTCTCCCTGCTGCAGTAGTGCTATTTACCCCTATCTTCTTTTATAGTTTCAAAGGGCCTGTTCTGCAGAGCTGCTTACAAACTGTACTGAGGGCTGAAAATTCTTGCAGAGAATCAGACAGTTTTGATTGACCAAGTAAACTTAATTCCCAGTGACAAGAGAAAAATTAATCCAAGCATTTAGAGGGAGATGAGGTTTGGGGGAGTTTACAGCGTTGGTCTATAATGTGAGTCTTTAATGTCTGAAGGCTTCGAGTCAGTGTTTATAAAGAACCCTCTTCATTTTGCCCCCATTTTGAGGCACTTATTTTCCTCTCTGCTTGCAAAGATCTTAAAAAGGTCTCAAGTCTTTGTACTTGAGATTGCTTTTGTTCAGAGTTGTCCAGTGTTTTCTCCCCTTTCATGTTTTTTGCACTGTTTGCTTTGCTCTGTGCACATTGTGGGGTTTAATGTGAAATTCTGGTGGGTGAAATTGTGCATATCTCCTCTTGTTTTACCCTTTCTTTTTAGTACATGAAGGAACCAGCAAAAAGGAAAATGCTGTTACTGAACATATAAATAAATCACAGATTTGTAGCTTCATAATCAGTTTAGCAGATTTTATTATAGTTGATATATAATATTGCATGTTTGTATGTGAAAATGAAGAGAAAGTAAAAACAAAATTATATTTATCATCAATTTTGTTAATTACAGGAAACTAGTTCACAAATACACAGGAGTACTATCTTCAGCTAATCCTTTGTCTTCTTGTTTGTTTAATAGATTAGATGGATGTACCAAATAGCATGCTGCTGGGGCAACATTAATTTTATTATAGAATAAAAAGGAGACCTATTAGTCTCTGTTTCTGGCATGTTTGTAAGCTATCTGACCTATTTTCTCCTCCTGCCCTCTTCTCGGTGCTTACCAAATTCCCCCTCTCCCTGTCCCTAATGTAGAACTGTCTTACAATTAAACCAGCTGATAGCCAGCCCTGGAGATATTACCCAGTATCTTGGCAAATAGATAAGATGTATTATTTTATATATTTGAGCAAAAGGGAGAGACAACTTCATCACTTTAAACAAGGGGATAATCTGTTTACACCAGAGGAACAGGCTCACTTGGTTTTCTTCCCTTCAGTTGTGAATATAATTTAGGGGGCAATAATTGCCTCGTGTTTCCCGGCAAAAACATCTGGATAGTTTGTCTGAAATTTATTACATTTTAGGAGAAAACTAAGCTAGGAGACTACACTTCCCAGAATCCTTAGGAAGTCTCATTCGGACTTCTAAAATTAAAGCACTGTGTTTTAGCAGCTGCTTATCTTGAGGCGTTGGAAGTATCTGTTTCTAAATGATGTCACTTACAAAAAATCCCAAACCAATCTCTTAGTGTTGTCACTAAAGATGAAAACCAGGCCTTTAGGTTCAAAAAATTGTCATTAACAGTAAAGTCATTCCACATCTCCAAAAATCATGACTGATGTAAAAAAATCTGTTTCGAGTAAAAAATTTTAGAGATGTCAAAAATCAAGAGTCTTCTTTCCCCTGAACAACTCTTTGTCCTTTTTTTCTTCTGGGCAGCTGGCGATGACTTTTAGTCTTTGGTATGCTCAAAGATAATACATTATTTAGCATTTTATGTGTGAAAATAAAAACAACCAATCAATATAGCACTTAATATAACACTACTTGAAATTTCTCTCCTGACCTTGACCGGTTATTTTTCAGTGAGGGGCATGTCTGCAGGGAAGGGCATGCTCAGACTAGTCTTGAAGTAAAAAACGAAATTACTGTGTCCCAGCACTGCAGGTGGACAGAGCATCCTGCTAGTGTGGCTGTACAGACCAGGATGGATTCCAGCCAGACAGATCAGAAGGCAAATTAATGTCTCTGTCCACACCATGAACTGCACAGGCATTTTGGATAGTTGAGTTTGGCACGCTCCACTACTTGGTCTGAGAGAAAGAAGTGTCTCAGTTGCCCAGATAGAAATGCAGCCCCAACTAGGATGACACCCAGTTCAGTGCCTGTGCTGTTAACTCATTTCAGTCGCCGTCAACCCCTATTTCTCTGTTTTGTCCAGAGTTCTGAGCTTTTTGTCACACATTAACAAGGACAGTGTGAAATACTTGGAGACTGAGGAATGCAAGCTCTCAAGGATGATCTTGCTTCATCATTGGACAGGATTCTAACCATGCTTTTCCATGTCTCTGTGATTTTTTCCCACTGAAAGTACCTTGTAGACTTCATCCTATTAATAGTGAAATATGCATACATAGTGGATTTTTAATGGTAATGGAGGAACTGCCATTTGAGAAACCTCACAATGTGTTGAAATCTAAAAATACAACATTGTCTTCTTCTCCACCATCTCTCTGGTTCATACGTTCTTTCAAGATGTGCCAAAACAAGTCTTAATCTCTGTCTTCAAGATACTGTATTGTAGTGTGTGTTTCAGCCTAGATAAGCTATCTGGAATGCATTTTTATTACACTGCAAGGTACTATTATTGTTCATGTACAATAATAGTGAAAATAGTGATTTTTCCTTTGTATTTTTTGAGCTTTGTATATACCCCAGAGGTAGATAAAGAGTTTATGAAGAGAGGTTATATTTAAGAGAAATGGGTATCAGTGCTATGAGATTATACCCATGACAGATGGTTGTAACTAAAGCTTCATCTTGGTGCTGAAAAGCTGAATGAAACAGTATTCAGATTTTGAAGTAATATTGGCTTCATTTCAATGGGACTTTTGCCTGAGTAAAAACAGACTAAAAAACTCACTAATGATTCTGATTTTTTTGTGTCAGCTTTGAGTAGATTTTCGAAAATTGAATTTTATTTTTGCCTATTTTGGATTGATAAAATTCCAACAAAAACATGGGGGGGTTGTTTGTTTGTTTACAGAAATGTGTGCAACATTATGCCTTTGTTCACTGGGATGACAAGATATAAAACAACATTGTTTTATTCACACTGTAAAGCAAAACATCTTACTGGGAATCGTGAAGGAGTTGTAAAAGTAATTTTTTTTTTTTTTTTGCTCTTAGTTCCAGAGCGGGTTGTGAACCTCAAAATTTTTGTGAGGTTCAGTCAGAATAGTTATGTAAAAGTTCAGATGCTAACCTTAAGCAAATCCAAATATCTTGAGGCTGGAAATCTCTACAAGAACATATTTCCCCTTGACTTGTCTAATACAATGAGTTCAGTGAGGCTACACCCTGGGGAGTTTTGGCCCACCATGTAGTGTGTGTGCTTTAAGTGCTTACACTCAGCCATGAGGGTATTTTTAATTTCATCTTGAGAAACTAAACTGAGGGACTTCACAAATGAATCCATCAGGAAGACAAGGTTAATTCTGGCCGCTGTTTGTGGGAGTATGGTGCCTTCAAATACCAACACATTTTTTTTTTCAGTGGTGGCATTTGGAAGAATAAATGAAGTGTGACTCCCGGCATCTCTTTAGTTGCCCTGAAAATGGAATGTCAAACAGCATATAATCATCTTCCATGTTTAAAGGAAGAGGAGCAAGTGAGAGACCTAGTTTTCTATTTGTGTCAGTTTTTGGATGTCTTAATATTCTATCTTGTCTAATTTTCCAGAGAGTGATAATAGAGTTCCTGTCAAATTAGAGGTTACAGACTCTTTAACCTATGTCACAAAAAAACCCCTACATTCCTTATTATTACCATGAATATAATCCAAATAAAAATTTAGCTTTTAATGCTGTTATGCTGAATGCTGCATTCCAAGCATATAATTTTATTCATTATAAATATTAAAAATATTCAGCCTGACATTAGCCTGCTTGCTCCCCGATCTCTTCAAAAAAAGGCTGAATTGGATGTGTCACCACTTGGTCCGAGGAGCAGCAGTTCGGGCTCAGCCCCTGCTCTGTCAGGACTGAGCAAGCATTGCTGCTGCCCTGCCAAATGCAGTTCTCAGGTTTAATTGATGTGGCAGAGGGGATATTTTCAGATGGACCAGCCTGATGTCGCCATCTTCTAGGACTGGGAATGAGCCAGGAAGATAAACTAAATGAATTGTGTGTGCCCCACATGGGGGATTCACTGTCAGAAGAGCCTGATGTGGCAACACTGGAGTTTTGGCTCACACTCTGCTAAGGGGGCTCTTTCCTTTTCGTCTTTCCTTTTCCTGGTGCAAAGGCTGAAGTTCCTTTAAAATTAAAGAGCTGCAGCCCTCTTCAGTGTAAGCAGAGCCGTGGCAAATATGACCTACTGGTCATACTTAGGTCGAGTTTTGTTCTCTTTTACATGAATTACAACAAATTTAGACCTGCTGTGAAAGGGCCTTACTTTCAAGCTTATAACAAATGAGTAATGAATAAATGTATCTCAGTCTTGCTTCATTTTAGTTCAAAATCCAAAATGCCTGGGACTTCTGTACCCAAGTCTCAGTGTTCATCTCCATTCTCAGAGATGCAAATGCAAGGCTGGGTTGGTTTTTTTTTTTTTGTGTGTGTGTGTTTTGTTTTTTTTTTTTTTTTTCCTTTTCTTTTCTTTTCTTTTAGATCAGGTGAGCGTCACACGCTTCAGTTTTGTAATGAGAGTTTCTGCACTGTCCTAATTAATACAGTGTGCCTGTCCTGGACCTTTGAAGTAAGTGGGAGTTCTGCCACCAATTTAAATAGGAGAAGGATTTGAGCCAATTTGAACAGAAGTTTTCACTTATCTTAGTGCCTAATCTTCTTTTTAAAGGGATGTGGGAGTATCGGCACCTCCTACGTAACGCTCATCAGCGTGCAGAAGTAAACTAGTCTGGTCACTTATGGAGGCCCATTTAAAACCAGGAGGATTACTCAGGTGAGTGACAAGGCTTTGGAGAACAGATTTTAGGGAAGTTAATTCAGAGTGCAAAATGACATTTAACCCATCTGTGTGAATATTACCAGTTGAAGCAGGCCACAAAATCATTTTGAAATCGTAAGATAAAAAAAACCCCAATCCCCTTCTATATTTTTCTTGCATTGGAGTTGTCAGGGTTCACACTTTCAAGGGTGGGTTTTTTTAAGCATCACAGCTTGTAGCTCCATTTCTTTGTTAAATTGGAGCTGATATTCTCCAATAAGCAGAGCAGAACTGTAAGAGAAATGCCTGCTATGAATTTCATGGCAAAATCACAATATTTGACAACACTAGGTCTGTGTAAATATGTATGTTCTTTGCAGTGCTTTGTCCCTGGAGAAGCAGGGTTGTCTAGACCTCCTCTACTGTCTCCCTGAATGGCAATGTATAGCTCCAGAGTGGCTGACCATGTATGGCTGATTTATCAGGAAACTGGCAGACTCTGACTTGTCTTAGGAGGGTGTTGCAAAAACTAAGGCAAATTTACTGTAAGGTTTCTGCACTTCACTGGAATACTTCAAGTAAATCTGTAAATTGAAGAAGGTAGAAAACTGATGTTGTCTTCATACTTTGTCTCTTTTTTTCTTCACTGAGTGCAGAGGAGCCCATAAATACTGACTTCCTCTAGTCTGCCCTGTGGTCTTTATAGATTAACCCTGATTTTTCACTAACTGCCAGTGAAGTGATGTATTGGAGCTGGTGGCATTGATGTCTCTTCAGTGTCCATACAATATTCACCCGACTAAAGCCTTGCAGACAGCAGAATGAGCAACTTGGTGTGTTGTATTGGAAAGGCTTTTGTCCTTCATTCCAGATGATGTAATATCCCAGAACTGACAGATCTTTATTCAGTTGTAGTTTAAAGAGAGTCTCTTTTCCTTAGATGTTTGTTTTCAGAGGTAATAAAGTAGCTATGACTGTGGATACTGCTGTGTAAGGACAAAACAGGGAAAAATCCCATTTTCTCTGGTGCATCTGTGGCTACCATTTAAAATAGGTCTGCATTTTCAAGCATGACAATATAGTTTTATTTATGTGTTTTAAAGTAAAATTTAAAAGATTTATTTTATACATTGTTTGAAGTAAGTCCAGGGAGACTTTTCCCTAAAGTTTTTGTTGTACTCTGTTGCATGGAGGCCAGCTGGTTTGCTAGCTTGAGTGACCTCACATTCCTTAAATGTACTCATAAATCCAGCTAAGGACAGGCATTAGAAGCTCAGCTCTGACATTAACTCAAAGGAGGGAAAGCTTGATACATTGTGGGAGAAGTACAGAGATGGACGCTTAGGGCCAGATTTTTCAATCCTCGCATTTACCAAACCAGTCCTGTACTGAGTCTCTCAGAAGACTTGGAAGTCAAATGGACCCTGTATTATCTATGGAAAATATAAAGTAAAAATAATAATAATAAATTTTAAAAAATAGGAAAAAACCATGCCTTGCAGATCCAATAACTATTTTAAGTAGTGCAAACAATCTGATTAGACCATGAGATGATTAATTAATACTTAATTGAAGGTTTTGTTCTTGTGAATGTCTCTAAAAAAGGATATTTGGCAACATGTTTTAATGAAATTGCCACAATGGACCGATTTGGTGTGAATTAGTAAAAAAAGTAGGTGAAGCATCAGGTTTGCATTAATAGGTTAGCATGT